>NC_134099.1:60716237-61089570 GCF_000715075.1 Nicotiana tabacum | reverse complement strand
GACATAGAAAAGTGTTGGCATCTGAAAGGAGCAGTCCAGAATCTTATTGATGCAGGTGACATTACTGTGCAAAATCCAAATGCAACAGATACTAGCCGAAGTCCATTGCCTATTCCTAATGAGACGCATATGGTGTACATGATTTGTGTGGAAAAGGAATATGAGAACTCTTCTGAGATCCTCGGAGGGCCACTTGCCGTAAAGCTTTCAGCGCTATCACTCTTGGTTCTGGAAGTTGATCCTAAGAACGAGCCCGCCAAAGGGAGCCAAAAGCAATTTGCTAAGGACAATGCGATGAAGACTTGTGAAGGTTATAGTAATGTTGATGTGGAACTCAGTGGCTAAGACGTCTAGCTTGGTAATTGGAAAGATGCTCCCTTCTTGATTACCCGAGGACTCCTGGTGGTTTATTTTGTTGTCATTTCTGTTTTCTGGGTTATTTCAGGGTTGTAATCCAGATATTATCTTATGACTCAAACCCTTCTATCCTTTTATTTTGCCTAGTTTATTTAGTTGTATTAACCCTTTTAATGTTATTTAGGTTTTTCCAGGGTCGTAACCCTAGTGTGCTTTATTGTTCAAACCCTTTCACCGTCTGTCTAATGCAATTTTCTATTTCCTGATATTTCTAGTCATTTTTGTTTAGTTCTTTCTTCCTTTTATAGTTATTTTCCTGTTGACTTTAGTAACATGACATGCACGCGTAGTTCTAGTCCTGGTCTTAAAAGTTAGTTAATCATGAAGCAATGAAACAATTTTGAAGATGATGGGAACACTTGAGGGAAATAAGTACAGATTTGGACTTTTTGAGGTGTCATTTGAAGCCCGAATTATGTAAAACTGGGGCAGTTAATTTGGAAAGTTAATAGGGTGACAAGAATTCGTTCAGGGAGAGTGCATCCCGGACAATCTGAAGCGAGCAACATTGAGTTCAAGTGCATTAGATAAAGTCAAGGAAATTCTCTCCAAATTAACGAAGGATATCCATTATAAAGAGGGAATCACCCAACGAGGGTTCTATACTTGACAAGGTGCTAAAGAAAAGTGGAAGGCATATCAGTGATATCAATGTCGAAGCCGCAAAAGAAATATTGTGCATGATTTTCAATTTTTGTTTCAAGTTGCATCTGTTGTACTTGGCATTTTCAGGGATTGGGAGACCTTTTTTCAGCTACCCAAACACTTATACCATTTGATACCCTTTTAAGCCTGTACTGATTTCTTTGACCTCCCCTCTTTTGGAATCAAGTTAAAGTCATACGGAAAAGAAAAGAAAAAAAATTCATTTCCCCATAGGTTTATTTTAGAAAGTTCATTCCAAAAGGAAATTCAAAAAAAAAAGAGAAAAAACAGAGAAAAAAAGAAGACAAAAAAAGAAAAAAAAAGAAAAAAGAAAAAGGGAAATTAGTAACAAAAATAGTCTTGTGAACTACGTTTGACCTGATTCTTGTCACCATAAGATACGTAGGCAGCCTTACGGTTTGGTCATACCAAATAAAATATTTCATAATCTCACTAAGTCGAGAGTGGGACAGTCTTTCTTAGAAATTCCATCTCACAAAGAAAATGAAAAAAAAAAAAAAGAATCAAATTCCCTTGTTGTATAAATTGGGGCAAGATTGTTAGAATGGATTCCAAAAGTTGTAAATAAATTAACCCCGATGTCTTTGTTATTTTGAGCCTTTATGATATCCTTTCTTTTTAACCCTATCCAAAAGCCATATTACAGACCAAAAAAGACCTCCTAGATAATCTTTCAGAGTGCTGAGTTTAGACATGCCAAGAGTACATGATGGTTTTACCATGGTTAATGCCTTGTCATCTGTAAAATCAGAGGAAATAAGAAGAAAAGAACAAAATGAGAGAGCCTTATTAGTGAAAACCTTCACAAGCACCATAAGGCGATGGTGAGTTGAGAAAAAGAATAAAATAGGAGAGGCTTGATGGTGAAAACCCTTCAGGCACTACAAGTCGAATAAGGATTGTGAATCAGATTGGATAATCAGAGCATTGAAGCCCAGTTTCACGGTTTAAGGGTATAATAAGAGTTGAACATCAGACTTGCTTGACAGATTAGGCTAGTTAATCCAAAGGTGCATGTCATGGTCATTGGAGCTGGTATCCACATCTGATAAGTTTCTTCTTTGTAGTTTTCTTGTTAGGAATCATCTCTTTCCATTATCCTTTACTCTATTCCTTTTGTCCTGTCTACTTCCTCTTCCTGAGTCTATTTGTGCAAAACAAGTGAGAAATGACTTCAAAATTTGCCACCAACTTTTCAATTGCACAAAACGGGATCTGGCTAGCACATCAAAGTGGCATAAGTCAGGAAAGGACAGTGTGCGCACTGAGTTGGTAACAATCAACGTGCTTTGGAATTCATGTGAAATACAAAGGTTTGGTGTATGTCAATTCATGAACAATGCAGCAGATGAAGGGTGTTGGGTGAATGGATCAAAAGTATTTTATGTGATAGGATTGACAAAGAAAGTGGTTAACCAGTGACAAGCATGGTCTTCCAAGAGGAAATAAAAGTTATCACGGCAAGTGAAGGAGCAATAGACCTCAAGGCCAAGACCAGTGGCATACGTAGGAAAGAATAGTACACGCACTGAGTTGGTAACAATCAACGTGCTTTGGGATTCATGTGGAATACAAAGGTTCGGTAAACGTCAATTCATGAGCGAAATGCAACAGATAGAGGGTGTTGGGTTTGAACAGATCAGAGGCATTTTCTGTGAAAAAGGTGACAGAAAAGTAGTCAGTCAATAAACAGGCAAGATCTTTCGAGTTGAAACCGAAGTTATCATGGCAAGTGAAGGAGCAATCGCCCTCAAAGTCAAGTCCACAAGCCAACCACCATATTTATAAACTCACAAGTTTTCTTTATTTGAAATAGGGACGAAAATTGTGTCCAAATCAAAGCTTGGAAGTTTGAATGTTTTTCAAAGTGTCGTGCCCAAATTTTGTCAGCACAAAGGCAATTTGAGAAGGGAAAAGAAAATTTGGTCGATCTACAGGAACTCTCCATGAGGAAAAGCATGGTTCAGGGACAAGGAATTGTGTTCATTCTACAGAGATCCTCTAGGAAGAAAGCATGGCTCGGGTAAGTTCATTCTCGGCTTTTCAGGACCCTCTTGGATAATGGGATGTAGTTTTAAGTTTTCAGGACCCTCCTAGATAATGAGATTTAATTTTTAAGTTTTTCAGGACCCTCCTGGATAATGGGATTTAATTTCAAGTTTTCAGGACCCTCCTGGATAATGGAATTTAATTTAAAGTTCTCAGTACCCTCCTAAATAATGGGAATTAATTTAAAATTTTCAGGACCCTCCTGGATAATGGGATCTAATTTAAAGTTCTCAGGACCCTCCTGGACAATGGGACTTAGTTAAAATTCAAAATATTCATGAGTAACAAGATCTAGCATAGGCTCTACTTTGAGGAAATATAAGTTTGGCTTTCAACTTTTCATGATTAGGATAAGATTCACTTTGAAATTTTCAGGACCCTCCTGAATAATGAGACTTAGTTTAAGACCTACCTTAGATGCTGAGATTTAGCATAAGTTTCACTGTTAGGAAGTTGAATTTAGCTTTGAAATTTTCATCCTTAAGATGAGATTTGATTTTAAATTTCAGGACCCTCCTAGATAATGTGATTTAATTTAAAATTTTTAGGACCCTCCTGGATAATAGGATTTAGTTTAAAGTTCTCAGGACCTTCCTGGATAATGGTACCTGTCGCACCTCCTTTTCCGCGCCCGAGGGCGCAGGGGAGTATTTCCAATTAAAGGACAATCGAGACGGGATTGGTTTAATTATTTCAGAGTCGCCACTTGGGAGATTTAGGGTGTCCCAAGTCACCAATTTTAATCCCGAATCGAGGAAAAGAATGACTCTATATTACAGTCTGCGTACCAGAAATCTAGATAAGGAATTCTGTTAACCCGGGAGAAGGTGTTAGGCATTCCCGAGTTCCGTGGTTCTAGCACGGTCGCTCAACTGTTATATTCGGCTTATTTATCTGATTTTAAAATACAATTATGAACCAATGTGCCAATTTTAACTTTTTACCGCTTTATTATCATTGTTTTTACAAGAATGTGAACATCGCTTAAAACACGTCTTTGGACTGCGTCACATGAAATGCACCCACAATCCGGAGCGCATTTTTATTTGATGTTTTGAGATTTGGATTTGGGTCGCATGAAATGCACACCCGAGCTTAAGAAAGTAAATTATTAAACACGCGCCTAAAGAGACTATCGCGTTATTATTTTGCGAGGCCGCGAAATTCGCTAAACGACCCTCCTGAATTCTAAGTAATTTTAAACAAGTATTTACTGAGGGCCCCGCAATTTGTATTTTTATTCGGCGAGGCTCATCTCATTCTTATTTTTTAAAGAATTTGCAACGTCATGGAAATGCTTCTCGGGCCACGCCACAATCAATGCGCCCGTGACTAGAGACATATTTCGACTCCGTTGAGATTTGGATTTGGGTCACATAAATGTGCACCCGAGTTTAGGGAGATAACATTATTAAAGGCGCACCTAAAGCAACTAGCGCATTATTATTTTGGGGTAGGGCCGTGAAATTTGCTAAACGACCCATCCCGGAATCTAAGTATTTAATACATATATTTTGTGAGGGCCCGCAATTTGTTCCTTTTATTTGGCGAGGCTCGTCTCATTTTATTTTTTTTATTATTATTACTTATTTATTTTTTATTTTTTTATATTTTTAAAGGGATGCCATTTTTACGCTTTTAACCATACTAAACCTTACAGCTTCTTTACAACTAAAATCTCATAACTTGTTAGAAGTTTAATAAAAGAGTTTTAGCGAATGAGTATTTCGGGATTAGTAATAACATGTACTAATAATAAAAATTTTTGAATGAACTAAGCGAAGTAAAGGACGAACAAATTAACGTCAAACTTGAGTCATAGAACAACTAGTCAAACTTAATTACATGACATCAAATAAACAAGAATAACATAACATGAAAATGAACCAAAATGCAGACAATGAAACATAGGCAGAAAATTTCCATACCAATCTTAATATTGCATCTTCGAACATTTAATGTAAAGTTCCTTTATCTAATACATCAAGGTTTACTAACCTTTGAACCTCGGCCAATTCAGGACGACAAACACGATTCCGACGGAACTTAAGCCGGACCTTTCTGAACGAAGAACAACGACGGAACCTCGGACAGCGCCTCGACGTACCGGACCTCGACGAACAAAACAACCTCACCGGACTGAAGCAACGGCTGAGCTACTCAGCAACGCAGCGACGCAGCAACAGCTGCTGTATTTTTTCGACGCAGCAACTGTTGCGAGAAGCTGCAACAAAGGGGTCGTTGGAGGTGATGATAGGAGGCTGGTTGTGGTGAACGGCTCCGACGAGGGGGAGGGTTGCGGATGGTTGTTTTTGACAGTAGGGTTTTTTCCTTTCTTCTTCAGGAAGAAGACGAGGATACAGTCCTCGACGATGGTTAGGGGTCCGGTCTTCGACTGGTCGTCACGGGTAGTAGGGTTGGTTGTTTGACGATGGTTTAGGGTCGGAGGTTTTGGTGGACTGTTTGGTGCGACAGTGGAGGTGCCGGCGTCAATGGAGGTGGGCGTTTGGTGATGTTGGTCAGTGGTTGACGCGGTGGAGCTGGAGGTTGCTGTTCCGGCGTCGGGGAAGGTGACGGGTGGTGATGGAGGTGTTGCTTATGGTGGTTTTTAGGTGGTGGAAGGGCTGGTTTCGTTTGGTGGTATTCTTGGCGTTCGTCCAGGTCAGTAGGGTTTTCTTCATTTTGCCCAGGAGGAAGAAGGAGGTACAATACTCGTTTTCTTCTTTTAAAATTCCAAAATCCTCCTCTTTTCAAAATTCCCCCCCGTCCATTTATGCTTTTGTCCGTGTTTTTGTAATACAATGCCCATGAAAATGAGCCCCACGCGTGGTGGGGTTCGAGGCATATGTCCCCCACGCGTGGTGGGGTTCCCCACGTGTCCTAGACACGGTTTATTATGGGCTAGGTCCGAAAATTAGGCCTAAAACCGGGTAGTTTGAACCCGAATATTATTCTTTTGCCGGGACCCGAGAAATAGGAACACGTTGCTTAACTAGTCCTATGTAAGCAAAATAACTACCAAAAATAAGACTAGTATTTAAACAAAACTATATCTTTTTTTTTAAACATTTTCAAGATTTAAAATAGCTACAAAATATTAATAAAACTTATTTATTGTAATTTTCGTTTTTTTAAATATTAAGATAAAATATGAAGAAATATTTTTTTTGTATTTTTCAAAGTTAAAATGACTATAGAATATTAATAAAACTATTTTTTTGTAATTTTCTTTTTTTAATAAAGACAAAAATATGAAGTAATATTTTTGTATTTTTCAAAATTATAATGACTGCAAACATTAATAGAACTATATTTTTTGTAATTTTCGAATTTATATAAAGTACCAAAATAAAGTACAATTTTGTATTTTTCAAGTTTATGAGAGGTACATAAACTAAAATTTATATATATATATTTTTGAAATTTTCTTTTTGCAACGAAATAAAGTAAAAATAGTTAAAATAGCTATACTAGACCCAATTTCACATATTCATGCTAAAAATGTGAAAATTCTCGGGGAGGGTCAAAAATCACGTGCTTACAGCTGCCCCTCTTTGACTGGAAACACGAAGAGTTTTCCGACAAAGAACGACTAGACGTGTTTTTTGACCCGACCATTACTTGGACGGACTACACTTAAGGAAAGGGAGGGAATGTGACCGAGCCCTGGTATCTGAGCTGCCTACATATCCTTGGTTATACAGGAATCAGGCCACGTGTAGTTCGGAAATGAGAGAGATAGTGAAGTGTACCGAGGTGGAGAGCCGATCGAGGTGCCGTTCCGTTGAGGTTCCGGTCCGCGGTCCTGTCATTACAACAAAATGAAAACTGAAAAAGACTAACTAAGCCTATCAGCTACTAGTTACAAGGATTCCTATCTCTTAAGTCTTCTGAAACTTGGTCTTGAGTCTTGAATGGTGCTTCATACAGACTTTGGATTTGAATCTTGATACTTGCTAGTTGTAGGCGCTAGTTCTTGAACAGACCACATTTGTTCTCCACTTCCGTATTTTTCTCCCTTTTTGTTTTTCTTCTTTTTTTTTTGTTTTTGTTTTTGTGACTAGCTTTTGTTGACCCTCTCGGACTGTTGACTCGCATTCTTGGGGCGAGATTCTTGTTGCTTCTATCTTGGATTGAGTGCTGGGGACTTCTATCGTAGCCTTCTGCCTTCCAATGGGTTGCGGCTTGACTTTGAACGATGTTCCGCTGTTCTACAGGCGGACCCCTAACTTCTTCAATCTTCGGCGTACAACAACCTCCGCTCTATAGGCAGGCTCCTGACAACCAAAACAAACAACACAAATGAAATTTCCTAACCCAGTTTGCACTGGGAAAGTTTGTGAGTCATTAGCAAAATTGTAACTCATTGATACTACTGATGCAGTGCTGAGAGTGAACTAAACACTAGACTAGGATGTATTCCCTTGTTATACAGGTGGGCGCCTAATTTCAATGCTTGAAATGTAAGGACTGAAATGTATTCCTCTGTTCTATGGGCGGGCTCCCAATTTCAACACTTGAAAAGTAAAGATAGAAATGTATGCCTCTGTTATCTTGGCGGGCTCCCAATTTCAACACTTGAAATAAAAACTGGAATGTATTCCTCTCGTTATACAGATGGGCGCCTGGGTAGAAAATGACTCTTTTTTTTCAAACGTTTTTCTTTTCTCTTCTTTTTTTTTCTTTTTTCTTTTTTTTTCAATCGTTGTTGTATTTGTTTTTTTTTCAAATTCAATTTTTTTTTTGTGTATCTTAGGAGAAAGATTCACCAGACTAAGATTTTTTGTTTTTGGTTATCTTAGGAGAAAGATTCATCAGACTAAGATTTGGATCCTAGGAGAAGGTTCGTCAGACTAGGTCTCTATCTTAGGAGAAAAATTCATCGGACTAAGATTTTGATCCTAGGAGAAGGTTCATCAGACTAGGTCTTTTCTTTTTGGTATCTTAGGAGAAAGATTCGTCAGACTAAGACTTTTTTGTTTTTGGGTATCTTAGGAGAAAGATTCATCAGACTAAGTCTTTTCTTTTTGGTATCTTAGGAGAAAGATTCGTCAGACTAAGATTTTTTTGTTTTTGGTATCTTAGGAGAAAGATTCATCAGACTAAGATTTGGATCCTAGGAGAAGGTTCGTCAAACTAGGTCTCTATCTTAGGAGAAAAATTCATCGGACTAAGATTTTGATCCTAGGAGAAGGTTCATCAGACTAGGTCATTTTTGTTTTTGGTATCTTAGGAGAAAGATTCATCAGACTAAGATTTTGATCCTAGGAGAAGGTTCGTCAAACTAGGTCTCTATCTTAGGAGAAAAATTCATCGGACTAAGATTTTGATCCTAGGAGAAAGTTCATCAGACTAGGTCATTTTTGTTTTTTTGGTATCTTAGGAGAAAGATTCATCAGACTAAGATTTTGATCCTAGGAGAAGGTTCGTCAGACTAGGTCTCTATCTTAGGAGAAAATTCGTCAGACTAAGATTTGGATCCTAGGAGAAGGTTCATCAGACTAGGTCATTTTTGTTTTTGGTATCTTAGGAGAAAGATTCATCAGACTAAGATTTGGATCCTAGGAGAAGGTTCATCAGACTAGGTCTCTATCTTAGGAGAAAAATTCGTCAGACTAAGATTTTGATCCTAGGAGAAGGTTCATCAGACTAGGTCATTTTTTGTTTTTGGTATCTTAGGAGAAAGATTCATCAGACTAAGATTTTATTATTTTTTTTTATTTTTTATCCTTAACAACCACTTAGGAGGAAATGCATCTCCTATGGGTGAAACTAAACAAACCTAGGAGGAAATGCGTCTCCTATGGGTGAAACTAAACAAACCTAGGAGGAAATGCATCTCCTATGGGTAAAACTAAACACTTAGGAGGAAATGCATCTCCTATGGGTGAAACTAAAACAAACTTAGGAGGAAATGCATCTCCCATGGATGAAACTAAAACAAACTTAGGAGGAAATGCATCTCCTATGGGGCGAAACTAAAACAATCTTAGGAGGAAATGCATCTCCTATGGGTAAAACTAAAACTTAGGAGGAAATGCATCTCCTATTGGTACAACTAAAACGAACTTAGGAGGAAATGCATCTCCTATGGGTAGAACTCTAATGATTCCAAACTAGGAAGTGCGTCTCCTATTAATGAAACCTTCGCTTTTTTTTTTGAATTATTTACTTACCTGTGTTGTCCTCCCTCGAAACTGTTGGGGATTATTTAGATGGGGATTATCTTTTATGCTAGGGATAACACTGTTGGGTAAAATGTTATCAGCTGGGGGTACCTAACTTCCAGAAAATTTTCTAAATGGAAGGAAAATTTTCTGCCCCAGTTTGATAATATCACTTGTGGCATGCAGTTCTGGCATCAATGCCATTTCCTTTACCTGTTTCAAATCAAACAAAATTGTTAGTTTAAAACATAGTGGTTAGTTGTGATACTCCCAACGGGATGGCTTTTCCTCTTTTCCTTCCTTGCTTTGCGTTGCACAACTTGTTGGGGACGATTTTATTTGCTGGGTACAATCCCTTTCTGATGGGGATATCCCTCTTCTTCTGTGGCATAGCTCGGAAACTGGCATTTCCCCGACCTTTTAGTCTAGTATGGATTTCGCCAAATCATGCTCACTGCTTTCCTTGCTTTGTTCATGGGCCTTGGCCTTGAGGTTTATAACTTTTGATAAAGGCAACGGTATCCCTCTTGACGCTTGTCAATCCTTCTGTCAATTCCCTTTTGCTGGGGATATCTTTTTGACACTGGCCTCGCGTTTGTTCCCTGCTGACTATACCACTTGGATGTACTAGTCAGATCTCATTTTGGAAAGCTGATGGCCTATTTGAAGTCATTTCATACTTGTTCTGACCAGACAGACTCTATTGGGGATTTTTCTATGAAAGGAAAAAGATAAAAGGGAACAGAATAAAAAGACAAAGGAAAAAAACATGACTCTTTAACAAAAGAAACTATAAATAAAAACCCTATCAAATGCAGATACCGACTCTAATGGCCATGACATGCGTATGTGGCCTATCCTCTACCGTCAATCATCTTTCAAGATCTTCAATTGGCGATTCCCCATCTGATTCTCAATCTTATTCGACTTGTAGTGCCCGAAGGGTTTTCACTATCAAGTCTCTCTCATTTTGGGGTTTTCTCTCAGCTTTCATCGCCTTATGGTGCCTGTGAAGGTTTTCACCAATAAGACTCTCTCGTTTTATATCTCTCTCCAGCTGGGGATTTGGAGTGTTGCTGGTATGACTCTTTCTGTTGGAGATTAGAGTCCTTTCTGCTATGGAACAGAATGTTATGTTCGCTGGTAAGACTCTTCATTTGTCTGACTTGGCATTTTTGAAAACTGATCAGAAGGTCTTTCTTTGGACCGTAATGTGGGTTTTTGGATAGGGCTAGAAAGAAAGGGTATAAAAGGCTCAAAAAAATGCATTAATTTTGGGTTATTAATTACAACCTTCGGAATTAGATTTATTTACAACGGACGCAACCTCTGCCCCAGTTCCTTGCTTGGGGATATCTTAATTAAATTTTTTTCATTTTTCAAAACTATGACCGAGCCGTGAAGCGCCTACGTATCCTCTTTGAGGAATCAGGTCAAACGTAGTTCCCATTCCTCGGTTTTCATTTGACTTTCCTCTTCTTTTTTTCTCTTCTCTTTTTTCATCATTTTTCTTTCCTTCTTTTTTTTTTCATTTTTCTTTTGTCGTTTTGTTGATTTTTCTTTTTTTCTCTTTTTTTTCCCTTAGTTACTACTGATTCCGAACGAGGGGTATGAAAGAAAATAAATAAGGCCCAAAAGGGGTTAACGAAGGATAAAGTGTTTGGGTAGCAGAACAAAATGTCTTCGTCATTTGAGTCTTCAAAACATGCCAAGTGCAAACAACACACTTTAAATTTGTAGTCTCTTCTGATGGTGCTGGACTTGACAATTATATTCAACATCTGTTTGTTCATTTGTCACTTCTAAAGCACCGTTGGCGACACTCCCATTCTCATTATTATGAACGACCCTCATGCCAATTCAGCGAATCTTTGCCTTTTAACGGTTTTCTTTGTGTTTAACTTGCCCCAGTTCCACATGACTCGAGCTCTGTATGATCTCAACCGTTCTTATTTTTCTTTAACTGTTCTGATCACCTCTCCAGGGTTTGGATTAACTTTTAAGATTAGGCCCAAACTGGGTGCGCATGTTATGTCCCTAGAATCGGCATCGAACAAAAAATGGTAAAAGGACTAAACAAAAAGATGACTGGAAATAATAAAAGACCGAACTTTGTATTAGACTACCGGTGAAATGGTTTAAATAACAAAACAAACAAAACAATCCAGAACAAAATCCTAAAAACAAACTGGACAAGACAACATCCAACTCATAACCCTGATAATCCGAACAACAGAAATGACAACAAAATGATCCACCACAAGCTTCTCTCTTGCTGACCCAGGAACAAAACGTCCTCCCACTTTATCAAAATTGGCATTTTAGCCACTGAGCTTTGAATCAATATTACAAGCTTCAACCTCATCAACCTCCGTCGGCAAATTCTCGAGGAGGTTCGAGTGCTCCATGTCACTGTTATTAATCGCAACCCGCCCTTCTCGGATCATTTTCTCTACTTCCTTTCTCCAGCTATGACAGCTCTCAATGTTGTGCCCTACGACATTGGAGTGGTAGGCGCATCGTGCTGCCGGATCAAAGCTCCTTGCAAGCGGATTTATAGTACATGCGGGGAGTGGCTCAATCGAACCAGCATGCCTTAGCCTTTCAAACAGACTAGCATAAGATACCCCGATGGGGGTGAGAGCCTTTCCTCGTTTCAGCAACCTCTTCATTCTTGCATGTTGACAGGGCCGGAAACCTGATCCAGGTGGCTTTTGGTAGGCTTGTGTAGGTGGGTAGGCCTTTTGTGGAGCCGGGTGCCTGGAAAGTGAAGTATGGCGGGGAAAGAAGTGGTGTTGGGGAGTGGAGAAGCATTGAGGAGTGATGGAGCTACTCGGGTAGCTGGGAAAACTGTCATAAGCGGGTCGGGATGGTGAGTATGGGGGATCTTCCGCTATGGTGTTGGGTGCTTGGGAAGCGATAGAGTTCAAGAAGCTTGGCGGTGGAGGGGGCGGTGCTTTTCCAGTTATCCATGCCTGATACATGTCTGCCACATGTTGTCTCAGCATTTTTACTTCTTCCACCAACCCGTTGTTCCGTTTGACCAATTGTTGTCGGTCATCAGTACCGACCCACTCGGTTCTGCGGTTCTGATCCATTGTCTTTTGACTTTGCTTTGCAGGGAGGAGTTACCACAACCAACCACTCTCTATATATGGACACATCAAAGGGAAGTCATCACGTTAGTGTTAGGGCATTGGACAGACAATCATATATCAAAAATGTACCCAAGCAGTTAGGCAATTGTGCCCCCGGAAAATCTTCCACACTCTCTTTTATTTATTTATTATTATATTATTATTTTATTTTATTTTTATTTTATTATTTTTTTCATTTTAGTGGTGGTCGAATCTTATGGAGATTGCCTACGTATCATGTCCCCGCATGAATCAGACCTTGCGTAGTTCGGACAATAAAAGATAAACAACAGTAAACATTTTTCAATTTTCATATTAGAACAAACTGGGTTTCAAGGATTTAAAGATGACCCGCAAACTTGAAAATCAAACAAACCGCATGTTCTAATCAAAAGATTGGTAGACTCAAAAACAAAATTCCAGCTCCCTTTCTCTGTTCGACGAATGCAACCAAATGGTTATTTTTTGCAAATGTGGCCCCTTCCAAATTTCACATAAATTTGAGGCCGGGGAGGATTATTTTATGACACTCTTACAAACTTGTCCGTTCTTTTACGAAAATAACCTTTCGACAACTGAAAGATACTCTAAGGCTATTTCGGCTAGAACGGTTTAAGACGCGGCCGAAACTGGCTCGGCTTATTATGACAAAATTTGAACGCTATTCACCTGACCGTCGACTCTTTTTTTTTCAAATTATAACAAAACCTTGGTGTTGCAAACACGGCCTTTCGACGTCTCGGGGACGAAGCTTTTTTAAGGCTGTGTGGGTCAACTCAAAATGACCCAAAGGTGGCTATTTATGCAAAGTCAGCCTTCCGGCGTCCCTTTCGAGAACATTCGGCTATTTATGACAAAACAACATCACCTGACTTATTTATGACTCTTTTTATCGTTTTTGAATTAGAAAAGTCAATATTGCAAACACGGCCTTTCAACGTCTCGGGGACGAAGATTTTTAGGCTGTGGGGGTCAACTGGACCAAGTCTTATAAATGACCCAAAAGTGGCTGTTTATGCAAAGTCAGCCTTCCGGCGTCCCTTTCGGGAACGTTCGGCTATGTCTTGATAAAACAACGTCACCCGACTTCTTTATGACAAAACTAAAATTTGACATAATTTTTTATTTATTTGTTTTTTGGCTATTTTAGCAAAAAGTGGGTTGGACATCACCCGACTTATTTATGACAAGATTAAAATTTTTGATTTTTGGCTATTTTAGCAAAAGGTGGGGTTGGACCCGATGAGGGTTGCCTACGTATCTCACATCCGGTGAGAATCAAACCCGCGTAGTTCGGGCGAATAATGAATAAGAAAATGAACTAAGCAGATGAACTAACTCTTTTTTTGAATTTTCGTTTAAAAGAACTACTTTAAAAGAAGCAAGGAAATATTATTTTTTGATTGATTTTCTTTTTAAAAGAAAGACTAATATTTTTTGAATTTTCATTTTTTTTTATTCTAAAGAAAAGAAGAAAATATTTTTGAATTTTGAATTTTCTAAAGAAGAATCAAAATATTTTCGGATTTTTATTTATCTATTTTATCTTTTTGAATTTTGAACTTTCTTTTGAATTTTTTTTTTTTGGATTATATATATACTTATTTTTGGAACAAATAATAAAATCACATTCAACGCCGGACTCTTTTTATTTTTATTTCTAGCATTTTCATAGACAAGCAAAATAAAATAAAATAAAACATTTAAAAAAAAGAACCAAACTCTTTTTCATTTTCATTTAATGGCAAAACAAATTATTTTCTTTAATATTTTAAAAAAACCAGACAGAACAATGATGATCTTTTTTTTATTTTTATTTTTCCTTTGCTTTCAATATAACAAACTAACAAGACATTTTTTCATTTTCAAAATTTCGTCAGAGTTTCGACTCTACTAGGACTTTTATGCTGTTATTTTCTCCTTTTTTCACGATTTTCTTATATGTGGAAAATGATGACAACATACAAAATCTTTTTTGAATTTTCATGCTTTGTTTTTATTTGTAATTTTATTTTTTTATATTTATTATTTCTTTCAAAAATGTGGCATGAGAGACATAACGATTTCCAAGACTTCTTGGATTCCGCAAATGCTCCCCATGCGCTTTTCCCAACATATGAAGCGTGGGGGACATATGGGAATTCCAAGACTTCTTGGATTCCACAAATGTTCCCCATGTGTTTTCCCAAAAAGCAAGCGTGGGGGACATAGGGAATTCCAAGGCTTCTTGGATTCCACAAATGTTCCCCATGCTTTGATTAAAATAACATCATGCTGGAAATGACCAAATGACCCATACGCCCTTGACTAAATACAACATGTAGCACATAGGATGCCAAAGATGGTCTATTATTTTCAGGTTGCTTGTCCTAGACGGACCCAACCCCTGTGTTGAGTCCCCTAAGTCAAATGCACATGACGCAAATAAACGTTCCTACTAGGGATCCGACATGTGGCTTTGTTATACTAAGTTCAGAACCTGGGTGTTTGTTCTAGACCTGGCTTACCCGAGCGGACAACTCGAGCCAAGGATGGGAGCTGTGTACCGGTAACCAAAAGGCCATCCGATTTTGCAACTCCTCCGAATCCTCGTTCTATTTTGGGCATATGACACTAACAGAAAGAAGCCACGACCAGCGTGCGCTCCTCAAGAGAGAAGAGAAGGGTTTCGGCACAGTTTATATATACAGTCCAAATAATATCAAAGCAGTAAAAGCAGCATTTAACACATTAGGCTCAAACACGTAAAAAAAACAGATAATAAATAAAGCCAAATAATAACAATTATTTCCAGCTCGAATTCTTAACCCTGAACCAGTGGTTCTGGGTTGATTGTCCCCAGCGGAGTCGCCAGAGCTGTCGCACCTCCTTTTTCCGCGCCCGAGGGCGCAGGGGAGTTTTTCCAATTAAAGGACAATCGAGACGGGATTGGTTTAATTATTTCAAAGTCGCCACTTGGGAGATTTAGGGTGTCCCAAGTCACCAATTTTAATCCCGAATCGAGGAAAAGAATGACTCTATATTACAGTCTGCGTACCAGAAATCTAGATAAGGAATTCTGTTAACCCGGGAGAAGGTGTTAGGCATTCCCGAGTTCCGTGGTTCTAGCACGGTCGCTCAACTGTTATATTCGGCTTATTTATCTGATTTTAAAATACAATTATGAACCAATGTGCCAATTTTAACTTTTTACCGCTTTATTATCATTGTTTTTACAAGAATGTGAACATCGCTTAAAACACGTCTTTGGACTGCGTCACATGAAATGCACCCACAATCCGGAGCGCATTTTTATTTGATGTTTTGAGATTTGGATTTGGGTCGCATGAAATGCACACCCGAGCTTAAGAAAGTAAATTATTAAACACGCGCCTAAAGAGACTATCGCGTTATTATTTTGCGGAGGCCGCGAAATTCGCTAAACGACCCTCCTGAATTCTAAGTAATTTTAAACAAGTATTTACTGAGGGCCCCGCAATTTGTATTTTTATTCGGCGAGGCTCATCTCATTCTTATTTTTTAAAGAATTTGCAACGTCATGGAAATGCATCTCGGGCCACGCCACAATCAATGCGCCCGTGACTAGAGACATATTTCGACTCCGTTGAGATTTGGATTTGGGTCACATAAATGTGCACCCGAGTTTAGGGAGATAACATTATTAAAGGCGCGCCTAAAGCAACTAGCGCATTATTATTTTGGGGTAGGGCCGTGAAATTTGCTAAACGACCCATCCCGGAATCTAAGTATTTAATACATATATTTTGTGAGGGCCCCGCAATTTGTCCCTTTTATTCGGCGAGGCTCGTCTCATTTTATTTTTTTTATTATTATTACTTATTTATTTATTTTATTTTATTATATTTTTAAAGGGATGCCATTTTTACGCTTTTAACCATACTAAACCTTACAGCTTCTTTACAACTAAAATCTCATAACTTGTTAGAAGTTTAATAAAAGAGTTTTAGAGAATGAGTATTTCGGGATTAGTAATAACATGTACTAATAATAAAATTTTTTGAATGAACTAAGCGAAGTAAAGGATGAACAAATTAACGTCAAACTTGTGTCATAGAACAACTAGTCAAACTTAATTACATGACATCAAATAAACAAGAATAACATAACATGAAAATGAACCACAATGCAGACAATGAAACATAGGCAGAAAATTTCCATACCAATCTTAATATTGCATCTTCGAACATTTAATGTAAAGTTCCTTTATCTAATACATCGAGGTTTACTAACCTTTGAACCTCGGCCAACTCAGGACGACAAACACGATTCCGACGGAACTTAAGCCGGACCTTTCTGAACGAAGAACAACGACGGAACCTCGGACAGCGCCTCGACGTACCGGACCTCGACGAACAAAACAACCTCACCGGACTGAAGCAACGGCTGAGCTACTCAGCAACGCAGCAACAACTGCTGTATTTTTTCGACGCAGCAACTGTTGCGAGAAGCTGCAACAAAGGGGTCGTTGGAGGTGATGATGGGAGGCTGGTTGTGGTGAAGGGCTCCGACGAGGGGGAGGGTTGCGGATGGTTGTTTTTGACAGTAGGGTTTTTTCCTTTCTTCTTCAGGAAGAAGACGAGGATACAGTCCTCGACGATGGTTAGGGGTCCGGTCTTCGACTGGTCGTCGCGGGTAGTAGGGTTGGTTGTTTGACGATGGTTTAGGGTCGGAGGTTTTGGTGGACTGTTTGGTGCGACAGTGGAGGTGCCGGCGTCAATGGAGGTGGGCGTTTGGTGATGTTGGTCAGTGGTTGACGCGGTGGAGCTAGAGGTTGCTGTTCCGGCGTCGGGGAAGGTGACGGGTGGTGATAGAGGTGTTGCTTATGGTGGTTTTTGGGTGGTGGAAGGGCTGGTTTCGTTTGGTGGTATTCTTGGCGTTCGTCCAGGTCAGTAGGGTTTTCTTCGTTTTGCCCAGGAGGAAGAAGGAGGAACAGTACTCGTTTTCTTCTTTTAAAATTCCAAAATCCTCCTCTTTTCAAAATTCCCCCAGTCCTTTTATGCTTTTGTCCGTGTTTTTGTAATACAATGCCCATGAAAATGAGCCCCACGCGTGGTGGGGTTCGAGGCATATGTCCCCCACGCATGGTGGGGTTCCCCACGTGTCCTGGACACGGTTTATTATGGGCTAGGTCCGAAAATTAGGCCTAAAACCGGGTAGTTTGAACCCGAATATTATTCTTTTGCCGGGACCCGAGAAATAGGAACACGTTGCTTAACTAGTCCTATGTAAGCAAAATAACTACCAAAAATAAGACTAGTATTTAAACAAAACTATATCTTTTTTTTAAACATTTTCAAGATTTAAAATAGCTACAAAATATTAATAAAACTTATTTATTGTAATTTTCGTTTTTTTAAATATTAAGATAAAATATGAAGAAATATTTTTTTTGTATTTTTCAAAGTTAAAATGACTATAGAATATTAATAAAACTTTTTTTTTGTAATTTTCGTTTTTTATTAAAGAAAAAAATATGAAGTAATATTTTTGTATTTTTCAAAATTATAATGACTGCAAACATTAATAGAACTATATTTTTTGTAATTTTCGAATTTATATAAAGTACCAAAATAAAGTACAATTTTGTATTTTTCAAGTTTATGAGAGGTACATAAACTAAAATTTATATATATATTTTTTTGAAATTTTCTTTTTGCAACGAAATAAAGTAAAAATAGTTAAAATAGCTATACTAGACCCAATTTCACATATTCATGCTAAAAATGTGAAAATTCTCGGGGAGGGTCAAAAATCACGTGCTTACAGTACCTAGTTAAATTTTAAGACCTTCATAGTTAACAAGATTTAGTGTAAGTTCTACTTTTGGAAAGTATAATTCAGCATTTAAATTTTTTCACTTTTGAGACGAGACTTGGATTAAAATTTTCAGGATAAGGGAATTTAGCTTAGAATTTATTTTGATAACAAGAATCGGTTAACACTCACAGATGTCCCCAATATCAAACTGGGGCAGAAAATTCTTTTGTTTTGTCTGGTTTGCTGAAATCAGGCACCCACCTGGAGAGCAAGGGAAGACAACACGAGTTTCAAGAATGGAAAGTAGTTCAGGCCCAAGCAATCAGGTACCCACATGAAGAACAAAGGTAAAAACAATTCGAGTGTTGGTAATCAGGAGCCCACCTGGAGAACAAAGGGAGGAGAAATTTAAGTGTCGGTAATCAGGAGCCCACCTGGAGAACAAAGGGAAAACAGTTCAAGTGTCGGTAATCAGGAGCCCACCTGGAGAACAAAGGAAAAAACAATTCAAGTGTCGATAATCAGGAGCACACCTGGAGAACAAAGGGAAAGCAGTTCAAGTGTTGGAAATTAGGAGCCCACCTGGAGAAAAAAGGAAAAGCAATTCAAGTGTCGGTAATCAGGAGCCCACCTGGAGAACAAAGGGAAAAGAAATTCGAGTGTTGGTAATCAGGAGCCCACCTGGAGAACAAAGGGAAGCAATTCAAGTTTCGAGGGAAAACCGTGTAAATGTTGGTAATCAGGAGCCCGCTTGGAGAACAAAAGGAAATCAGCAATGTTTAAAGGAAGACGGTTCATGTTCAACAATCAGGCACCCACTTGGAAAAAAGGGAAAACAGTTCAAGTTTCGAGGAAAAACAGTGCAAGTATTGGCAATCAAACACCCACCTGGAGTACAAGGAGAAGGCAGTCCAAGTTTCAAAGGAAGATAGTTCTAATATTGGCAATCAGGTGCCTACCTGGAGAATAAGAGAATTTACTTCAGAATGCAATTCAAGTCAGCAACGAAAGAAGCTCGTGGTAAGAATGTGAGTCAATAGTCCGAGATGATCAACGGAAGTTAGTCATAATCCAGAACAAAAAAAAAAGAAAAGAAAGGCAAGAAGTGAATCCAAATGCAGAAGTTGATGAAAGATGTGAGCTGCTCAAGACATGTGTGAAGTTACAAGCATGGTATGCCCGATTTTGATCTGAAAATCTGAAGAAGAATGAACTAGCACCTGCAGCTAGCAAGCGTCAAGGTTCAAATCCAAAGTCTGCATGAAGAACCATTCAAGACTCAAGATCAAGCTTCAGAAGACTTATAGATAGGAATCTTGTAACTCGTAGTTGACAGGATTAGCTAGCCTTTTTCATTTTTTGATTTTTGATGTAATAACAGGACCGCGGACCGGAACCTTGGCAGAACGGCACCTTGATCAACTCTCCACCTCAGTATACTCCATCACTGTTTATACTTCTGAACTACACATGGCCGTATTCCTTTATAGCCAAGGATATGTAGGAAGCTGAGATACCAGAGCTCGGTCACATTCCCCTTTGTCTTAGTTTTGGTATCCCTAAATAAGGGTCGGGTCAAAAAACATGTCTAGTCATTCTTTGTCTAAAAATACTTCGTATTTCCAGTCAAAGAGGGGCAGTTGTAGACATGTGATTTTTGACCTTCCCCAAGATTTTTTATATTTTAGCATGTAAATATTTAATTTAGGCTTAATATCGCTATTTCAACTAATTTTGACTCTTTTACTTTATTTTATTACAAGAAAATAAAAATTACGAAAAAAATAGTTTCATTAATGTTTTTTAGTCATTTTTAATCTTGAAAAATACCAAAAATAGTTTTGTTTTAGCAGTCAGTCTTATTTTAATAGTTATTTTACTTAAGTAGGATTAATTAATAAATGAGATCGTATTTTTAGTCTCGTTCGCGGGGAAAGAATAAAAATTGGGCTCAAGCAACCCATTTTTTGGTCTAATTTTTGAACCTAGTCCATAATTACCAAGTCCATAATTCCTAAGCCCATATCCCTAACCTAATTCCTACCCCTATATATTAGTACCTAATTCCTAAATAAGTGCCAGGACCTAAAATAAATTAACGCCCTAAAGACCAAAAGACTGAAAAAGCTTCCAGCCGCAATTCTCAAAAGATCCCACCCACCCCCCTCGGTCGTCTTCTCCACCAAACGCTGCTGCTTCTTCAACAGGGTCGTCCTTATCATCAAAACGAGCCCCTGTTCTTCGGCACACAAGAAATCAGAAAAGGACCCCTCATCTCAACACCATCTTCTTCAAAAATAACCCCCATCTCTCTTGACAAAGCAACAGCCAACCCCATAAGAGAACCTTGACAAAATCCTCTAGCAAATCAGTCCCAAACCAGCCCATCAAATGAGCCGAAGACCAGTTCAAAATACTCAAAAGATGTAGCGAAAAACAGTACAAAACAGTTCTAAAATCAGCTCGAAAAGCAGTCCATAACCACCCAAAAACGAGTCGAAATACTACACCGAAATCCAATCGAGTTGCCGGTAAAATTTTAGGTGACAATGGTCGTCCATTGGAGTCATGGTTCAAGAGGAACATTAGCGGGTTTTGGTTCGAGGTTGTCAAGCTTCAGTCAAGTTGTTCGTCTGCAGCCTAGTTCAATTTTGAATTGTGAAGCTGTTGAACAATTGAAAGTTCAGATTCATATTTTAGGTTCATTTCTTGTGTCAACCTCGATTAATGTTGATTTAATGTTCAAATGCTATGATTTTGTGCTTGAATGAAATACTAGTCTTGGCTGATGATAATTTTTGTTTCTATGCTTGCCTACTGTTCCTTTTTTGCTATTTATGTGTTAAGGTATCTTTGCCTGAAACTTAGTTTCATATTAGCTGTTAGCTTCTCTTGGTTAGCCAATCATTTTAGACTAGCATTAGATGGTCAAATATGGGCCATTGAACAATAATGGGCATCGTGAAGTTGGATATGGGTTCTGATATTGGCCATGTGATTTTGGTTTTAATTATTAAGGTGTTGATAGGAATTTGTTCAACTGTACTTGTTTCAGTAATTAGGCCTCTTAATAATTGGTTTGATATTTGATAAAGAACCCAAGGTGTTTCTTTGATTGATTTGGGCCTAGATTGAGGCGTGCCGTGCCAAATATAATCTTTAAGTCCATGACCCTCGTAAAACTAGCTAGCTTTTATAGAAATTTGAGGTGTGCCATTTTCATTAAATAACCCATGGCCCTCATGTAATTTATACTAATTCTTTTTAAAATCGAGGTGTGCCATCAATTGAATTTTTCATGGCCCTCGCAAACTTTGTTATTAATTTGAACCTTCGTAGTTGCTTTAGGCGCGTTCTTTAAATTGACTTTCTTTTAATTATTAACCTCGGGTGCACATTTCATGTGACCCAAATTCAATTCTTAACAAAGTTAAATAGAACGTGTCGCAAACCGCGGGTGCATTTCATGTGGCGTGGTTAAAGACATGTTTTAAATAATGTTGAATCTCCCTAAAAGCATTTTAAAATAATTAAAAGTGGCTAAAAGGTTAAAAATGCACATAGGTTTAAAAGTGTTTTAAAATCAAATAATTAGGCCAATAATAATAGTTGAGCCACCGTGCTAGAACCACGAAACTCGGGAATGCCTAACACCTTCTCCCGGGTTAACAGAATTCCTTACCCGAATTTATGTGTTCGCAGACATAAACAGAGTCAAATCTTCCTCGATTCGGGATTCTAAATCGGTGACCTGGGACACCATAAATTATCCCAAGTGGTGACTCTGATTTTTAAATAATAATCCTATTTTGATTGTCACTTAAATTGGAAAAAACTCCCTTATACCCTTCTCGGGGTATGAAAAAAGAAGTGTGACACTATTTGATGGAGCAGGTAACCTTTTGCAGCTCATGCTTTGCTCTCTTTGGCCCTCAAGGTTAACCCCCCTTTTGTTATATTAGTTGCAGAAAAAGACGGAGGCTTTGGAATACCTCAAGGGCGACATCGACCGCATCAGAACTGCCTGTGGTGAGCTAAGGGCTCAGGTGCAAGCTCAAGCTTTAAAGGAGACATGCGCCTCAGCCAAGGTCCTCGCCTTCGAAGTCCAACTCCCCTTGGCTTGTGATAATGTCAAATTTCAAGCGGATATGATCGGGAAACTCGAATCTGACCTCTTGAAGATGAGGGCTGAGATAATTGATGCCCGAGCTGAAGCGGCACTAAGCCAAACCAAGGCTGATCAGGAGATGGTGATTTGAATGAAAGACGTTGCGGACGCTCAAGCCGAGCTGAAGCGAGCCCTCGACCGGGAGAAGAGGATTGATGAATATGTTTGTTGCAGATCCCGAAGAGAAGTACTCGAGGAGATCGGTGCGGGGTGCTTTGTTCTCCTAGAGGAATTGGCTCGAGCAAGGGTGGACGAGCGTGACGCGTGGTCACTTCTTGCTGATGAGGCGAAGAGTGAACCCAGCAAGTTGTAGCCCTTTGGAGCGGAGTGTAGATTTCGCCGTTTTGTCGCTTTGTATTTGATAAATGTAGAGCATGCCTGTAGATGTAGAGTATGCCCTTTTTTTTTTCTTTGCGTATGTAAGATAAGAGGAAACTTGAAGCTTTATTTATCCCGCATCTCTTTTATGTTATTGCTTTTGACTAAGCAGGTTGGTTTCAGTGTTTGGCGGGATCCTCGTAGGTCCTGAACTGATCGGATAGGCCTGAGGGCTCTTAAGTGCGATCCTTGACGTGAGCGGGTGTTGGGGCCTCCGTGCTTTGGCCTGTTGTTTAGGCTCAGTCTCCGAGTTAGGCTTTGACTCGAGCTTTCCTGCCATTAAATCATCTATGCCCATGCGGGCAGGTAGTAATTGTTCCCATTTCTTGCCCTTGGGAATTTGTCGTTTCGACTATTTTGGGTTCAGTCTCCGAGTCGCGTTGCGATTCGAGGTTCAAATTGACCCTCATGTTTTATCCTGCCTGCATGGGCGGACGGTGATGGCCTTTTGTGCTTAGGATCGAAGTGGCCTTACAGGTGGGTGGCCCGGAGGCTCACTCGGCTGGCGATAGTGGCATTTATACCGTGCCCTTAGGAATATTGTAGTTTAACCATTTTGAGTCCCGTCTCCGAGTCGCGTTGCGACTCGACGTTCAATTGACCCTCATGTTTTATCCTGCCTGTATGGGCGGACAGCAATGGCCTTTTGTGCTTTGGGTCGAAGTGACCTTACAGGTGGGTGGCCTGGAGGCTTACTTGGCTGGCGATAGTGGAATTTGTGTTGTGCCCTTAGGCATATTGTATTTTAACTATTTCGGCTCTAGTCTATGAGTTGTGTATTGCTTTCTGTCAACTTATTTTAGTTCTGCCCTTTGCGAGGGGTTTCATGCTTTTGAAAAAATGGGGCCGACGCTGTCTCCGGGTGGTGTGCCGACAGTCGTCTTAATAAGATGCCCGTGCTTTGCACCTCCTCCGATGTTACAGAGCTCTACATCCCGGCTCGAGCTCAGACGGGCTATATCAAGAGAATGGTCTTTGTGGCAATTTGTCATTTGGAATTCTCCGGGGATTCAGGATACAGGGGCAATTTGGTTCGTTAGTTTGGACCGCCCCACTGACTTAGTTCGATGTCGTTGTTGCATGTGACCGAACCGCCTGAATTCATGAACACACGTTTTATTCAAAATAGATCAAATGAGGGAGAGGGTTACCAATGCGTCTGTGTGATGCCGGGGCGGAGTCTCGATTCCCTTTTCCCTGGGTATAAGGGTGTCCTCCCAAATATTTCCCTGGACCCATTTTTTCCTGACGGCGAACATTTTTACTTCCCATTTTATGAGTCCCTGGAGGGTGTCGTCGCTCCTACGTTGTCGTGGTAATACGTCGTGGTTTGTTCGCTTCATCATCCTCGGTTACCCTCTTCCCCTAGGGCTGGACTCGAGCCTGACCATTCGATGGTACTCCGCGGTGATTTTTATTGAGTAGCACGGCTGTCATCCCTCTGAGCTGGTGGCCATTTTTGACCTCGTGGCCGCGCGCGCTCTGTGGTCCCCACGTCGGGTTGTGGTTCGTTTGAAAGGGTCTTGGTCGAATAGTCCTGAGCCGTTCGGTGTCCTTGGTTTCGATTATGGTGATTATGATATTTGTATAGCAATGTTGAAATTGTACTCCATTGAGCGGGGTTCCTCTTCTAGTTGTGCCTCTTCGGATCCGATTCAACTGAAGGTTCCTCGAGGACGTTGCCCTCGAACTATTTCCCTACCGTTGTGAGGTAGGTTGCATCTTGTGGCGTTCCTCCTATTCGCGGTGCATGGATGGTACCTCCATCTGTTAGGCATTAGTTTCTTTGCTGGGAGCCTGCTTGGGTACACCGGGCCCGTAGAGGCTCCCGGATGATTGTCTGTGGCCCTGATTCGTGGCAGGTGCCGGGTACGGGCATCCGACCAGGTCTTGGGTGGGTATCTAATGAAGCTTCATTTGAAATGATTGCAGTCGTTGGGCATGATTAGTTTAAACTTTGGGATAGGGCCTGGGTTGCTCGGTCATCTGAAACTGGGAGCGATCTCATTCGTCCTATCAGGGAATGAGGCACGACTTCCTGTGATGTTTCATTCTCTCTTTGTTCGGCCTTCGATGTGCCGGGCTCTTCCGTTACTGCTTCAATGGCGTCGGCATGTGCTTCTACGGAGGAATCTGCTGGCGCGGTAAGCGAGTTTGTGAGGTCAGGCACTAGACTGCGGCGCCACATCATGGTTTCTTTCGAGAGTGTTTCCCCAAACTTCTTCAACGAGATGGGCTCAAGCTCATCATCTTGAGGGTCGCTGCCTTTTTCCGCACATGTGTAAGCGGTGGTGCGCTCGTCGGGACCCAAGGTCCTATCGCACCTAGGGAGTTCCGGCGTTCTGAATTTCCGTGAAGCAGGTTTTGGGAACGCTTCCCCGGGAGATAACTTGTATGAACCTCCATGAACCTGACTCGATTCCCTTGGAGAGATCCTCTAGCGGCTTTGTTGTGGCGGAGTCTGTTATCAGTTCGTTGTCGCTTGATCTTTTGGGTAATCGTTCGGCGTAGGGAGCCATTTCTGGTGCTACTGTGCTGGGGGTCCCCAAATGGCTCTGCACCTGAGCAATAGCCAATTGATGTGCCTACAATATTTCAAAAATGTCATGAAGACTAACTTCCTATGTTTCCTGAGCTGGGGTTTGTTGGGCTTCCTGTTGGTCGATATGCTGAATTCTCCTATCGGTGTGCGGGGCCTCGTTGACCTGTTGTGCGTCCTGTGAGTCCGCATCCGCTAGAATCAGTCTGGGCGCATTATCGAGATTTTGTAGTGGTGCTCTGATGACCGGGACATCCACGCCATTTTCCCCGTGGTTTTCGAGGTTGTCATTCTCGAGTCCATTTACCGAGCCAGACATTTTGACCTAAAATCAAAGGATTTTGGACAAGAAAAGGCGTGAAGGATAATGTGCGTTTGTGCAATGAAACCAGCAAGGAAATAATCACTATTATTTTTAGCCCCGGATGGGCGCCAAACTGTTTACCATGTAAATGGTAACAACAATTAAATTGTAAATAGGATTCTAAAAATACGTGATCTATTCCCGAGCTAGTTGTTAGAGCAGTTGATGCTAATAATATGAACTTTAAAGATTAAATGCGAGTTGAGAAGGGCCTTCTGCCCGAATATAGGCCGGGTCGATGGGGGACCTCGGGGTCGAGCTCGAGCTATCGGGGATAGTCAGGGATAGGATAACATTTGAGGTTATAATTAAACAAGGCTCATTACGACCAATACTAAGCTATATGATGGAGAACAAGTAAGAGAGCGATAGATATTAGGATGGCCTCGGGCCAGTGAGAACGAACAAGTTTAGAAAGAAGAGAGAGAGATAGAGAGATATTATGGAACTTGTGGAGAGATGGAGCACCGTCAGCCCATTACAAGGTAGCGTGAGTCCCCTTTATATAGGAGGGGAACTCGGCTACAAGCACATGGGCATTAATTACAAAGTATGGAGACGGGATGGTTTGACGCGATGACTCAGCATAGGCTCTGGATAGGCCGGCCCTGTCAGACTTAGCCGTGTGCCTTGGGAGCTTCCCTTCTGTCCTGGCTTCGATCTCCATTTTCTCTGAGTCGGGCCTCGACCAGCCCCGAGGTCGGGAACTCGGTCGTGGCCTCCCATCCTCGTGGTCTCGAGGCGTTCTTCCAAAGTGACTTGATAGCGAGAAATCAAGTCCTCTGATTTTGCCGCATACATGCCCCTAAGCCCAAAATCACCCAACGAAGCTAACGGAACCATCAAATTTCCATTCCAAGGCCGTCTTCACACTGTTCCAACTATGGTCAACTTTCTAACACTTAAGCTCTCATTTAGGGACTAAATGTCCCAAAACTCTCTGAAACTCACAACCGAACATCCTGGCAAATCAAAATAGCATAAATAAAAATAGGGAAAGTAGTTAATAGGGGATCGGGACATAAATTATTAAGACAACCGGCTGGGTCGTCATATCTTCCTACACTTAAATATTTGTTCGTCCTCGAACGATCATAGAGACATACCTGAAGTAGTGAAAAGATAAGGGTAACGGCTACGCATATCCTGCTCGGTCTCCCAGGTCGCCTCTTCGACCAGCTGACCCAGCCACTGAACCTTTAGTGATGCAATGTTCTTTAACCTCAGCTTTCTAACCTACCTTTCCAATATTGCCACTGGCTCCTCAACATAAGATAGATCCTTGTCCAACTAGACCGAACAGAAATCCAACACGTGCGATGGATCGTCGTGATACCTCTGGAGCATCAAGACATGGAATACCGGATGAACTTCTGCCAAGCTGGGAGGTAAGGCAAGCTCATAAGCAAGCTCCCCAATACGCCTAAATATCTCAAAAGGCCCAATAGACCTCGGACTCAACTTTCCCTTCTTCCCAAATCTCATAACGCCATTTTATAGGTAAAACCCGAAGCAGAACCCACTCTCCAACTATATAGGAAACATCACGAACCTTCCGGTCCGCGTAACTCTTCTATCTTGACTGGGCTGTACAGAGTCTATCCTGAACCACCTTGACCTTCTCCAAAGCATCCTGAACCAAGTCTGTGCCCAATAATCTGGCCTCACCCAGCTTAAACCAACCCACCGGGGATCTACACCGTCTACCATATAAAGCCTCATACGGTGCCATCTGAATGCTGGACTGATAGCTGTTATTGTAAGAAAACTCTGCCAATGGCAAGAACTGATCCCAAGACCCTCCAAACTCGATCACACACGCACTGAGCATATCCTCAAGAATCTAAATAGTGCGCTCGGACTATCCGTCCGTCTGAGGGTAAAATGTTGTACTCAACTCTACCCAAGTACCCAACTCATGCTGAACGACTCTCTAGAATCGTGATGTAAACTGAGTACCTCTATCTGAAATGATGAAAATTGGAATATCATGCAAGCAAACAATCTCCCGGATATAGATCTCCGACAGTCGCTCCGAGGAATAAGTAGTACACATAGGAATAAAGTGAGCGGACTTGGTCAGCCGATCCACAATCACCTAAATAGCATCGAACTTTCTCAAAGTTCGCGGGAGCCCAACTACAAAGTCCATGGTGATTCGCTCCCACTTCCACTCCAAAATCTCTATCTGCTGAAGCAATCCACCCGATCTCTGGTGCTCGTACTTCACCTGCTGACAGTTGAGGCACCGAGCTACAAATCCAACTATGTCCTCCTTCATTCGCCTCCACCAGTAGTGCTGCCTCAAATCCTGATACATCTTCGCGGCACCCGGATGAATGGAATACCACGAGCTATGGGCCTTCTCCAGAATCAACTCCCGAAGCCCATCAACATTGGGTACACAAATCTGACCCTGCATCCTCAATACACCGTCATCGCCAATAGTCACATCTTTGGCATCACCGTGCTGAACTTTGTCCTTGAGGACAAGCAAATAAGGGTCATCATACTGACGCTCCCTGATACGATCAAATAAGGAAGACCGAGAAACCACGCAAGCTAGAACCCGACTAGGCTCCGAAAGATCCAATCTCACAGACTAGTTGGCTAAGGCCTGAACATCCATCGCCATAGGTCTCTCCGATGCTGGTAAATAAGCCAAACTCCCCAAACTTTCTGTCCGGTGTCTCAAAGCATCAACCACTACATTGTCCTTGCCCGTTGATACAAATAGTGATATCATAGTCCTTTAGCAATTCTAACCACCTCCTCTGGTGCAAATTTAGATCCTTTTTCTTGAACAGGTATTGCAAGCTCACAAAAACCCCATATAAGTAATGGCGCCAGATCTTCAGGGCGTGAACAATGGCAGCTAACTCAAGGTCGTGGACAGGGTAATTCTTCTCATGTACCTTCAACTGTCTGGATGCATAGGCAAGCACCCTACCGACCTACATCAACACCGTTCTATCCTCGAGGCATCACAATAGACCGTATAAGACCCCGAACCTATTGGCAGTATCAAAATTAGGGTTGTAGTCAAAGTTGTCTTGAGCTTCTGAAAGCTCGCCTCACACTTCTCTGTACACTGGAATGGAGCACCTTTCTGGGTCAACCTGGTCATAGGGGCTGCAGTCGATGAAAACCCCTCCACAAAACGATGGTAGTAACCCGCCAAGCCAAAGCAACTGCGAATCTCTATAGCTGAGGATGGTCTGGGCCAACTCTGCACGGCCTCTATTTTTCCCGGATCCACCTGAATACCCTCACTCGATACCACGTGGCCTAAGAATGCCACTAAATCCAACCAAATCTCACATTTAGAGAACTTAGCATATAACTTCTTCTCTCTCAGAGTTTGAAGCACAACCCTCAGGTGTTGCTCATGATCTTCCCGACTCCGGGAATACACCAGAATATCATCAATAAAGACAATGATGAACGAGTCAAGATACGGCCGGAACACACTGTGCATCAAGTTCATAAAGGTTGTTGGGGCATTGGTCAACCCAAATGACATAACAAGGAACTCGTAATGACCATACCGAGTCCTGAAAGCAATCTTCAGGATATCTGGCTCCCGAATCTTCAACTGATGGTAACCTGAGCATAAGTCAATCTTAGAAAACACTTGTGCGCCCTAAAGCTGGTCAAACAGATCATCAATACGTGGCAAATGATATCGGTTCTTAACTGTAACTCTGTTCAACTGGCGATAATCAATACACATACGCATATAACCTTATTTTTTCTTCAAAAACAAGACAGGAGCACCCCAAGGTGATACATTGGGCCGAATACCCTTATCAAGCAATTCCTGCAACTGATCCTTCAACTCCTTCAACTCAAAAGGAGCCATACGATACGAAGGAACAAAAATGGGCTGAGTGGCCGGCAACAGATCAATGCCAAAATCAATATCTCTATTAGGCGGCATACCTAGAAGATCAGCTGGAAACACATAGGGAAAATCCCGTACTAATGAGACTGAATCAACCAAAGGGGTATCAATACTAACATCTCTCAATAAGATAAATACGCGTCACACCCCTTCTCAACCTTATGCTGAGCTTTAATAAAAGAAATAACTCTACTGTGAGTATGATCTAAAGTACCCCTCCACTCAACACGCGGTACACCTGGCATAGCCAGCGTCACGGTTTTGGTATGAAAATCAAGAATAGCATAATGGGGTGACAACTATTCCATACCCAAGATTATATCAAAATCTACCATGCTGAGTAATAATAAATCGGCTCTGGTCTCAAAACCACTAAGAGCAACCAAACATGACCGATAAATGCGGTCCACAACAAGAGAATCTCCCATAGGAGTAGAAACATAAACAGGGGAACTCAAAGAATCCAGAGATACACCCAAATGCGGAGCAAAATAAGAAGACACATAAGAGTAAGGGAGCCTAGATCAAATAGAACTGATGCATCTGTGTGACAGACTAATATAATACCTATGATGACAGAATCGGAGGCAACAGCCTCGGTACGGGCAGGAAGGGCATAGTATCTGGGCTGGCGTCCTCCTCTAGGGCGACTTTTACCTCCCTGACCTCCACCTCTAGCTGGCTGAGCAGGTGGGGTAGCAACTGGAGCTGTAACCATAACCTGAGAACTCTGTGGGGCACGCTATGGCTGAGAAGTCTATGGAGGTGCACTCCTCCCAAGTCTAGGGCAATCCCTCACCACATGGTGTGTGTCACCACACTCAAAACAAGCTCTAGGAGGACTTCGTGGCTGTGACTAGCTCGGGCCAGGTCTGATAGACTGACCTCTGAAAGCACCCGGCTCAGGAGGCACGCTAGATACCATATGTGCATAATAAGGCTCCTAAGGTCGAGAAGGAGCTGGAATATTGTTGGCTGCTGGAAGAGCTGAATAGACAGGGTGACTCATATAACCCCTACCATGACGACTTGCTGCTAAGGCACGGGCACCAGAGAAATGGCCCGACTCTCGAGACCTCTTGGCCTCCCTCTCCTCTCTCTCCCTAGCATGTATACCCTTAATCCTCCTAGCAATTCTCACCACCTGCTGATAAGAAATATCCATCTCCAACTCACGAGCCATGCTAGACCTGATGCTGGGAATAAGCCCTCAATAAACCGGCGAACCCTCTCGCGAATAGTAGAAACCAAGGCTGGGGCATGTCTATCCAAACTAGTGTAACGGACAACATACTCTGAGACAGTCATAGTACCCTGGCGCAAATGCTCAAACTCTGCGCGCCATGCGTCACTGAGGCTTTGAGGAACATACTCTCTCAGGAACAGATCTGAAAACTGAGTCCAAGTTAGTGAAGCAGCTTCATCTGGACTGTCTAACTCATAGATGTGCCACCACTCATAGGTGGCCCCTCGAAGCGGGAAAGTAGTGAAGGAAACCCCGCTCGATCCTGATATGCCCATGGTACAGAGAATGCGGTAACACTCGTCTAGAAATCCCATAGCATCATCCGATGCTAGACCACTTAATACAGGAGGCTTGTATTTCTTGAAGCTCTCAAGCCTCAGCTGCTCATCCTCAAAAGTCACTGCCCTGTCCTTGGGCTGATCTCGGACTGCAGGTTGTACGGGAATAATCTCAGGGACCTGCTCAACATGCACTCGCTGCTTAGGAGTGCGGGCGGCGAGAGTCTGTGCTCCTCCCCCGGCCTAAAATGTAGCTACAGCAAGGGGAAGCAACCATGCCTGAGCCAAAGTGGTGTACATGCTCATGAACTGTGCCAGATTCTCCTGAAGTTCTGGAGTAGTAGTAGCAGTAGGCGTATCAGGTGCCTGAACTCCGGCTGAATCTGTTGGTGGTACCTCGGTGGTAGCTCGCATAGGTACTCTGGCTGCACCACGTGTGCGTCCTCGGCCTCTACCCCGACCCCGGCCTCTGACGGTTGTAGTAGGGGGCACGGGTGCCTGATTATCTCGGGTAGCGCATGTCCTCACCATATTTAAGAGAATAGAAGACAGAAGTTTAGATTATGATATCAAAATCTCGCACAACAAGGAAATCAAATGAAGTGAAATTTTCCTAACGGTTACATAGCCTCTCGTAGATAAGTACAAATGTCTCCGTAACGATCAGCGAGACTCTAATAAACCGACTTGTGATCCATGACTCCTATGAACCTAGAGCTCTGATACCAACTTGTCACGACCCTGGTTCGCCCTCTGTGAACCATCATGACGGCACCTACTCTCTACGACTAGGTAAGCTTAAAACGCAGAAGATAAACCAATTTACGGAAGAATACAATTTAAAACAGAAATAATGTAATAAAACAGCGTTTTAAAAGTGTCGCTCGGCATACAAAATATAACTCTCAAATCCAATATATATCTCTCCCAAAACCCATGAATCGCAAGCTAAGGATATTACATTGTACTCTAACTCCAGAATAGTCTAAAACAAGTAAATACATAAGGGTTGTAACTACAAGAGAGAATAGAGAGAGACTCCTCGGTCTGCGGACGCGGCAGATATACCTCGAAGTCTCCGAAGGGTCGCCACGCCTCAAGGATGGTAAGTCTGAGTCAAGGCACCTAGATCTGCACATGAAAAACATGCGCAGAAAGGGCATGAGTACACCACAGTGGTACTCAGTAAGTGTCAAGCCTAACCTTTGTCGGGTAGTGATGAGGAAGGTTAGGGCCCTACTGAGATAAAATAAAAATATAAGATATGATAGTATAAGATAAGCAGTACAGTTTAAAAGGTAACAATACGAATTTAAGACAGGAAAACAAAGAATTCAATTACTAAAATAGCGGCAAAATAATCACAAGGAAATAACCGGGGATCTCTCAGTATCTCGAGGATCTCTTAGTACCCTCAATATATGCCAGGGATCTCTTGGTATCCCGAGGATCTCTCGGTATCCTCAATATATGTTAGGGATCTCTTGGTATCCCAAGGATTTCTTGGTATCCTCAATATACGTACTAGGGATCTCTCGATATCCCGAGGATCTCTTGGAATCTTCAATATACGTGCCAGGGATCTCTCGGTATCCCGCACCTCAGTCCAATTCATAAATACATACAGGGGATCTCTCGGGATGCCGTCCCGTAGTCCCAAAACAAAACACACAGCTGCAACACAAGAATACTCAATTAAGCTCAATTTCGTATCAAGTAAACAGGTAATCCTAATCTAACATGCTTCACATAATTCAATTAAGGCAGTTTAAGCAAACAAACAAATAAGTCAACTAAACATGCTTTTTCTAAGCTAACAGCAGGTTTAAATTGCAAGTAAAATAAAATAGGAAAAGGAACACAATTGAAATTTACTTAAAGAAAACCGGATTTTCAACAATTAGCTCAAGTACGCACTCGTCACCTTACATACAAGGCATTTCAAACATCAAATATACCAAATCCTACGGGGAAGGTCCCCCACACAAGGTTAGACAAGCCACTTACCTCGAACCGGCTCAATAATCAACCCGAGACCACGTTCTTGCCACGAGTACTCGACTCCAAATGGCCCAAATCTATTAAATTCAATTGCATAATGTAAATAACACTTCAAGTAACTGATTCTGCAATTAAGTTCTAAGCTAATACGCGAAATTAGGTAAAATGACCAAAACACCCCTCGGTCCCATGTCTTGGAATCAGGTAAATTTCATATTTTCAGAATCCTCATACTCTCACGAGTTCATGCATACCAAAATTATCCAAATCTAAGGTCAAATTCCCAATCAAAAGTCGAATTCTAGGTCTAAGAACTTTTCCCCAATTTTTATCTCCAATCCGAAATTAAATGATGAAACTAACTATAGATTTATGGAATATAACTAGAAAGGGTTAAAGAATTGTTACCCAATAATCTCCTCTTAAATTTCCTCCCAAAATTGCCCTCTCCCGAGCTCCAAATCAAATTTCCAACTTTTGAAACTAAAGCCTCGAAATTTCATATTTCTGCCTAGTTGTTACCACATATGCGGTCCCGCTTTTGTATAACACGGGTCATTTGCGACTTCTCACTTAAAACCAATCTTCCGCATCTGCGACTCCCCATCCGCAGATGCGGTACCGCTCCTGTGAAAATCCTACCGCTTCTGCGGTCCCTGTCGAACTTCCCCATTTCCGCTTCTGCGATAGATCCGCCGCTTTTGCAGCTCCGCACATGCGGTCCCACACTCGCAGGTGCGGTTATGACAGAAGAACAGCTGAAGCTGGAACTCCAAAATTCCAAAAATCTTTACGTCAACCATCTGAAAACATCCCGAGGCCCCCGAGACCTCAACCAAACCTACCAACATATCCCATAACTTCATTCAAACTTGTTCCAACCTTCGGAACGTCCAAAACAACATCAAAACACCTATTTTTCATGGGATTCAAGCCTAAGAATTCCAAAAACTCTAAAAATACACTTTCGATCAAAAGGTCTATCAAACCTCGTCCGAATGACCTGAAATTTTGCACACACATCACATTCAACACTATGGAGCTACTGCAACTTCCGGAATTACATTTTGACCCTCAGATCAAAATCTCACTATCGAACCGGAAACTTCAAAATTTAACCTTTCAGCATTTCAAGCCTAAATTAGCTACGGACCTCCAAAACACAATATGAATATGCCCCTAAGCCTAAAATCACCCAACGAAGCTAACGGAACCGTCAGATTTCCATTCTAAGGCCGTCTTCACACTGTTCCGACTACGGTCAACTTTCCGACACTTAAGCTCTCATTTAGAGACTAAATGTCCCAAATCTCTCCGAAACTCACAACCGAACATCCCGAAAAATGAAAATAGCAAAAATAAACACGGGGAAAGTAGTTAATAGGGGATCGGGGCGTAAATTCTTAAGACGACCGTCCGGGTCATCATAGAAACATGGGACTGCGGACGCCAAGCAGCTACCTCGTGAACTCCGAAGTCTGCCGGGAGCTCTCAACTCTCGCTAGCAAGATCAACACCGCCTGAATCTGCACATGGGGTGTAGGGATTAAAGTGAATACTCCAACTCAGTGAGTAAAATCAAAATAGTGAGGAAATATCAATAAAAATTCCCTAAGGGTTCAAATAGTTGACACGAAGCCCAAATATGGCATTCAGCCCAAAACATGATGATAGCAAATAATTTTCAGTCAAATACGCGGTAAAACAGTCATTCGGGATGGACTAAGTCGCAATCCCCAATAATGCACGACCTCACGCTCGTCATCTAGCGTGTACGTCACCTCAATATAGCACAACGATGTGCAATCCAAGGTTTCATACCCTCAGGAAATCATTTACAATCATTACTCACCTCAATCCGGTCAAATCTCTAGCCCGTGATGCCTTTGCCCCTCGAATTGGCCTCCACTCACGTCGAATCTATCAAAAATCAAAATCACGGCGTCAAAATATGCTAAGGGAACGACGCCCAAGCGAAAATAATCAATTTAAAAAATAAATCCCGAAATTACCAAAACCCGACCCGCGGGCCCACGTCTCAAAATTCGATAAAATTCACATCAATAGGTTCCTTATCTCCCCACGAGTTCATACATATCAAAAGTACCAAAATCCGACCACAAACGGTCCCTCAAATCCTCAAGTCTACGTCTCCAATACCAAGCCCTAGTTTCCCCAAGTTTTAACCCTTAAATTCCATTAACTATAGCTCTAATCCGTGAAACAATACCATTGGAACGAGTTTTAGGTCCAAAATCCTTACCTTAATGAAATTTCCTTGAAATACTTCTTCAAAATTGTCCAAAAACCTCCAAAGCCGACATAGAAATGGTGGAATAGCTTAAAAATCGCAAAGGGAACAATTTATATGTTCTGGCCCAGGGATTTCGCATCTGTGGCCCAATTCCCAATTCTGTTGTACCGCATTTGCGGTCAACGAACCGTTTCTATGGTTTTCACTTAAGTTACCAATATCGCATCTGCAATGCACCAGCCGCACCTGCGCTATCGCAGGTGCGGTTCACCAACCGCTTCTGCGGTCATAGCCTTTCCAGCCTATCTCTGCTTCTGCGACCAATCGTCCGCATATGCGGCGTTGCACCTGCGGTCCCCAATCTGCAGGTGCGAAAGCAACAGAAGCAGCAAATCTGCAGCTTTACCAAAATTCCAAACTTCTCCGTCAATCATCCGAAATAACCCCAAGGCCCCCAGGACCTCAACCAGAAACACAAACATACCCCATAACCTTATTCAAACTTATACCAACCTTCAAAACACCTCAAACAACATTGAATAAACCAAAACACATCGGATTCAAGCCTAAGTTTACAAAAATCTTCCAAATTCTTTTGATCAAAAACCCAACCAAACGACATCCGAATGACTTGAAATTTTGCACACACATCCCAAATGACACAACGGAACAACTACAACTCTCGGAATTCCATTTCGACCCCTATATCAAAATCTCACCTATAAACCGGAAAATGCCAAAAATCCAATTTTGCCAATTCAAGCCTAAATCTACTCCAAACCTCTAAAACTCATTCTGATCACGCTTTCAAGTCCCAAATCACCTCCCAGAGCTTTCCAAACCATCAGAACTCACATCTGAGCCCTCTAACACATAAGTCAACATCTAGTTGATTTTTCCAACTTAAGCTTCCTCAAAAGAGACTAAGTGTCTCAAACTTTACCAAATCCTTTCCGAACCCAAGTCAACCAACCCGATCACATATAAAATCGATAAACAAAGCAATAAGAAGTAGAAATGGGGAAAACAGAGTGGTAACTCACGAGACGACTGGTCGGGTCATCACATCCTCCCCAACTTAAATAAATGTTCATCCTCGAACGAGTCAAGAAACATACCTGAAGCCTCAAACAGGTGAGGATATCTGCTCCGCATCTCCCGCTCGGTCTCCCAGGTAGCCTCCTCCACCGACCGACCTCTCCACTGCACTTTCACTGAAGCTATATCTTTTGATCTCAACTTTCAACCTAACACTCCAAAATAACTACTGGCTCCACATCATAGGTTAAATCGTTATCCAACTAAACCGTGATGAAATCCAAAATATAAGACGGATCGCCAATATACTTCAAAAGCATAAAAACATGAAATACCGGATGCACACTCGACAAGCTGGGTGGCAAAGCAAGCTCATAAGCCAACTCCCCAATCTTCCGAAGCACCTCAAAAGGTCCAATGAACTGAGGACTCAATTTACCCTTCTTCCCAAACCCTATAACACCCTTCATGGGTGAAACCTTCAATAGAACCTTCTCACCAACCATGTAGGACACATCCCGAACCTTCCAATCGGCACAACTCTTTTGCCTCGACTGCGTTGTACGAAGCCTCTCCTGAATTACCTTCACCTTTTCTAAAGCATCCTGTACCAAGTCTGTCCCCAATAGCCTAGCCTCAACCGGTTCAAACCAACCAACTGGAAATCTACAGTGTCTCCCATACAAAGCCTCATATGGAGCCATCTAAATACTTAACTGGTAGCTATTGTTATAAGCAAACTCTGCAAGCGATAGAAATTGACCCCATGACCCTCTGAAATCAACGACACAAGCACGTAACATGTCCTGCAATATCTGAATAGTGTGCTCGGACTGCCCGTCCGTCTGAGGGTGAAAGGTTGTGCTCAACTCAACCTGAGTACCCAACTCTCACTGCACAGACCTCCAAAACTGCAAAGTAAACTGAGTGCCCCTATCTGAAATGATGGAAACTGGGACACCATGCAAACGAACAAGCTCCCGGACATAGATCCCTGCCAACCGCTCTGAAGAATAGGTAGTACACATAAGAATGAAGTGCGCGGACTTGGTCAACCGATCCACAATCACCCAAATAGCATCGAACTTCCTCAAAGTCTGTGGGAGCCCAACTATAAAGTCTATGGTGATTCATTCCCACTTCTACTCTGGAATATCCATCCGCTGAAGCAAGCCACCCGGTCTCTGATGCTCATATTTCACCTACTGACAATTGAGACACTAAACTACAAATCCCACAATGTCCTTCTTCATTCTTCTCCACCAATAATGCTGCCTCAAATCCTAATACATCTTCGCGGCACCCGGATGAATGGAATACCGCGAGCTATGGGCCTCTTCCACAATTAACTCCCGAAACTCATCTACATTGGGCACACATACCCGGCCCTGCATCTTCAACACCCCATCATCACCAATAGTCACATCTCTAGCATCATCGTGCTAAACTCTGTCCATAAAGACAAGCAAATGTGGATCATCATATTGGTGCTCTCTGATGCGATCATATAAGGAAGACTGAGAAATCACACAAGCCAATACTCGACTAGGCTCCGAAATATCTAACCTCACGAACTGATTGGCCAAGGCATGAACGTCAACTGCAAGAGGTCTCTCCCCAATTGGAACATATGCCAAACTCTCCATACTCACCGCATTTCGGCTCAAAGCATCGGCCACCACATTGCCCTTTCCCGGATGGTACAATATAGTGATATAATAATCCTTTAGCAACTCCAACCACCTCTGCTGCCTCAAATTAATATCCTTCTGCTTAAACAAGTGTTGGAGGCTACGATGATCGGTAAACACCTCACACGACACACCATACAAGTAATGCCTCCAAATTTTCAATGCATGAACTATGACAGCCAACTTCAAATCATGAACGGGGTAGTTCTTCTCATGGGGTTTCAACTGATGAGAAACATAAGCAATAACTCTACCCTTCTGCATCAAAATACAACCAATACCCACTCTCAAAGCATCATAATACACAGTATATGAACCTGAAGCTAATGGCAATACTAACACTGGAGCGGTGGTCAAAGCTGTCTTGAGCTTTTGAAATCTCTCCTCACACTCATCCGACCATACAAATAAAGCACCCTTCTGAGTCAAATTGGTCAAGGGCAATGCGATAGACGAGAATCCCTAAACAAACCGGCGATAATAGCCTACCAAACCAAAAAAGCTGCGAATATCTGTGGCTGAGGATGATCTGGGCCAACTTTGAAATGCCTCTATCTTCTTCGGATCAACCTGAATACCCTCGTTGGACACCATGTTCCCTAGGAAAGCCACTGAACTAAGCCAAAACTCACACTTGGAGAATTTTGCATAAATTTTCTCCTCCCTCAATCTCTACAACACAACTCTCAAATGCTCCATGTGCTCCTTCTGACTATGTGAATACACCAGAATATCATCAATGAAGACTATGACAAACGAGTCAAGATAAGGCCGGAACACGTTGTTCATCAAATGCATGAACGATGTTGGGGCATTGGTCAGCCCAAAAGACATCCCCAAGAACTCATAATGACCATATCAAGTCTTGAAAGTTATCTTTAGGATATCTGAGTCCCTGATCTTCAACTGGTGGTAACCTTAATGAAGATCAATCTTGGAGAACACTCTCGCTCCCTGAAGCTAGTCGAATAAATCATCAATACGAGGAAAAAGATACTTGTTCTTAACTGTTACTTTGTTCAGTTGCCTATAATCAATGTACATCCTCATCGTGCCATCCTTCTTCTTCACAAATAGTACTGGGGCACCCTAAGGCAACACACTAGGCCGAATGAACCCCTTATCAAGGAGTTCCTAAAGATGCTCCTTTAACTCCTTCAACTCTGTTGGTGCCATACGATACAGTGGAATAGAAATGGGCTGAGTGCCCGGTACCAGGTCAATACCAAAATCAACATCCTTGTCCAGTGGCATGCCCGACAGGTTTGCAGGAAGCACAATGGGAAAATTCCTCACAACTGGAACAGAATCAAAATTGGGAGTCTCTGCACCAACATCCCTCACAAAGGCTAGATACAAAAGACAACCCTTCCCAACCATACACTAGGCTTTCAAGAATGAGATTACTTTACTGAGAACATAATCAGTCAAACCCCACCACTCAATCTGTGGCACACCAGGTATAGACAATGTGTCTGTCTTGGCATAACAGTCCAGAATAGCACGACATGGAGATAGCCAATCCATGCCTAAAATGACATTGAAATCCATCATACATAATAATAAAAGATCTACTCGGGCCTCCAGACCCCCATAGTCACCACATATGACCAGTACACATGGTCTACAACAACAGTATCGCCTGTCGGGGTAGATACATGAATAGGTGAAGCAAAAGACTCATCGGGCGTACCCAAATAACGAGCAAAGTATGATGACACGTAAGAAAAGGTGGAACCAGGATCAAATAATACAGAGTCATCTTTGTGGCAGACTGAAACAATACCTACAATAACAGCATCGGAATCAATAGCATCGGGTCTTGCCGAAAGTGCATAGAAACAGGCCTGACTGCCACCTGAGCGACCTCCCCCTCTAGGGCGACCCCTAGCTGACTGACCCCACCCCTACCTGGTTGGGTGGGTGGTGGTGAAGTAACTGGCGCTGAAGCTGATGGTTGACTCCTTTGCTGAGATGAACTCGCAAGATGAGGAGGGCACTGCCTCCACATATGGCCCATCTCTCCACACTCATAACAACTCCCAGGTGCTGGAGAAGGGGACTGAAGGGAACCCCTAGCACCGGAGGGACTAGCAGATGCATTTGGCATAGAACAGCCCTGAACTGATAGAGCACGGGATGAACTCTAAGCTGGAACAGCACTAAGTGATGAATGGCCCTGATGAGAACTATGAGAACTATGACCCGACGACGCCCCATGATAACCTGGGCGAGCTGGCTGAGCATACCTGAATGGACGGCCTCTGCCATGCTAAAACTGACCTCTCGAAGAAGCACCACTATAACTACCAGATCCTCAAGGCCTTTTTGCCTCCTTCTCCTCTCGCTCCTGGCAACGAACAAACTCAATCTCCCGAGCAATGTCTACAACCTCCTCAAGGGTAGCACCAATCACTCTCTCCCGGGTCATGAGAATACGAAGCTTATAAGTGAGTGTCGCACCTCCTTTTCACCGCGCTCGCGAGGCGCGTGGGGAGTTTTCTCCAATTGAAGGACAGTCGAAACGGGATTTTATTTAATTATTTTAGAGTCGCCACCTGGGAATTTTAAGGCGTCCCAAGTCACCGATTTAAATCCCTGAATCGAGGAGAATATGACTCTGTTTATTATTCTGCGAACCAGAAATCCTGAGTAAGGAATTCTGTTAATCCGGAAGAAGGTGTTAGGCATTTCCGAATTCCGTGGTTCTAGCACAGTCGCTCAACTGTTTTTATTATTGGCTTATCTTGATTTTAAATATATATTGCAGGATTTTGTCACCGCTTCTGTTTATTGTTTATGACGAATTACGCGTACGTATATTCGTATTATATACCTTTTATAATTACAGAGGATCGTGCCACGCATACATGTACACAATAAAATTGTTATGTTTTTATTTAAAAAACATATGTTCGAAAAATAAAATCAGGAACATCATCACCCTTGTATTTAGACAATGAACTGCACATCTCGGGTTATATGAAATTATTTTAACATCCTTGGAAAAATCCTTTTCTTAAATATTCGCTCGAAATTGCGCGTACGCATAATCCGAATTTGCTTTTAAAAATATAGTCAGGGTACGCGAACGCATCCTTAATTGCGCAAAATTTTTGTAATAATATTATGGATTTTCCACAAAATTATTTATTATATCTACACATTTTATATGAAATTCCTGAAAAATTCACATTTTAGGGGATGTCTTTAAATTCTTAAAAGAATTCACAATTTATTAAGTATTGCCCGTTGACTATAATTTCCGAGTATTAATTATGTTCATCCCAAGACTATTCAAATTCAAAGTAAAATAAGAATATGATTAATACTATCCTTCACAAATACAACATATACATATACCGAAAGATGAATGCCATATGAAACTCAAAAAAATAATTTATGAAGGGAAGAAGTATTTTTGAACAATTTTTTATTTATTTTAATTAATGCAAATTCTATTTTTATTTACCATTGATATAAAGTGTTGTGATTTGTTCTTATACATATCACCTCATTCTCACATGCTTGTTTTTGATCCAGAATTATAATTGCTCCGTTTATTTATAACGATAAATAATCAAATTGATGAGAATAGAGTTATTATGCAAATTGATTCAATTCGAATTGTATTACATACAACATAGTTGTACGCCTAAACATTCATAATATTCTTAACATTATGACGAGCTATACCAACTTACTTTACTCATATGATTATACCTGTCATCATACCATATAATAACTTATACTAATCTAAACAAAATCATATTTGTTACAAGATATACTACTAATGTAACTTTTTAATATTTTCATTCTACTTTATATTTAGCTAATGGTATTATGGGATGTAATCAATGGCCCATTTTTATGCCTTGCTCCCTGTTTTGACAATTCACATATACTTATACCCATGAGACTTCGGAATGGCTAACATTATTACAAAGCTTTATATGAATTTCAAAATAAGACAATTAACTCATAGCTATCAAATTGAATTCACTACTAGTTAACTAACATAAAACAGAAAAAATGAAATTTAAACTAATGAACTTGGACAATTGGAAACAGAATTGCAATTCAGGCTTCATGGATTTGTCATGTTGAATCTCTTTTCAACATAAAATTCAAAAGATAAGTACCTGGAAATGAAGGTAGAAGAAGTAAATTTCAGCAGTAACAACAGTGCCAAAATACTGGCAGAATATCAGTATTTCCACTGATTTGAGCAATAACAAGACCTGAGAAACCCAGATTCACAAGAGCAAAGCTTCTTAAAGAACTTCAGATTTTAAAACCAAATAGTATCAGTACACAGACCCAGACAGATTCCAAAAAGAACAGCAAAGTTTCGGATTTTTTTTCTTTTCTATTTTTTCTGTTTCAGCTTCACTGTGTGTGTGTGTTGTGAGCACGTGATTTTTGCCTTACGAAAACTACTCCAAAATAAAATCAAAAAATAAAATAAATTTCTTTTACTGTGTAATTTTTGAATTTGCGTGGTGTTAAATATTTGTGTTATGACCATAAATGTTTACTTTGTCATAAATAAATTGAAAAATAAAATAAAATACATGTTGCATGCATATAGGATTTAATTATGCATTTAAAAGATAATTTAAATAAAATCACAAAAATATGCAATAGTTCTATTTTAAATATTCCACTGTGTGATTGATGTTTGGTCTATGTGTTAAATAATTGTTATAGAATAATTAATATATTTTTTGTGAAGTTAGATTTATTTTATAATTAAAAATTTAAATTAGAAAAAATGAAAAAAAATTAATAATACATATACACAAAATCGGACCTGGATTAAAATCCAGGCCCAAATCGAATTAATTTCCCCCTCACAGCCCAATCCAAACCAACCTGTCCGGTCCAACTCATGAGTAAATCCAAACGACGACGTTTGGTCACACTCCATCAAGGACCGTTGGATTAAATCAATCCAACGGCTGATATCCCCTACCCTTACCCGCAACCCGTAACCCGACCCATTGACCCGATTCAGTCCGACCCCAACGTTAAACCAAACGACGTCGTTTGGTTAAGTGAGTTGATCCTGGCCCTTCATTCTATCTAATCCAACGGACAATATCAATCCACCCCACCCCTATATAAGTCCCAAGCCCTACCCCGGCCCCAAACTAAGCACCCCCCCTCCTACACTGTTCATCATCGTCCCCCAAACCCCCACTCCTAACCCTAGCCGCCCTAGGATCCCACCGCCTGAAACCCGGCGGCATCAACGCCGCCGGTCACCAAAATAACACCCTAGAACCCCCTGAACATCCTCTACACGAAACTGACCTTAGTTTCCTTCGAATCAGGCCCCAACTCTTCGAATCTTAAATCGAAGGTTGGCCTGAAAACCTGATCTTCTCCGATGGCTTCCAAAATAACACCACAACTTCCCCTAGATACCCTCATTACGGATCTGTTAGTTGCATGGTTCGAATCATACTGGAACTACTCGAATCTTCATTTGAAGATTCGAGTACAACCTGACCTTATCACAACCTACTTCAAACTCACACCAGTTACCCCCTGACCTCCCTCGTGCCTAGAACATCTTTGGTTTCCCTCGAATCTAACCAGAAATGAGTAAATCCCAAATCGAACTTTCAAGAACCCTAAAAATACCAGACTTTTGGATTCTGTCCAGATTGAATAAAGATTGAGGTTTAATCGACCTTAGTCGAAGTATTTTCAGTGGAAAATACTTCGACTAAGGTCTGTTTGATTTCAAACAAAATCCAAATCCAAGTCGAGTTGAGTTCAGTTGAATTTAAAGGTTCAGAGGTAATTTCTGTTTCTTATGTGCATTCTATGTGTATTCTATGTTCGTTTCATTAGTTTGTTTAATTTTTCATAATTTTCTAGTCAAATTTTTGTTATACTGTCCCCTACCCGTCAACTTGATTCTAAATGTGAATTGTTTCTGTTGATTGTGATTATGTACAATGTGTGTAATCGACTCGACTAAGTTCGTCGATTAGTTATATCATAAATCCTGCTTCTGAAAATGTTGACTGAAATAACCTGTTTTGGATGGATTATTTTGCTATAATCAGTTAATTAGTTATTGTTAATTAGTTGGTTCTTGTTTAATAAATCCATCAAATGGACGTTATATGTGTGTTGTTTTCTGAACATTAAGTTCAGAACATTGTCAATATATTGACAATGCTCCTGTTTGTTTGATCTTAGTTCAAAAGCTGAGTTCAGTTGAATTATTAGGCTGAATTCAGTATAATGTTGTTATGATATTAGGTTTAATTTCAATTTCACAAATGTTGGTTAGATACCATTGTGTTAGAAAACTGCATTCTCAGTCAAGATTCAGTCCAGAACTTGATAGGATTGATTATAGCTATTTAATTCAGAAGGATAATCGATTCTGAACAATTTTTAAAATCTGTTTTTTTATCAGATTCTGATTTCCTTGAGGGCTGTAATTACAGAAGGATTTCAGTTTTATTTTAGAATGAAACAGTAGGGTAATGTGATAGTGTGCTTTCAATAATATGATAGTGGCTATAATTTAAGTAATAATGGGGAACAAGGGATAATGGGGCTGCTGAAAAACAGGATAAATAGCACTTAGTTTTAAATTATTCAAAAGTAGTTTTAATGGAAAAACTTTCTGATTTTTAAAGGAGAAAAGGGTCCATCCAGCACTAAACTGTATAGGACCAGCCCTGTATAAATACAAGGAGCTGGACAGACTGAAAGGGGGAGTTCTTTTTTTCAGAGAGGGAATTGAGACTGATTTAGGGCAGAAAAGAAGAAAAAATCTGTTTTCAGAGAAAGATAGTTTAGAGAGACTTCATAACAGATTTTGAAAGAGAATTTAAGAAAAATACACCTAGAGTGAGATAAAAGAGAAACATCCAGCAGAAAAATCAGGTTCTTCTTGGAATCTGAAGAGGAAGAGGAAAAAGAAAAACAGAAACAGATATAGAAACAGATTGAATATTTTCAGAAACATACTTTTCTTTGGATCTGTCCGGGTCTGTTTGATTGATAGTACTTGGTTTAAATCTGAAAGTTTTTTCTTCCAAAAATCCTGTTACTGTGCATCTGGGCTCCTCGGATCCTATTCTTGTTCGGATTTGCTGTGTTATCGGTACATTCTACTGTTTTTGTTACTGCTGCAACTGCTGAAACTTATTTCTTCTACCTCCATTTTCAGGTACATGTCTTTTAAATTTTATGTTGGAAAGAGATTCAACATGACTAATCAATGAAGTTCGAATTGTAATTCTGTTTTCCATTCGTCCACGTTCATCAGTTTAAATTTCATTTTTTTCATGTTAGTTAATTAGTAGTGAATTCAATTTTATAGATATGAGTTAATTGTCTTACTTTGAAATTCGTATAAAGCTTTGTAATAATGTTAGCCCTTCATCTCATTAGTTTAGTCATGTTTGAACTGTCAAGGTAGGAAACATGACATAAAGATTGGCCATTAACTAGGCCTTGTGACGTTGTTAGTTGAATAAAGAATAGCGTGAAAATGTCAAAACCATATAGCTAGTTTATTCTGATAATCTGATTTAGTTGTGGAAGGAATGATATAAGTTGTACGTTCTTATGTGGCGTTATAACAGGTATCTATAGAACCATTAGTGGATGGTAAGTGGAGTTGTTATGGCTCACTATGATGTTAAAGTGTTATGAATGTTTTAGACACACAAACTATGTCACATGTAAGGCAATATTATTAATCGATTTATAATTCTCTTTCTTGTCAATTTGATGCTTATTTACCATCTTAAAAAGTAATTAGGCCTATTAGATTAAAAGCGAGTATATGAGAATGAAACGAGATGTACAAGCATAAATTGCCATACTTTACATCAATGGTAATTAGAAATAGAATTTGCACTAAGTAAATAATGAAAATTCTTGGAAAATATTTCCTTCCTTTATGAATCATTCCTTTTCAGTTTCATATACAATTTATTCTTTGGCATACATATATATGTTGTATTTGCTAAAAATCAAATTTTTATCCTTTCACTGAGAATTTGAATAGTCTTGGGATGAACATAATTAATACTCGGAAATTATAGTCAACGGGCAATATTTAAAAAATTGTGAATTTCTTTTAAAAGAATTTAAAGACATCCCTTGAATATGAATTTCTCAGTATTTTCATATAAAATGTGTAGATACAACAAACAATTTGGGGAAAAATCCCTAATATCATTACAAATATTTTGCGCAATTAGGGATACGTTCGCGTACCCTGATTATATTTTTAAAAGTAAAATTCGGATTATGCGTACGCGCAATTTCGAGCGAATATTTAATAAAAGGATTTTTTCAAAGGCGTTAAATTAATTTCATAAAAACTCGCGATGTGCGGTTCAATATTTAAGAAAAACAAATATTCTTGATTCAACACAATCTCGAAAAATGATTGCTTAATAAATATATTGTCAAAAGTTATTGTGTACACGTACGCGTGACACAATTCCACATTTTTTTTAATTTATAACACGAATATACGTACGCGTAATTCGATTCAAAGAAGGGTCCTTAATCACAATAAGTAAAAGCGATAGAAAAATCACGTAACAAAAAATATTTAATAAAAATCAAGATAATTAAGCCAATAATAAAAACAGTTAAGCGACCGTGCTAGAACCACGGAATTCGGAAATGCCTAACACCTTCTTCCGGATTAACAGAATTCCTTACTCAGGATTTCTGGTTCGCAGAATAATAAACAGAGTCATATTCTCCTCGATTCAGGGATTAAAATTGGTGACTTGGGATGCCTTAAAATTCCCAGGTGGCGACTCTGAAATAATTAAATAAATCCCGTTTCGACTGTCCTTCAATTGGAGAAAACTCCCCACGCGCCCCCGCGGGCACGGTAAAAAGGAGGTGCGACAGCTCTGGCGACTCTGCTGGGGACCAACAGAAAAACTAGTGTTATTGTAACCTAGAACCATTGGTTCAGGGTTTAAAGAATTCGAGCTTAAAATAGTTGTGTTAATTGGCTTTATTTACTATATGATTTTCAACTGTTTATATGCTAACATGCTAAATGTTTTTTTTACCGCTTTAATATTATTTGAATTATGAATATATACAACTGCTACGAAACCCCCTTCTTTCTGAGTCTTCTGAATTTATGGTGTACACGTGCGCGTGACCCACCTTTCTGTTAAAGTCATACCAAATAAGACGGAGTTGGGACAAGTAACTAGGCCGGACAGACTTTCGTGCTCCCGGTACGTTGCCCCCGCTTCGGCTCAAACTGTCCGTTTGGGTAAGCCAGGTTTAGAACAATCAACCTAAGGTTTTACACTTAGAATAACTCAGCCATGTACCGGATCCCTAGTAGGAACGAATATTTGCATCATATGCATTTGGCCTTGGAGACTCAACACAAGGGTTGGGTCTGTCTAGGACAGGTGAACCCGAAATAAAAAGACCATCATGATGCATCCTATTTGCTACTTGTGCATTCATTTACCTCGAACATGCTTGTTGACCAGCTTAAATAAAATCATGGTGAGAAGAAAGGAATAAAATGGGTTGTTTTAAAAATTTCGAAAAAAAAATAGTTTTAAATTTTGAAATAAAGTTATTTAATAAATAAATAAAAAAATTCGAAAATAATTTTTTTTTAGTATGAATTTTGACTTTATCAAAATTAAATTTCAGATACAAAATGAGCACCACACAAAGCCCCTCGTCCACAAGTACAGAAGAATTTCTTTTTCAACTTCAAACGTGGTGGTACGATTTAGGCGAAGACGGTAAAAAATGGGTCGTCAAGCATTTGGGAAATCTCACGGACATTATGAAAGTTAAACCCCGTGATGATCTGATTGCGGCGTTAGTAACTTTCTGGGATCCTGTTCACAATGTTTTTCGTTTCTCTGACTTCGAGCTTACTCCTACATTAGAGGAGATAGCTGGATATGCTGGTTTTGACAGAAGTTTAAGAAATCAAAGCTTGATATTCACAAAGGCTCCTTCGGTACATCGATTCTTCGGTCTTCTGAACATCAGCAGTCAAATCAGGAAAAACAACGTCATCAATGGATGTTGTTCCTTCAACTTTTTGTATTCAAGGTTCGGAAAGTCAGATGGGTTCGAAATTTATGAGAAAGGCCTTACTAATAAGCAAAACAAAGACACTTGGCAGATTCACCGTCGATTTGCTTTCATGGTGGCTTTTCTAGGAGTCATGGTCTTCCCAAATAAAGAGCGAACAATTGATATTCGCACCGCAAAAATTGTGCAAATCCTCACCACCAAAGAAAATCACACCTTTGTCCCCATCATTCTATCAGACATTTATCGGGCTTTGACTTTATGTAAATCAGGAGCAAAGGTCTTCGAAGGATGCAAAATTTTGTTGCAAATGTGGGTGATGGAGCATCTCCAACAATAGCCCAAGATCATACAGTATGGGTCAAACAATGCTAATTGCATCGAGAGCTATGAGGAAAGAACAAAAAATTATCAAGCTCCAGAAGGGATAGAAGCATGAGTATCTCATCTAAAGGCTTTAACGGCAAATCAAATTGAATGGACTCTAGGATGGCTCCCGATGAGGGAAGTAATACATATGTCAGCCTCAAATAGTTATCTACTACTATTGGGATTGAGAAGCATTCAGCCGTATGCACCACTGAGAGTCCTAAGGCAATTAGGGAGATATCAAATAGTTCCTGATGATGAAGATTTGAGTGTGCAAGTAATCGAATTACACCCAGAAGCCACTATTCCCTAGGCTCTACTTCAGCAGATGTGGAATGGGTGCCCATACTTGAAAAGTGATACTCAAGTCCCAGACGCTACAAAGGGTGAGATAAATCCTGGATATGCAAGGTGGTTTGAAAAACGGTCTCGCGTAGATGATGTACCAGAGCCTGAGCTAAGAAGGCCAACAAAAAGACCCCATGTTCAAAACTTCAATGATAAAATCCAAGAACGGTTGATCTGGGGAGAAAAGGAAAAAGGGTACAAAGCAACTATCCATGCCCTAAAAGAAAATCTAAGAAGCCTCAATTTGGAGAAAGATTTGCAAGAACAAGAAGCCGAAGGCGAGAAAAAGAGTCTAGCTTGTGAGAATGAAAATCTTCATGCTCGATTCCAAAAAATGAAAAGAGTTTCTGAAACGCCAAAGAGGAGCTGGAAGGATCAAAAAACCATCGCCAATCTCTTTGAAAGAATGCAAGATTATGATTCCATTCTTGCGGAAAACGAAAGGGCATTGAGCAAAGCAAAATAAAGGATCCAACAATTAAACGAAGAAGCCAGATCTAACAAGGAACGCCAAGATAGGCAATCCGAAAAAGACAAGGCACAATTCAAGAAGGAAAAAGACTATTGGATGCGATCAGAAGACCAGCTTCGTGCACAACTAGAAGAGGCAAGAAGATGCAACAGAGAACATCAACAAGCAGACCTCGACAGGGAAAGATCGCAAGCAAGATTAGAGTAGGCCAGACTCCGAGCTTTGTTAGAATCAGCTCTAGATCGTGAGAACCGTGTCAGAGATATAGCCACCACTCATCAGCAGCAATTGCAAGACCAAGACCAACGTCTCCAAGGTTTCAGGGCACAAATCCACGACCTGGCAGTCTTCACATCTCAAAGTTATGTAAACTGCCAAGGAATGGATTATGAAAGATTTACTGAGCATGCGCCCACTTTTGCTCATCATCTAGCAATGGAGTTGGAAAGGATGTATCGTACGCTGGGAGGCCATCCAGGTCAAGCCCCACATTGAGCAGATAATCCAATATTTGACAACAAAAGTGGAAAGTGGGGCACGTTGTGAGATGTTAAGAATTGTATCTTTTATTTTGATTTAAGTGTGTGTTTTCAAGCCATTTTCTTAAAGTTTTCAAATGTAATTCCATCTTTGTGTAATAAATAAAAGTGATTGCCTTTGGTCCGAACTACGCAAGGTCTGATTCATGTAAGGCATGATACGTAGGCAATCTCTAAGGTTCGACCACCACGATAAAAGATATATATAGTAAATAAAAGTGAATGACAATTTTCAATTTCAAGAAAGATGGGACGACACAAGCAGCCGAGCAAATGCATAATAGAAAGGGATTATTTGTCTAGGAGCATTGCATCTCAACGTGTGATTATATATGTGTTAAACTCTCAAAACTAACAAGTTTGTTCATTTCCAGAATTCAAGCAGTTAGTTTCTCTAAAGAGTATACTGGCATATTATCACTATCACACAAGATCAAAAGGACCAATACTCGAAAGTATGTCTATCCCAGATGTTGACACAGGTATGGAGATAGAGGAGATGGATGTCGGGAAAATGAAAGAAGAGATGTTTAAGCTCAAGCAGCAAATGGCTGAGATGTACCAAGCTTGGTCTACAGGACAGTTACCCCCATCTTACCCAAATAACCCTGCTCCATCAATGACTCAAACTCAGGATAATATCACCACTGAATTATCCCCAAACTTCCCCATTTACCAGCACTACCGAGGCACCACCTCTCAGACACCACAGTCTCCACCTCCGAAACCCGTTCCATATTTTCCTCCACCTATGACTCATGTTTTCGTAGCACCTCCCCCTGCTACATTCCACAAATCTCCTAGTGAGCCTACATTCCAGGCCCAGGACAACCAATATTAGCCCCCGGAGCCCACCCTCAAAGCCTCCGAAATTCATTCAACCACTCCTCGTTTTGATCTCCCAACTGAAATTGACAAGCCAGCCAAAAATGCTGAGCAAGAAGAGATGTTCAGGAAGGTCAAGAGTCTAGAACAATCGTTCAGAGACATGCGAGGATTAGGTGGGCAAGTCAGTGTAGCCTACAACGATTTGTGCTTGTTCCCAAACGTACAATTACCAGTTGGCTTCAAGATGCCCAAATTTGACTTATACAACAGGCACGGTGACCCAGTAGCCCACTTAAGGGGTTTCTGTAGCAAGATGCGAGGAGCTGGGGGAAAAGATGAATTAGTAATGGCTTACTTCAGTCAAAGTCTAAGCGGATCAGCTTTGGAGTGGTATACACGCCAGGACCATGGGAGATGGTACACCTGGGATGACCTGGCATAGGCATTCACATACCATTTCCAATACAATCTGGAAATCATCCCAGATAGATTATCTTTGACAAAATTTGAGAAGAAACATAATGAAAGTTTCAGAGAGTATGGTTTTCGGTTGAGAGAACAGGCAGCAAGAGTGGATCCTCCTATGAAGGAGAGCGAAATGGTAGACTACTTCCTCCAAGCCTTGGAACCGACTTACTATGCCCATTTGGTTTCAGCGGTTGGCAAATCATTCAACGAAGTAGTAAACATGGGAGGTATGGTGGAAGAAGGCCTCAAGACAAATAAAATCACGAGCTATTCAGCAATTAAGGCAACTACTCAAGCTATTCAAGGTGGGGTAGGAGGAATCGGAAGAAAGAAGAGGGAGGAAGCAGCAGTAGTTGATTCAGGAATTTGGCCGGGACCCAGAGGTTCACCGCTTTACTATAATCAGCAACGACCTCACCAATAACCTTACCACCATGATTCATCCCAACACTACTATCACCCTTCAGAGCCTCATTTTTCCATTAACCATGCTCAAGCATACAATCAGCCACCTGTTCACACCAATTGGCGTGCTCCTGTCACACCAAATACTTACCCACGAGCCTATCCCGGACCAGGTTTCAAGCCTAGGCCAGCATTCAGGGGAGAAAGGGAACAGAAAAAGAAAACTTACACTCTATTGGGAGAGTCTTACACTAGTCTGTTCCACAGGCTGAGACAGCTAGACATGCTGAGACCAATACAATCCAAGCTACCCAATCCTCCTCCAAAGAATTTGGATTACACCATTAGCTGTGAATATTGCTCCGGTGCACCAGGCCGTGATACGGAGAAGTGCTGGCATTTGAAAATGCAATACAAGAGCTGATTGATACTAATAAAGTCGAGGTTCAAACCCCCGAAGCCCCAAATATCAATAGAAATCCAATGCCAGCCCATCAAGAGGCTAATATGATAGAAATCATACAAGCTGATGGGGAGACAAAGAAGCCATCACAAACTGTCATGATGATCAAGTCTCATGAAGCCAAGCCAGATAAGCAGTTAATAGAGGAGAAGCCGGTGACTAAGCAGAACAAAAATGGTGATGAACCGTCTATGATAGTCGATGAGGGATCATCGAGCAAAGTTGCCGCAAAACAAGAAAGGCCAAAAGTGATAGTACCAGGGGTTGCTAACAAACCCATTGTATTCGTGGAAGGAGCCCGTACAGATCGGGTTATTATTGCACCTGTAATTCAGCTGCCAGTCATCAACAACAAAGTCATCCCATGGAACTATGAACGGGTGACTGTAATGTACAAGGGCAAAGAAATCAAGGAAGAAGTGTGTGAGGTGCAAGGCTTGACACGTTCGGGAAGATGTTTTACTCCCGAAGAGTTGAGAAAAACTAAAAACAATCCAACGCCAACAAAGAGAGCTGTGACGGAAGAAGAGGCGGAGGAGTTTTTAAGAAAAATGAAACTCCATGATTATTCTGTTGTGGATCAATTAAAGAAGACCCCCGCTCAAATTTCATTGTTGTCATTACTGATCCATTCAGAGGAACACCGTCTGGCGTTGATGAAAATCCTGAATGAAGCTCATGTTCCTGAAAAGATCTCTGTAAATCATTTGGGAAAAATAGCCAACAGAATCTTTGAGACAAACAGAATTACATTTGCTGATGATGAATTACCTGTGGAAGGTACCGAGCACAACAGAGCTCTTTACCTCACCGTGAAATGTGAAAACTCCGTAGTAACCCGGGTATTGGTTGACAATGGGTCAAGTGCAAACATATGCCCTCTCTCCACTTTAAACAAATTAAAAATTAAAGAGGAGAGGATCCAGAAAAATAGTATCTGCGTACGGGGGTTTGACGGTGGAAGCAGAGATTCATTTGGCGACATAGTGTTGGAGTTAACTATAGGGCCAGTTGAATTCACAATGGAATTCCAAGTGTTGGACATAACTGTTTCTTACAACTTGTTGTTGGGTCGACCATGGATCCATGCTGCTAAAGCAGTCCCGTCAACACTACATCAGGCTGTCAAGTTTGAATGGGATCATCAAGAAGTAGTCGTGTATGGAGAAGAAAGTTTAAATGCTCACAGCAGTACCATTGTACCGGTCGAGGGAACAGAAAATGACCAGGGACCATGGGTATACCAAGTGACCGACACAGTATCGATAGAGAAAATTCCAGAGGGGAAATATCTTCCAAATCCAAAGATATCCTCTGCATAAGTCATGGTAGCTTATGAAATGTTAAAAAATGGCTTTATACCCGGCAAAGGTCTGGGTTTATCTTTGCAAGGAATTATACAACCAGTATCTCTCCCCGAGAACTGGGGAACATTCGGTTTGAGGTTCATACCCACTGCCAATGACGTAATAAGGGCTAGGAAGCTGAAACACCAAGCATGGGTTCTTCAAAAACCAGTCTCACATCTGTCAAAGTCTTTTGTCAAGACCGGTGCTAAAAATCGCCCGATAACAACAATTCCTAAATCCCGGGTCAATCCTGAGAAGAAATAAATTGAAAGGTTCGAGAAATTGTTTAGTGATGTGAACATGTTGGAAAGCGGAGAAGGGTGTAGCAACGCAGAAGTTCAATTCGTTGGGCCAGAAACAAAGCTCAATAATTGGAAAGCCACTCCTCTCCCAATTCGAAAGGAGTCTTGGTAGTTTTATTTTGATTTTCTTTCAGTTTGTTTGGGTTACTTCAGGGTTGTAATCCCAAAGCTTATCTTACAGTTTGTTTGAAGTGTTCAAACCTTGTTATCTTTCATCATCCAATAAAAAGCAGTTTCCTTTTTATTATCATTCCTAATAGCTTTCTTTTCTTTTTCTTCTTTCCTGTACAGTTCCTTTTACGCTGGCTCTAGTGATATGGCATGCATGAGGAATCCTCAGCCCAGTCTTAAAAATCAATCTGGTTCCGAAATATTAATTCAAGAAATATATTGTGATTATGAATCAGAATATGATGAAGATGAGGTTTTTGAAGAGATTAGTAAAGAGTTAATTCACTTTGAGGAAAAAATCAAACCTAACTTGAGTGATACCGAGGACATCAATATAGGGGACACGAGTAATATCCGAGAAACTAAAATAAGTGTCCATCTGGAACCAAAGATCCGAGAGGAGTTAATTAAAGTACTCATAGAATTCAAAGACGTTTTTGCATGGTCGTATGACGACATGCCAGGCTTGAGCACTGATTTAGTGGTCCACAAATTGCCCACCGATCCAACGGTGCCTCCTGTCAAGCAGAGGCTGAGAAAATTCAAGCCTGATATGAGTGTGATAATTAAGGAAGAAATCACCAAACAATTGGAAGCAAAGGTCATTCGAGTCACTCGATATCCTGTTTGGTTAGCTAATGTCGTTCCTGTGCCAAAGAAAGATGGCAAAATTAGAGTATGCGTCGACTATCGCAATCTCAACAAAGCAAGTCCAAAGGATAATTTCCCGTTACCCAATATCCATATTTTGATCGACAATTATGCCAAGCATGATATAGGGTCTTTCGTGGATTGTTATGCCGGGTATCATCAAATTCTAATGGATGAAGAAGATGCAGAAAAGACGGCATTCATCACACCATGGGGAACTTATTGCTACCGGGTAATGCCATTCGGTTTAAAGAACGCCGGAGAAACCTATATGAGAGCAATGACCACAGTGTTTCATGATATGATACACAAGGAGATTGAGGTATACGTGGATGATGTGATCATAAAATCAAAGCATCAGGCCGACCACGTTGGGGATTTGAGGAAGTTCTTCTTAAGACTTCGCAGGTACAACCTCAAGCTTAACCCTGCCAAGTGCGCATTTGGAGTTCCATCTGGAAAGTTGCTGGGATTCATAGTCAGTCGATGAGCCATCGAGCTAGACCCATCAAAAATCAACGCCATCCAAGAATTGCCACCTCCCAGGAACAAAACTGAAGTAATGAGTTTGTTGGGAAGGTTGAATTATATCAGTAGGTTTATTGCTCAGCTCACAACAACTTGTGAGCCAATTTTCAAATTGTTGAAAAAGGATGCTGCGGTCAGATGGACCGATGAGTGTCAAGAAGCGTTCGATAAAATAAAAGGGTACTTGTCAAACCCACCCGTGTTTGTCCCGCCAGAGCCAGGAAGACCTTTGATTCTTTACTTGACGGTTTTGGAAAATTCATTTGGTTGTGTATTGGGGCAACATGACCTCACTGGCAGAAAAGAATAGGCCATCTACTACCTTAGCAAGAAGTTCACAGCTTATGAGGTTAAGTATACTCATCTGGAAAAGACATGTTGCGCCCTAACATGGGTAGCTCAAAAATTGAAACACTATTTGTCATCCTACACTACTTACCTCATTTCTCGGTTGGATCCATTGAAATACATTTTTCAAAAGCCTATGCCAACAGGAAGACTTGCAAAGTGGCAGATATTGCTCACAGAGTTTGACATCATCTATGTAACTCGAACTGCGATAAAAGCCCAAGCACTGGCCGATCATTTGGCCGAAAACCCGGTCGATAAGGAATATGAGCCTTTGAAAACTTATTTTCCTGATGAAGAAACAATGCATATCGACGAGGTGGAGCAAATTGAAAAGCCTGGCTGGAAACTTTTCTTTGACGGAGCCGCTAACATGAAAAGAGTCGGAATAGGAGCTGTAATCATTTCTGAAACAGGGCATCACTATCCTGTTACGGCTCAATTGCGATTTCATTGCACCAATAATATGGCTGAATATGAAGCTTGTATTTTGGGGTTAAGGCTAGACGCAGACATGGGTATCCGAGAAATCTTAGTCATGGGAGATTCGGATCTTTTGGTACATCAAATTCAAGGAGAATGGGAAACCCGAGACTTGAAGCTCATACCATACCGACAATGTTTACATGATCTTTGTCAACGGTTTCAATCAGTGGAATTCCAACATATTCCAAGAATCCATAATGAGGTTGCTGATGCATTGGCTACCCTGGCATCAATGTTGCACCATCCGGACAAAGCTTATGTAGATCCAATACATATTCAAGTCCACAATCAGCACGCTTATTGCAATATGGTTGAAGAAGAATTTGATGAAGAACCATGGTTCCACGACATCAAGGAGTATATCAGGATGGGGATATATCCTGCACAAGCCACAGAAGATCAAAAGAGGACCATTAGGCGATTGGCAAATGGATTCTTCTTAAGCGGAGGAGTTTTGTATAAAAGAACACCAGATCTTGGATTATTAAGATGCATAGATGCCAGACAAGCTGCAGCTGTCATGTCTGAAGTACATTCAGGAGTTTGCGGACCCCACATGAGTGGATATGAATTGGCAAAGAAAATCCTCCGAGCCAGTTACTATTGGCTTACCATGGAGCGAGATTGTATCAGTTTTGTGCGCAAGTGTCATCAATGCCAAATACACGGAGATTTGATTCATTCTCCACCATCCGAGTTGCACACAATGTCGGCACCATGGCCCTTCGTTGCCTGGGGCATGGATGTGATTGGACCAATTGAGCCGGCAGCATCCAATGGACACAGGTTCATTCTGGTGGCTATTGATTATTTTACCAAATGGGTTGAGGCCAAGACATTCAAATCAGTGACCAAGAAAGCTGTGGTCGATTTTGTCCACTCAAATATCATATGTCGATTCGAAATCCCGAAGGTGATCATCACAGATAACGGTGCTAATCTTAACAGCAACTTAATGAAGGAAGTATGTCAACAGTTTAAGATTACACATCGTAACTCTACCCCATATCGGCCCAAGGCAAATGGAGCAGTAGAAGCAGCCAACAAAAACATAAAGAAGATACTTCGGAAAATGGTAGAAGGTTCAAAACAATGGCATGAAAAATTACCATTTGCATTATTGGGATACCACACTACTGTTCGCACTTCAGTAGGAGCAACTCCTTATTTGTTGGTATATGGCACTGAAGCAGTAATTCCTGCAGAAGTTGAGATTCCTTCCCTTCGGATCATCGCCGAAGCAAAGATTGATGATGATGAATGGGTCAAAACCCGTCTAGAACAGTTAAACTTGATTGATGAAAAACGATTGACCGCAGTATGCCATGGTCAATTATATCAAAGAAGAATAGAAAGAGCATACAACAAAAAGGTGCGTCCCCGGAAGTTTGAAGTAGGTCAGCATGTGCTGAAACGTATTTTTCCACATCAGGTTGAAGCAAAAGGCAAATTTGCCCCGAATTGGCAAGGACCATTCATTTTGACCAGAGTATTATCGAATGGTGCACTATGCTTAACAGACATTGAGGGAAAATGCATAGACATGGCGATCAATTCTGACGCGGTAAAGAGATATTATGCATAAAATTCTTGAATGTTTGTATTTAGAATTATTTCGAAGATTGGAATGACAAAGGCAATTTATTGTGCTATCCAAACACTATACCCTTTGTTTTCCCCCTTTGAGCCATACTTGTTTCTTTCTTACCCTCTCTTGGAATCAATGAAAATCAAATATGAAAAAAAAATCAAACCACTATTATTGTGGTGAACTACGTTTGACCTGATTCCTCAAAGAAGGATACGTAGGCGCCTCACGGCTCAGTCATAGGGTGCACAATATACATGATGTGCACAAAAAGTTATGTCAAGCGACCCCAATCAAAAACTGGGGCAAAAATTGTATTGGAAATAAGAAAAGATTCCAAGAGTTGTAATTTTAAACCCATACCAGAATTGTTTAGCTTTTAATACCTTTTCCATTTCTAACCCCACACCAGAAAGACCTTTCGACCAATCTTAGAAAAATGCTGAGTCAAGCAAATAAAGATGGTTCATAACACTCTGATACAAACAAGAAAAGAAAGTAAAAATGAGAGAGTCTTATAGGTGAAAACCCACACGGGCACCATAAGGCGACAGAAGTTGAGAGAAAAGTAAAATGAGAGAGTCTTATTGGTGAAAACCTTCATAGGCACCCTAAGGCGAAAAGGAAGTGAGAAATAAACAAATGAGGAAGGTTTATCGGTGAAAACTCTTTGAGACGTTGCAAGTCCAACAGGTTTGTGAAATGAAAAATGAAGTGGGGTTATGGAAATTTTGGCAAAAACAAAAATGAGACAATTGAAAGGAGATTGATTAAAAGACTGGGTTGATTAATCCGAAGTGCATACCCTGATTATTGGTGCCAGTAACTCCAATCAGATAAGTTTTTATTCTTTCTCCAACAGTCATCCAAACTTGGATTTTTCTTTTCATTCTATAAATTGTCGAAATCAGCGTATTTCGTTACTAATAATCTTACTTTTCTAAAAAGTTTTGAGATAAGTTTATTTCCAAACAAATAAGAAGGAATGTCAAGATATACTACCAAGATTCAAGGTTACAAAATACGGCCACGAAAGGTGGGAGATAAAAGATATGGGTGTAAGAAAGGTGAAATCGAAAGTGGATCAACATAGTCAGAAGGGACATATGATTACAGTTAAAAGGGTTTGAAGGAAAACATACAGAGGGGAATCCTATAGTCAAGGATCAATTACAAGAACAAAATAGTCTTGTCAACCATTCCAAGGCAATAAAGAGAGATGAGGAGAAGCCTCACCATCGGCAAGAATGCCCCAGTTAACCACCCTGCTTTAAACTGACGAAGTTTTCTTTGATTTAAAACAGGGGCAAATACAATATTTGTGTCAGGAAATACCTGGTAAAGAAAAGAAGAAGTCAGGCGTCCACCTGGAGAATGAGGATGAGAATTAAAAAAAAAAAGTCAGGCGTCCACCTGGAGAATGAGGATGAATAATCAAAGAAGTCAGGCGTCCACCTGGAGAATGAGGATGAAGAAAAGAAGAAATCAGGCGTCCACCTGGAGAATGAGGATGAAGAATTAAAGAAGTCAGGCGTCCACCTGGAGAATGAGGATGAGAATTAAAGAAGTCAGGCGTCCACCTGGAGAATGAGGATGAGAAATTGAAGAAGTCAGGCGTCCACCTGGAGAATGAGGATGAGAATTGAAGAAGTCAGGCATCCACCTGGAGAATGAGGATGAGAATTAAAGAAGTCAGGCGTCCACCTGGAGAATGAGGATGAAGAAGTTAAAAAAGAAGTCAGGCGTCCACCTGGAGAACGAGGATGAAGAAGTTAAAAAAAGAAGTTAGGCGTCCACCTGGAGAACGAGGATGAAGAAGTTAAAAAGAAGTCAGGCGTCCACCTGGATAATGAGGATGAGAAAAGAAGAAGTCAGGCATCCACCTGGAGAATGAGGATGAGAATTAAAAGAAATCAGGCGTCCACCTGGAGAATGATGATGAAGATTTGAAGAAGTCAGGCGTCCACCTGGAGAATGAGGATGAGAATTGAAGAAGTCAGGCGTCCACCTGGAGAATGAGGACAAAGAAAAGAAGAAGTCAGGCGTCCACCTGGAGAATGAGGATGAGAATTAAAGAAGTCAGGCGTCCACCTGGAGAATGAGGATGAAGAATTAAAGAAGTCAGGCGTCCACCTGGAGAATGAGGATGAGAATTGAAGAAGTCAGGCGTCCACCTGGAGAATGAGGACAAAGAAAAGAAGAAGTCAGGCGTCCACCTGGAGAATGAGGATGAGAATTAAAGAAGTCAGGCGTCCACCTGGAGAATGAGGATGAAGAATTAAAGAAGTCAGGCGTCCACCTGGAGAATGAGGATGAGAATTGAAGAAGTCAGGCGTCCACCTGGATAATGAGGATGAGAAAAGAAGAAGTCAGGCGTCCACCTGGAGAATGAGGATGAGAAAAAGAAGTCAGGCGTCCACCTGGAGAATGAGGATGAAGAATTGAAGAAGTCAGGCGTCCACCTGGAGAATGAGGATGAGAATTGAAGAAGTCAGGCGTCCACCTGGAGAATGAGGATGAGAATTAAAGAAGTCAGGCGTCCACCTGGAGAATGAGGATGAGAATTAAAGAAGTCAGGCGTCCACCTGGAGAATGAGGATGAAGAATTAAAGAAGTCAGGCGTCCACCTGGAGAATGAGGATGAGAATTGAAGAAGTCAGGCGTCCACCTGGAGAATGAGGACAAAGAAAAGAAGAAGTCAGGCGTCCACCTGGAGAATGAGGATGAGAATTAAAGAAGTCAGGCGTCCACCTGGAGAATGAGGATGAAGAATTAAAGAAGTCAGGCGTCCACCTGGAGAATGAGGATGAGAATTGAAGAAGTCAGGCGTCCACCTGGATAATGAGGATGAGAAAAGAAGAAGTCAGGCGTCCACCTGGAGAATGAGGATGAGAAAAAGAAGTCAGGCGTCCACCTGGAGAATGAGGATGAGAAAAAGAAGCCAGGCGTCCACCTGGAGAATGAGGATGAAGAATTAAAGAAGTCAGGCATCCACCTGGAGAATGAGGATGAGAATTGAAGAAGTCAGGCGTCCACCTGGAGAATGAGGATGAGAATTGAAGAAGTCAGGCGTCCACCTGGAGAATGAGGATGAGAATTAAAGAAGTCAGGCGTCCACCTGGAGAATGAGGATGAAGAATTAAAGAAGTCAGGCGTCCACCTGGAGAATGAGGATGAGAATTGAAGAAGTCAGGCGTCCACCTGGAGAATGAGGACAAAGAAAAGAAGAAGTCAGGCGTCCACCTGGAGAATGAGGATGAGAATTAAAGAAGTCAGGCGTCCACCTGGAGAATGAGGATGAAGAATTAAAGAAGTCAGGCGTCCACCTGGAGAATGAGGATGAGAATTGAAGAAGTCAGGCGTCCACCTGGAGAATGAGGACAAAGAAAAGAAGAAGTCAGGCGTCCACCTGGAGAATGAGGATGAGAATTAAAGAAGTCAGGCGTCCACCTGGAGAATGAGGATGAGAATTGAAGAAGTCAGGCGTCCACCTGGATAATGAGGATGAGAAAAGAAGAAGTCAGGCGTCCACCTGGAGAATGAGGATGAGAAAAAGAAGTCAGGCGTCCACCTGGAGAATGAGGATGAGAAAAAGAAGTCAGGCGTCCACCTGGAGAATGAGGATGAAGAATTAAAGAAGTCAGGCGTCCACCTGGAGAATGAGGATGAAGAAAAAAAGAAGTCAGGCGTCCACCTGGAGAATGAGGATGAAGAAAAAAAAGAAGCAGTCAAGGCACCCACCTGAACAACGAGGGAATGAAATTGAAGTGTTGAAATCAAAAGCCCGCTCATATGAAAAAGGAGCACACTTAGAATCAATAAAGCAGAGGAGTCCAACAGAATCCCCAGCAATAAACAACAAGAGTTCCAAAAGGAATACGGAATAAGCCAAATGCCCAAGAGTCACCAAAATATCAAGACAACAAGAAACGCAAGGGCATGATCTAGATAAGATTTTTATAATTCATGTACCATAGTCTAGTTTAGATTTTTGTATTTCCTTTAAAGTAAGGTGTAATAAGGAGGTCATCAAGCAGTAAAAACAACACAAAGCAGCAGTAACATCAGAGTCCCATGGTAGTCCCAGCTACCCAAAATTCCCGAACTACATTGACCTGATTCCTTTATAGCCAAGGATATGTAGGAAACCTTTGAAGCAGAGGTTCGGTCAAATCTTTCTAAAAATGCTTCCCATGGAGTATTCGAACGGGCAAAAATCGCTCGTATCCGCTCACTTTATCTTTGCACGAAAACTCTTCGAGTTTCCGCACAAAGAGGGGCAGCTGTGAGCACGTGATTTTTGCCTTACGAAAACTACTCCAAAATAAAATCAAAAAATAAAATAAATTTCTTTTACTGTGTAATTTTTGAATTTGCGTGGTGTTAAATATTTGTGTTATGACCATAAATGTTTACTTTGTCATAAATTAAATGAAAAATAAAATAAAATACATGTTGCATGCATATAGGATTTAATTATGCATTTAAAAGATAATTTAAATAAAATCACAAAAATATGCAATAGTTCTATTTTAAATATTCCACTGTGTGATTGATGCTTGGTCTATGTGTTAAATAATTGTTATAGAATAATTAATATATTTTTTGCGAAGTTAGATTTATTTTAAAATTAAAAATTTAAATTAGAAAAAATGAAAAAAAATAATAATACATATACACAAAATCGGACCTGGATTAAAATCCAGGCCCAAATCGAATTAATTTCCCTCTCATAGCCCAATCCAAACCAACCTGTCCGGTCCAACTCATGAGTAAATCAAAACGACGACGTTTGGTCACACTCCATCAAGGACCGTTGGATTAAATCAATCCAACGGCTGATATCCCCTACCCTTACCCGCAACCCGTAACCCGACCCATTGACCCGATTCAGTCCGACCCCAACGTTAAAACCAAACGACGTCGTTTGGTTAAGTGAGTTGATCCTGGCCCTTCATTCTATCTAATCCAACGGACAATATCAATCCACCCCACCCCTATATAAGTCCCAAGCCCTACCCCGGCCCTAAACTAAGCACCCCCCCTCTCTTACACTGTTCATCATCGTCCCCCAAACCCCAACTCCTAACCCTAGCCGCCCTAGGATCCCACCGCCTGAAACCCGGCGGCATCAACGCCGCCGGTCACCAAAATAACACCCTAGAACCCCCTGAACATCCTCTACACGAATCTGACCTTAGTTTCCTTCGAATCAGGCCCCAACTCTTCGAATCTTAAATCGAAGGTTGGCCTGAAAACCTGATCTTCTCCGATGGCTTCCAAAATAACACCACAACTTCCCCTAGATACCCTCATCACGGATCTGTTAGTTGCATGGTTCGAATCATACTGGAACTACTCGAATCTTCATTTGAAGATTCGAGTACAACCTGACCTTATCCCAACCTACTTCAAACTCACACCAGTTACCCCCCTGACCTCCCTCGTGCCTAGAACATCTTTGGTTTCCCTCGAATCTAACCAGAAATGAGTAAATCCCAAATCGAACTTTCAAGAACCCTAAAAATACCAGACTTTTGGATTCTGTCCAGATTGAATAAAGATTGAGGTTTAATCGACCTTAGTCGAAGTATTTTCAGTGGAAAATACTTCGACTAAGGTCTGTTTGATTTCAAACAAAATCCAAATCCAAGTCGAGTTGAGTTCAGTTGAATTTAAAGGTTCAGAGGTAATTTCTGTTTCTTATGTGCATTCTATGTGTATTCTATGTTCGTTTCATTAGTTTGTTTAATTTTTCATAATTTTCTAGTCAAATTTTTGTTATACTGTCCCCTACCCGTCAACTTGATTCTAAATGTGAATTGTTTCTGTTGATTGTGATTATGTACAATGTGTGTAATCGACTCGACTAAGTTCGTCGATTAGTTATATCATAAATCCTGCTTCTGAAAATGTTGACTGAAATAACCTGTTTTGGATGGATTATTTTGCTATAATCAGTTAATTAGTTATTGTTAATTAGTTGGTTCTTGTTTAATAAATCCATCAAATGGACGTTATATGTGTGTTGTTTTCTGAACATTAAGTTCAGAACATTGTCAATATATTGACAATGCTCCTGTTTGTTTGATCTTAGTTCAAAAGCTGAGTTCAGTTGAATTATTAGGCTGAATTCAGTATAATGTTGTTATGATATTAGGTTTAATTTCAATTTCACAAATGTTGGTTAGATACCATTGTGTTAGAAAACTGCATTCTCAGTCAAGATTCAGTCCAGAACTTGATAGGATTGATTATAGCTATTTAATTCAGAAGGATAATCGATTCTGAACAATTTTTAAAATCTGTTTTTTTATCAGATTCTGATTTCCTTGAGGGCTGTAATTACAGAAGGATTTCAGTTTTATTTTAGAATGAAACAGTAGGGTAATGTGATAGTGTGCTTTCAATAATATGATAGTGGCTATAATTTAAGTAATAATGGGGAACAAGGGATAATGGGGCTGCTGAAAAACAGGATAAATAGCACTTAGTTTTAAATTATTCAAAAGTAGTTTTAATGGAAAAACTTTCTGATTTTTAAAGGAGAAAAGGGTCCATCCAGCACTAAACTGTATAGGACCAGCCCTGTATAAATACAAGGAGCTGGACAGACTGAAAGGGGGAGTTCTTTTTTTCAGAGAGGGAATTGAGACTGATTTAGGGCAGAAAAGAAGAAAAAATCTGTTTTCAGAGAAAGATAGTTTAGAGAGACTTCATAACAGATTTTGAAAGAGAATTTAAGAAAAATACACCTAGAGTGAGATAAAAGAGAAAAATCCAGCAGAAAAATCAGGTTCTTCTTGGAATCTGAAGAGGAAGAGGAAAAAGAAAAACAGAAACAGATATAGAAGCAGATTGAATATTTTCAGAAACATACTTTTCTTTGGATCTGTCCGGGTCTGTTTGTTTGATAGTACTTGGTTTAAATCTGAAAGTTTTTTCTTCCAAAAATCCTGTTACTGTGCATCTGGGCTCCTCGGATCCTATTCTTGTTCGGATTTGCTGTGTTATCGGTACATTCTACTGTTTTTGTTACTGCTGCAACTGCTGAAACTTATTTCTTCTACCTCCATTTTCAGGTACATGTCTTTTAAATTTTATGTTGGAAAGAGATTCAACATGACTAATCAATGAAGTTTGAATTGTAATTCTGTTTTCCATTCGTCCACGTTCATCAGTTTAAATTTCATTTTTTTCATGTTAGTTAATTAGTAGTGAATTCAATTTTATAGCTATGAGTTAATTGTCTTACTTTGAAATTCGTATAAAGCTTTGTAATAATGTTAGCCCTTCATCTCATTAGTTTAGTCATGTTTGAACTGTCAAGGTAGGAAACATGACATAAAGATTGGCCATTAACTAGGCCTTGTGACGTTGTTAGTTGAATAAAGAATAGCGTGAAAATGTCAAAACCATATAGCTAGTTTATTCTGATAATCTGATTTAGTTGTGGAAGGAATGATATAAGTTGTACTCTCTTATGTGGCGTTATAACAGGTATCTATAGAACCATTAGTGGATGGTATGTGGAGTTGTTATGGCTCACTATGATGTTAAAGTGTTATGAATGTTTTAGACACACAAACTATGTCACATGTAAGGCAATATTATTAATCGATTTATAATTCTCTTTCTTGTCAATTTGATGCTTATTTACCATCTTAAAAAGTAATTAGGCCTATTAGATTAAAAGCGAGTATATGAGAATGAAACGAGATGTACAAGCATAAATTGCCATACTTTACATCAATGGTAATTAGAAATAGAATTTGCACTAAGTAAATAATGAAAATTCTTGGAAAATATTTCCTTCCTTTATGAATCATTCCTTTTCAGTTTCATATACAATTTATTCTTTGGCATACATATATATGTTGTATTTGCTAAAAATCAAATTTTTATCCTTTCACTGAGAATTTGAATAGTCTTGGGATGAACATAATTAATACTCGGAAATTATAGTAAACGGGCAATATTTAAAAAATTGTGAATTTCTTTTAAAAGAATTTAAAGACATCCCTTGAATATGAATTTCTCAGTATTTTCATATAAAATGTGTAGATACAACAAACAATTTGTGGAAAAATCCCTAATATTATTACAAATATTTTGCGCAATTAGGGATACGTTCGCGTACCCTGATTATATTTTTAAAAGCAAAATTCGGATTATGCGTACGCGCAATTTCGAGCGAATATTTAATAAAAGGATTTTTTCAAAGGCGTTAAATTAATTTCATAAAAACTCGCGATGTGCGGTTCAATATTTAAGAAAAACAAATATTCTTGGTTCAACACAATCTCGAAAAATGATTGCTTAATAAATATATTGTCAAAAGTTATTGTGTACACGTACGCGTGACACAATTCCGCATTTTTTTTAATTTATAACACGAATATACGTACGCGTAATTCGATTCAAAGAAGGGTCCTTAATCACAATAAGTAAAAGCGATAGAAAAATCACGCAACAAAAAGTATTTAATAAAAATCAAGATAATTAAGCCAATAATAAAAACAGTTAAGCGACCGTGCTAGAACCACGGAATTCGGAAATGCCTAACACCTTCTTCCGGATTAACAGAATTCCTTACTCAGGATTTCTGGTTCGCAGAATAATAAACAGAGTCATATTCTCCTCGATTCGGGGATTAAAATTGGTGACTTGGGACGCCTTAAAATTTCCAGGTGGCGACTCTGAAATAATTAAATAAATCCCGTTTCGACTGTCCTTCAATTGGAGAAAACTCCCCACGCGCCCCCGCGGGCGCGGTAAAAAGGAGGTGCGACATGTGTGCGAATACTTTCTTTTCTATTTATTTTTCTAAAAGAGCTCCTAAATCAGATTTCTTCTCCTTTTCAAAATCAGATTTTTCTTCTTAAAATCTTTCTGTTTTAAAATCTGCCTCTTATCAGATTTTTTTCTCTTTCAAAAATGTCTCTCCAGCTCTCTTTGAAAACTGATCTCTCTTTCAAAATCTCTCTGAAAACTCCTCCAAACTCTCCTCCAAATCAGTCCCAATCCCATCTATCTTATACAGGTCTGTCTAGACCCCTTTTATCTTTTAAAAAAACAGAAAATTTCCATTAAAAATCTGTTTTTCCACTTTAAATCCCATTAAGCTAATTTTCCCTGATTTTCAGCAACCCATTACCCTTTGTTTCCCATTACCCCATTAAATTAAAAGCCACTAACACTCCACTATCAGCACACTACTATCCTCACTGTTTCATTACCAGTAGTACCCCTGAAAGCTTACTGTTATTACTGCCCTCAAGGAAATCAGAATATGATACAAAAATAGATTTTAAAAATTGTTCAAAATCGATTATCCTTCTGAATTAAACAGCTATAACCAATCCTATCAAGTTCTGGACTGAATCTTGACTGAGAATGCACTTTTCTAACACAATGGTATCTAACCAACATTTGTGAAATTGAAATTAAACCTAATATCACAACAAATTATACTAAATTCAACATAGCAAGTCAAACTGAATTTCAGCATTGAACTAAGATTAAACATATACAGGAGCATTGTCAATATACTGACAATGCCCTGTTCAGAAAACAACATATACAACATACATTTGAATTCACTGATTCGCAAACAAACATGATTTAATTGACGAGTATTAATCAGTTGACTATTTACAATATTTGTCCATAATCAGTCTAAAACAAAAAAACAGACTGTTTCAATCAGCATTATCATAAATGAGAATTCATAATATAACTAATCGACGAACTTAATCGAGTCGATTACTTACATTGTGAATAATCACAACCAACAGAAACAGTTTCATATTCTGATCATATAGACGAGTATGATACAGTATGACAACAAAAGATGGGAAAATTACAGACTAATGAAACAAACATAAAATACACGTAAAATACACAAAAGAAAAATAGAAAAAATACCTCTGAATCTTCAAATTTATTCAGGCACAGACTCAACTTGAATTCGGACATTTTTTAGGCTGAACAGACTTTATTCGAAGTATTCTCAGTTGAGAATACCTCGATTAAAGTCTATTAGACCTCAATCCTTCACTCGAATCAGAAAAATTCCAAGATTGGAAAATTTTTAGGGTTTCAGGTCCTTGGATCTTAAATCCGAACATTTCCAGGCTGATTCGAAGGGAACCAAAGATGACACAAGGGTGAGGGGAGCCTAGGGGTCATTTGGTGTCATTTTAGAACAAGTCTGAGTTTGTTCTTGTTTGGTCCGAATCTTCAAAAGAAGATTCGAGAAGCTCGGAAGTGATTCGAGCCAAACAAGCAACAGATCCATACCTAGGGTGGTTAGGGGAAGCTATGGTGTTATTTTGGAAGCCATTGGAAAGGTTGGAGTTTTCAGACCCACCTTCGATTTAGTATTCGAAGAGTTGGGGTCTGATTCGAAGAAAACTAAGGTTAGATCTGTGTAGAGGATGTTCAGGGGATTCTAGGGTGTTATTTTGGTGACCGGCGGCGTTGATGCCGCCGGGTTTCAGGCGGTTGGATTCTAGGGCGGCTAGGGTTAGGAGTGGGGGTTTGGGGACGATGATGAACAATGAGAGGAGGGGGGTGTTTAGTTCGGGGCCGGGGTAGGGGCTTGGGACTTATATAGGGGGTGGGGTGGATTGATATTGTCCGTTGGATTAGGTAGGATGGACGGCTGAGATCTATTCACTTAACCAAACGATGTCGTTTGGTTTAAGTTAGGGGGACGGGTTGAACCGGGTATTAGATCGGGTAAGGGTCTCGGGTTAGGGTGATGAAATCTTGGCCGTTGGATGGACTTAATCCAACGGCCCTTGATGGAGGATGATGAAACGTCGTCGTTTGACGTAGCCGAATTGGATCGGACAGGCTTGTTTGGATTGGGCTGTGGGGAGTTAATTCGATTTGGGCCTGGATTTTAATCCAGGTCCGATTTTGTATATATATATATTTTTTCATTTTTCTAATTTAAATTTCTAATTTTTTCTAATTTAAATTTCTAATTTTAATTATAAAACGATTTTAACTTCACAAAAATATATTAATTATCCTATAACAATTATTTAACACATAGACAAAACATCAATCACACAGTGAAATATTTAAAATAAAACTATTGCATATTTATGTGATTTTGTTTAAATTATCTTTTAAATACATAATTAAATCCTATATGCATGCAACATGTATTTTATTTTAATTTTCAATTTATTATGACAAAGTAAATATTTACGGACATAATACAAATATTTAACTCCACGCAAATTCAAGAATTACACAGTAAAAGAAATTTATTTTATTTTTTTTTTGATTTATTTTGGAGTAGTTTTCGTAAGGCAAAAATCACGTGCTCACAGCTGCCCCTCTTTGTGCGGAAACTCGAAGAGTTTTCGTGCAAAGATAAAGTGAGCAGATATGAGCGATTTTTGCCCGTTCGAATACTCCGTGGGAAGCATTTTTGAAAGATTTGACCGAACCTCTGCTTCAAAGGTTTCCTACATATCCTTGGCTATAAAGGAATCATGTCAATGTAGTTCGAGAAGTTTTGGGTAGCTGGGACTACCTTGGGACTGTGATGTTACTGCTGCTTCGTGCTGTTTTTACTACTTGTTGACCTCCTTATTACACCTTACTTCAACGGAAATACAAAAAAAAAAAAAAATAAACTAGACTATGGTACATGAATTATAAAAATCTTATCTAGATTATGCCCTTGCGTTTCTTGTTGTCTTGATATCTTGGTGACTCTTGGGCATTTTGGCTTATTCCGTATTCCTTTTCATTGTGTCCCGTATTTTCTTTTGGGACTCTTGTTGTTTCTTGCTGGGGATTTTGTTGGACTTCTCTGCTTTATTGATTCTAAATGTGCTCCTTTATCATATGAGCGGGCTTTTGATTTCAAAACTTCAATTGTATTCGCTCGTTCTCCAGGTGGGTGCCTTGACTGCTTCTTTTCTTTCTTCATCCTCGTTCTCCAGGTGGACGCCTGACTTCTTCTTTTCTCATCCTCATTCCCCAGGTGGACGCCTGACTTATTTAATTCTCATCCTCATTCTCCAGGTGGACGCCTGACTTCTTTTTTTCTTCATCCTCATTCTCCAGGTGGACGCCTGACTTCTTCTTTTCTCATCCTCATTCTCCAGGTGGACGCCTGACTTCTTTAATTCTCATCCTCATTCTCCAGGTGGACGCCTAACTTCTTTTTTTCTTCATCCTCATTCTCCAGGTGGATGCCTGACTTCTTCTTTTCTCATCCTCATTCTCCAGGTGGACGCCATACTTCTTTAATTCTCATCCTCATTCTCCAGGTGGACGCCTGACTTCTTTAATTCTTCATCCTCATTCTCCAGGTGGACGCCTGACTTCTTATTTTCTCATCCTCATTCTCCAGGTGGACGCCTGACTTCTTCAATTCTTCATCCTCATTCTCCAGGTGGACGCCTGACTTCTTCTTTTCTCATCCTCATTCTCCAGGTGGACGCCTGACTTCTTTAATTCTCATCCTCATTCTCCAGGTGGACGCCTGATTTCTTCAATTTTTATCCTCATTCTCCAGGTGGACGCCTGACTTCTTCTTTTTCTCATCCTCATTCTCCAGGTGGACGCCTGACTTCTTTAATTCTCATCCTCATTCTCCAGGTGGACGCCTGACTTCTTTAATTCTTATCCTCATTCTCCAGGTGGACGCCTGACTTCTTCTTTTCTTCATCCTCATTCTCCAGGTGGACGCCTGACTTCTTTAAATTCTTCATCCTCATTCTCCAGGTGGACGCCTGACTTCTTCTTTCTCATCCTCATTCTCCAGGTGGACGCCTGACTTCTTTAATTCTTATCCTCATTCTCCAGGTGGACGCCTGACTTCTTCTTTTCTCATCCTCATTCTCCAGGTGGACGCCTAACTTCTTTAATTCTTATCCTCATTCTCCAGGTGGACGCCTGACTTCTTTAATTCTCATCCTCATTCTCTAGATGGACGCCTGACTTCTTTAATTCTTATCCTCATTCTCCAGGTGGACGCCTGACTTCTTCTTTTCTTCATCCTCATTCTCCAGGTGGACGCCTGACTTCTTCTTTTCTTCATCCTTATTCTCCAGGTGGACGCCTGACTTCTTCTTTTCTCATCCTCATTCTCCAGGTGGACGTCTGACTTCTTTAATTCTTATCCTCATTCTCCAGGTGGACACCTGACTTCTTCTTTTCTCATCCTCATTCTCCAGATGGACGCCTGACTTCTTTAATTCTTATCCTTATTCTCCAGGTGGACGCCTGACTTCTTCTTTTCTTCATCCTCATTCTCCAGGTGGGCGCCTGACTTCTTCTTTTCTTCATCCTCATTCTCCAGGTGGACGCCTGACTTCTTCTTTTCTTTACCAGGTATTTCCTGACACAAATATTGTATTTGCCCCTGTTTTAAATCAAAGAAAACTTCGTTAGTTTAAAGCAGGGTGGTTGACTGGGGTATTCTTGCCGATGGTGATGCTTCTCTTCGTTTCTCTTTATTGCCTTGGAATGGTTGAAAAGACTGTTTTGTCCTTGTAATTGATCCTTGACTATAGGATTCCCCTCTGTATGTTTTCCTTCAAACCCTTTTAACTGTAATCATATGTCCCTTCTGACTTTACTGATCCACTTTTGATTTCACCTTTCTTACACCCATATCTTTTATCTCCCACCTTTCGTGGTTGTATTTTGTAACCTTGAATCTTGGTAGTATACCTTGACATTCCTTCTTATTTGTTTGGAATAAAACTTATCCCAAAGCTTTTAGAAAAGTAAGATTATTAGTAACGAAATACGCTGATTTCGACAATTATAGAATGAAAAGAAAAATCCAAATTTGGATGACTGTTGGAAAAGGAATAAAGGACTTATCTGATTGGAATCACTGGCGCCAATGATCAGGGTATGCATTTTGGATTAATCAACCCAGTCTTTTAATCAATCTCCTTTTAATTGTCTCATTTTTGTTTTCCCCAAAATTTCCGTAATCCATCTTCATTTTTCATTTCACAGACCTGTTGGACTTGCAATATCTTAAAGAGTTTTCACCGACAAACTTTCCTCATTTTTTTCACTTCCTTTTCGCCTTATGGTGCCTACGAAGGTTTTCACCAATAAGACTCTCTCATTTTACTTTTCTCTCAACTTCCGTCGCCTTATGGTGCCCGTGTGGGTTTTCACCTATAAGACTCTCTCATTTTTACTTTCTTTTCTTGTTTGTACCAGAGTGTTATGAACCATCTTTATTTGCTTGTCTCAGCATTTTTCTAAGATTGATCGAAAGGTCTTTTTGGTATGGGGTTAGAAATGGAAAAGGTATTAAAAGCTAAACAGTTCTTGGTATGGATTAAAAATTACAACTCTTGGAATCTTTCTCTTATTTGCAATACAGTTTCTTTGCCCCAGTTTTTGATTGGGGTTGCTTGACATAACTTTTTGTGCACATTATGTATATTGTGCACCCTATGACCGAGCCGTGAGGCGCCTACGTATCCTTCTTTGAGGAATCAGGTCAAACGTAGTTCACTAAATAATAGTGATGTTTTTTTTCTTTTTTTCTTTTTTTGAGAGGGGGTAGGAACAAGTATGGCTCAAAGGGGGGAAACAAAGGGTATAGTGTTTGGATAGCAGAATAAATTGCCTTTGTCATTCCAATCTTCGAAATAATGCTAAATACAAACATTCAAAAATTTTATGCATAATATCTCTTTACCGCGTCAGAATTGATCGCCATATCTATGCATTTGCCTTCAATATCTTTTAAACATAGTGCACCATTCGATAATACTCTGGTCACAATGAATGGTCCTTGCCAATTCGGGGCAAATTTGCCTTTTGCCTCGACCTGATGTGGAAGAATACGTTTCAGCACATGCTGACTTACTTCAAACTTCCGGGGACGCACCTTTTTGTTGTATGCTCTTTCTATTCTTCTTTGATATAATTGACCATGACATACTGCGGCCAATCGTTTTTCATCAATCAAGTTTAACTGTTCCAGACGGGTTTTGACCCATTAATCATCATCAATCTTTGCTTCGGCGATGATCCGAAGGGAAGGAATCTCAACTTCTGCGGGAATTACTGTTTCAGTGCCATATACCAACAAATAAGGAGTTGCTCCTACTGAAGTGCGAACAGTAGTGCGGTATCCCAATAATGCAAATGGTAATTTTTCATGCCATTATTTTGAACCTTCTACCATTTTCCGAAGTATCTTCTTTATGTTTTTGTTGGCTGCTTCTACTGCTCCATTCGCCTTGGGCCGATATGGGGTAGAGTTACGATGTGTAATCTTAAACTGTTGACATACTTCCTTCATTAAGTTGCTGTTAAGATTAGCACCGTTATCTGTGATGATCACCTTCGGGATTCTGAATCGACATATGATATTTGAGTGGACAAAATTGACCACATCTTTCTTGGTCACTGATTTGAATTTCTTGGCCTCAACCCATTTGGTAAAATAATCAATAGCTACCAGAATGAACCTGTGCCCATTGGATGCTGCCGGCTCAATTGGTCCAATCACATCCATGCCCCAGGCAATGAAGGGCCATGGTGCCGACATTGTGTGCAACTCGGATGGTGGAGAATGAATCAAATCTCCGTGTATTTGGCATTGATGACACTTGCGCACAAAACTGATACAATCTCGCTCCATGGTAAGCCAATAGTAACCGGCTCGGAGGATTTTCTTTGCCAACACATATCCACTCATGTGGGGTCCGCAAACTCCTGAATGTACTTCAGACATGACAGTTGTAGCTTGTCTGGCATCTATGTATCTTAATAATCCAAGATCTGGTGTTCTTTTATACAAAACTCCTCCGCTTAAGAAGAATCCATTTGCCAATCGCCTAATGGTCCTCTTTTGATCTCCTGTGGCTTGTGTGGGATATATCCCCATTCTGATATACTCCTTGATGTCGTGGAACCATGGTTCACCATCAAATTCTTCTTCAACCATATTGCAATAAGCGTGCTGATCGTGGACTTGAATATGTATTGGATCTACATAAGCTTTGTCCGGATGGTGCAACATTGATGCCAGGGTAGCCAATGCATCGGCAACCTCATTATGGATTCTTGGAATATGTTGGAATTCCACTGATTGAAACCGCTGACAAAGATCATGTAGACATTGTCGGTATGGTATGAGCTTCAAGTCTCGGGTTTCCCATTCTCCTTGAATTTGATGTACCAAAAGATCTGAATCTCCCATGACTAAGATTTCTCGGATACCCATGTCTGCGGCTAGCCTTAACCCCAAAATGCAAGCTTCATATTCAGCCATATTATTGGTGCAATAAAATCGCAATTGAGCCGTAACAGGATAGTGATGCCCTATTTCAGAAATGATTACAGCTCCTATCCCGACTCCTTTCATGTTAGCGGCTCCATCAAAGAAAAGTTTCCAGCCAGGCTTTTCAATTCGCTCCACCTCGTCGATATGCATTGTTTCTTCATCAGGAAAATAAGTTTTCAACGGCTCATATTCCTCGTCGACCGGGGTTTCGGATAAATGATCGGCCAGTGCTTGAGCCTTCATTGCAGTTCGAGTCACATAGATGATGTCAAATTCTGTAAGCAATATCTGCCACTTTGCAAGTCTTCCCGTTGGCATAGGCTTTTGAAAAATGTATTTCAATAGATCCAACCAAGAAATGAGGTAAGTAGTGTAGGATGACAAATAGTGTTTCAATTTTTGAGCTACCCATGTTAGGGCGCAACATGTCTTTTCCAGATGAGTATACTTAACCTTATAAGCTGTGAACTTCTTGCTAAGGTAGTAGATGGCTTGTTCTTTTCTGCCAGTGAGGTCATGTTGCCCCAATACACAACCAAATGAATTTTCCAAAACCGTCAAGTAAAGAATCAAAGGTCTTCCTGGCTCTGGCGGGACCAACATGGGCGGGTTTGACAAGTACCCTTTTATTTTATCGAACGCTTCTTGACACTCATCGGTCCATTTGACCGCAGCATCCTTTTTCAACAATTTGAAAATTGGCTCACAAGTTGTTGTAAGCTGAGCAATAAACCTGCTGATATAGATTAACCTTCCCAACAAACTCATTACTTCAGTTTTGTTCCTGGGAGGTGGCAATTCTTGGATAGCTTTGATTTTTGATGGGTCTAGCTCGATGCCTCGTCGACTGACTATGAATCCTAGCAACTTTCCAGATGGAACTCCAAATTCACATTTGGCAGGGTTAAGCTTGAGGTTGTACCTGCGAAGTCTTAAGAAGAACTTCCTCAAATCCCCAACGTGGTCGGCCTGATGCTTTGATTTTATAATCACATCATCCACGTATACCTCAATCTCCTTGTGTATCATATCATGAAACACTGTGGTCATTGCTCTCATGTAGGTTGCTCCGGCGTTTTTTAAACCGAATGGCATTACCCGGTAGCAATAAGTTCCCCATGGTGTGATGAATGCCGTTTTTTCTGCATCTTCTTCATCCATTAGAATTTGATGATACCCGGCATAACAATCCACAAAAGACCCTATATCATGCTTGGCACAATTGTCGATCAAAATATGGATATTGGGTAATGGGAAATTATCCTTTGGACTTGCTTTGTTGAGATTGCGATACTCGACGCATACTCTAATTTTGCCGTCTTTCTTTGGTACAGGAACGATATTAGCCAACCAAACAGGATATCGAGTGACTCGAATGACCTTTGCTTCCAATTGTTTGGTGATTTCTTCCTTAATTCTCACACTCATGTCAGGCTTGAATTTTCTTAGCCTCTGCTTGACAGGAGGCACCGTTGGATCGGTGGGCAATTTGTGAACCACTAAATCAGTGCTCAGGCCCGGCATGTCGTCATACGACCATGCAAAAACATCTTTGAATTCTATGAGCGCTTTAATTAACTCCTCTCGGATCTTTGGCTCGAGATGGACACTTATTTTAGTTTCCCGGACATTACTCGTGTCCCCTATATTGATGTCCTCGGTATCACTCAAGTTAGGTTTGATTTTTTCCTCAAAGTGAATTAACTCTTTACTAATCTCTTCAAAAACCTCATCTTCATCATATTCTGACTCATAATCACAATATATTTCTTGAATTAATATTTCGGAACCAGATTGATTTTTAAGACTGGGCAGAGAATTCCTCATGCATGCCATATCACTAGAGCCAGCGTAAAAGGAACTGTACAGGAAAGAAGAAAGAGAAAAGAAAACTATTAGGAATGATAATAATAAAAGGGAAACTGCTTTTTATTGGATGATGAAAGATAACAAGGTTTTGCACACTTCAAACAAACTGTAAGATAAGCTTTGGGATTACAACCCTGAAGTAACCCAAACAAACTGAAAGAAAATCAAAATAAACTACCAAGACTCCTTTCGAATTGGGAGAGGAGTGGCTTTCCAATTACTGAGCTTTGTTTCTGGCCCAACGAATTGAACTTCTGCGTTGCTACACCCTTCTCCGCTTTCCAACATATTCACATCACTAAACAATTTCTCGAATCTTTCAATTAATTCCTCCTCAGGATTGACCTGGGATTCAGGAATTGTTGTTATCGGGCGATTTTTAGCACCGGTCTTGACAAAAGACTTTGACAGATGTGGGACTGGTTTTGGAAGAACCCATGCTTGGTGTTTCAGCTTCCTAGCCCTTATCACGTCATTGGCAGTGGGTATGAACCCCAAATCGAATGTTCCCCAGTTCTCGGGGAGAGATACTGGTTGTATAATTCCTTGCAAAGATAAACCCAGACCTTTGCCGGGTATAAAGCCATTCTTTAACATTTCATAAGCTACCATGACTGATGCAGAGGATATCTTTGGATTTGGAAGGTATTTCCCCTCTGGAATTTTCTCTATCGACACTGTGTCGGTCACTTGGTATACCCATGGTCCCTGGTCATTTTCTGTTCCCTTGATCGGTACAATGGTACTGCTGTGAGCATTTAAACTTTCTTCTCCATGCACGACTACTTCTTGATGATCCCATTCAAACTTGACAGCCTGATGTAGTGTTGACGGGACTGCTTTAGCAGCATGGATCCATGGTCGACCCAACAACAAGTTGTAAGAAACAGTTATGTCCAACACTTGGAATTCCATTGTGAATTCAACTGGCCCTATAGTTAGTTCCAACACTATGTCGCCAAAAGAATCTCTGCTTCCACCGTCAAACCCTCGTACGCAGATACTATTCTTCTGGATCCTTTCCTATTTAATTTTTAATTTGCTTAAAGTGGAGAGAGGGCATATGTTTGCACTTGACCCATTGTCAACCAATACCCGGGTTACTACAGAGTTTTCACATTTCACGGTGAGGTAAAGAGCTCTGTTGTGCTCAGTACCTTCCACAGGTAATTCATCATCAGCAAATGTAATTCTGTTTGTCTCAAAGGTTCTGTTGGCTATTTTTCCCAAATGATTTACAGAAATCTTTTCAGGAACATGAGCCTCATTCAGGATTTTCATCAAAGCCAGACGGTGCTCCTCTGAATGGATCAGTAATGACAACAATGAAATTTGAGCGGGGGTCTTCTTTAATTGATCCACAACAGAATAATCATGGAGTTTCATTTTTCTTAAAAACTCTTCCGCCTCTTCTTCCGTCACAGCTCTCTTTATTGGCGTTGGATTATTTTTAGTTTTTCTTAACTCTTCGGGAGTAAAACATCTTCCCGAACGAGTCAAGTCTTGCACCTCACACACTTCTTCCTTGATTTCTTTTCCCTTGTACATTACAGTCACCCGTTCATAGTTCCATGGGATGGCTTTGTTGTTGATGACTGGCAGCTAGATTACAGGTGCAATAATAACCCGATCTGTACGGGCTCCTTCCACGAATACAATGGGTTTGTTAGCAACCCCTAGTACTATCACTTTCGGCCTTTCTTGCTTTGTGGCAACTTTGCTCGATGATCCCTCCTCGATTATCATAGATGGTCCATCACCATTTCTGTTCTGCTTAGGTACCGGCTTCTCCTCTGTTAACTGCTTCTCTGATTTGGCTTCATGAGACTTGATCATCATGACAGTTTGTGACGGCTTCTTTGTCTCCCCATCAGCTTGTATGATTTCTATCATATTAGCCTCTTGATGGGATGGCATTGGATTTCTATTGATATTTGGGGCTTCGGGGGTTTGAACCTCGATTTTATTAGTATCAATCAGCTCTTGTATTGCATTTTTCAAATGCCAGCATTTCTCCGTATCATGGCCTGGTGCACCGGAGCAATATTCACAACTAATGGTGTAATCTAGATTCTTTGGAGGAGGATTGGGTAGTTTGGATTGTATTGGTCTCAGCATGTCTAGCTGTCTCAGCCTGTGGAACAGACTAGTGTAAGACTCTCCCAATGGAGTGTAAGTTTTCTTTTTCTGTTCCCTTTCTCCCCTGAATGCTGGCCTAGGCCTGAAACCTGGTCCGGGATAGGCTCGTGGGTAAGTATTTGGTGTGACAGGAGCACGCCAATTGGTGTGAACAGGTGGCTGATTGTATGCTTGAGCATGGTTAATGGAAAAATGAGGCTCTGAAGGGTGATAGTAGTGTTGGGATGAATCATGGTGGTAAGCTGATTGGCGAGGTCGTTGTTGATTATAGTAAAGCGGTGAACCTCTGGGTCCCGGCCAAATTCCTAAATCAACTACTGCTGCTTCCTCCCTCTTCTTTCTTCCGATTCCTCCTACCCCGCCTTGAATAGCTTGAGTAGTTGCCTTAATTGCTGAATAGCTCATGATTTTATTTGTCTTGAGGCCTTCTTCCACCATACCTCCCATCTTTACTACTTCGTTGAATGATTTCCCAACTGCTGAAACCAAATGGGCATAGTAAGTCGGTTCCAAGGCTTGGAGGAAGTAGTCTACCATTTCGCTCTCCTTCATAGGAGGATCCACTCTTGCTGCCTGTTCTCTCCACCGAAAACCATACTCTCTGAAACTTTCATTGTGTTTCTTCTCAAATTTTGTCAAAGATAATCGATCTGGGATGATTTCCAGATTGTATTGGAAATGGTATGCGAATGCCTGTGCCAGGTCATCCCAGGTGTACCATCTCCCATGGTCCTGGCGTGTATACCACTCCAAAGCTGATCCGCTTAAACTTTGACTGAAGTAAGCCATCAATAATTCATCCTTTCCCCCAGCTCCTCGCATCTTGCTACAGAAACCCCTTAAGTGGGATACTGGGTCGTCGTGCCCGCTGTATAGGTCAAATTTGGGCATCTTGAAGCCAACTGGCAATTATACATTGGGGAATAAGCATAAATCTTTGTATGCTACACTGACTTGCCCGCCTAATCCTCGCATGTCTCTGAACGATTGTTCTAGACTCTTGACCTTCCTGAATATCTCTTCTTGTTCAACATTTTTAGCTGGCTTGTCAATTTCGGTTGGGAGATCAAAACGAGGAGTAGTTGAATGAATTTCGGAAGCTTTGAGGGTGGGCTCCGGGGGGCAATATTGGTTGTCCTGGGCCTGGAATGTAGGCTCACTAGGAGATTTGTGGAATGTAGCAAGGGGGGTTGCTACGAAAACAGGAGTCATAGGTGGAGGAAAATATGGAACGGGTTTCGGAGGAGGAGACTGCGGTGTCTGAGAGGTGGTGCCTCGGTAGTGCTGGTAAATGGGGAAATTTGGGGATAATTCAGGGGTAATATTATCCTGAGTTTGGGTCGTTGATGGAGCAGGGTTATTTGGGTAAGATGGGGGTAACTGTCCTGCAGACCAGGCTTGGTACATCTCAGCCATTTGCTGCTTGAGTTAAACATCTCTTCTTTCATTTTCCCGACATCCATCTCCTCTATCTCCATACCTGTGTCAACATCTAGGATAGACATACTTTCGGGTATTGGTCCTTTTGATCTTGTGTGATAGTGATAATATGCCAGTATACTCTTTAGAGAAACTAACTGCTTGGATTCTGAAAATGAACAAACTTGTTAGTTTTGAGAGTTTAACACATATATAATCACATGTTGAGATGCAATGCTCCTAGACAAATAATCCCTTTCTATTATGCATTTGCTCGGATGCTTATGTCGTCCCAGCTTTCTTGAAATTTTTATTGTTATTCACTTTTATTTATTATATATATCTTTTTATCGTGGTGGTCGAATCTTAGAGATTGCCTATGTATCATGCCTTTACATAAATCAGACATTGCGTAGTTCGGACTAAAGGCAATCACTTTTATTCATTACACAAAGATGGAATTACATTTGAAAACTTTAAGAAAATGGCTTGAAACACACACACTTAAATCAAAATAAAAGATACAATTCTTAACATCTCACAACGTGCCCCACTTTCCACTTGTGTTGTATATTATTAGACTATTTGCTCAATGTGGGGCTTGACGTGGATGACCTCCCAGCGTACGATACATCCTTTCCAATTCCAATGCTAGATGACGGGCAAGAGTGGATGCATGTTCTGTAAACCTTTCATAGTCCATGCCCTGACAGTTTACGTAACTCTGAGAAGTGTAGACTGCCAAGTCGTGGATTTGTGCCCTGAAATCTTGGAGACGTTGGTCTTGGTTCTGCAATTGCTGCTGACGAGTGGTGGCTATATCTCTAACACGATTTTCCCGATCTAGAGCTGATTCTAATAGAGCTCGGAGTCTGGCCTGCTCTAATCTTGCTTGCGCTCTTTCCCTGTCGAGGTCTGCTTGTTGGTGTTCTCTGTTGCATCTTCTTGCCTCTTCTAATTGTGCACGAAGCTGGTCTTCTGATTGCATCCAATATTCTTTTTCCTTCTTGAATTGTGCCTTGTCTTTTTCGGATTGCCTATCTTGGCGTTCCTTGTTAGATCTGGCTTCTTCGTTTAATTGTTGGATCCTTTCTTTTGCTTTGCTCAATGCCCTTTCGTTTTCCGCAAGAATGGAATCATAATCTTGCATTCTTTCAAAGAGATTGGCGATGGTTTTTTGATCCTTCCAGCTCCTCTTTGGCGTTTCAGAAACTCTTTTCATTTTTTGGAATCGGGCATGAAGACTTTCATTCTCACAAGCTAGACTCTTCTTCTCGCCTTCGACTTCTTGTGTTTGCAGATCTTTCTCCAAACTGAGGCTTCTTAGATTTTCTTTTAGGGCATGGATAGTTGCTTTGTACCCTTTTTCCTTTTCTCCCCAGATCAACCGCTCTTGGATTTTATCATTGAAGTTTTGAACATGGGGTCTTTTTGTTGGCCTTCTTAGCTCAGGCTCTGGTACATCATCCACGCGAGACCGTTTTTCAAACCACCTTGCATATCCAGGATTTATCTCACCCTTTGTAGCGTCTGGGACTTGAGTATCACTTTTCAAGTATCGACACCCATTCCACATCTGCTGAAGTAGAGCCTCGGGAATAGTGGCTTCTGGGTGTAATTCGATTACTTGCACACTCAAATCTTCATCATCAGGAACTATTTGATATCTCCCTAATTGCCTTAGGACTCTCAGTGGTGCATACGGCTGAATGCTTCTCACTCCCAATAGTAGTAAATAACTATTTGAGGTTGACATGTGTATTACTTCCCTCATCGGGAGCCATCCCAGAGTCCATTCAATTTGATTTGCCGTTAAAGCCTTTAGATGAGATACCCATGCTTCTATCCCTTCTGGAGCCTGATAATTTTTTGTTCTTTCCTCATAGCTCTCGATGCAATTATCATTGTTTGACCCATACTGTATGACCTTGGGCTGTTGTTGGAGATGCTCCATCACCCACATTTGCAACAAAATTTTGCATCCTTCGAAGACCTTTGCTCCTGATTTACATAAAGTTAAAGCCCGATAAATATCTGATAGAATGATGGGGACAAGGGTGTGATTTTCTTTGGTCGTGAGGATTTGCACAACTTTCGCGGTGCGAATATCAATTGTTCGCTCTTTGTTTGGGAAGACCATGACTCCTAGAAAAGCCACCATGAAGGCAAAGCGACGGTGAGTCTGCCAAGTGTCTTTGTTTTGCTTGTTAGTAAGGCCTTTCTCATGAATTTCGAACCCATCTGACTTTCCGAACCTTGAATACAAAAAGTTGAAGGAACAACATCCATTGATGACATTGTTTTTCCTGATTTGACTGCTGATGTTCAGAAGACCGAAGAATCGATGTACCGAAGGAGCCTTTGTGAATATCAAGCTTTGATTTCTTAGACTTCCATCAAAACCAGCATATCCATCTATCTCCTCTAATGTAGGAGTAAGCTCGAAGTCAGAGAAATGAAAGACATTGTGAACAGGGTCCCAAAAAGTTACTAACGCCGTAATCAGATCATCACGGGGTTTAACTTTCATAATGTCCGTGAGATTTCCCAAATGCTTGACGACCCATTTTTGACCATTTTCGCCTAAATCATACCACCACATTTGAAGCTGAAATAGAAATTCTTCTGTACTCGTGGATGAGGGGCTTTGTGTGGTGCTCATTTTGTATCTGAAATTTAATTTTAATAAAGTCAAAATTCATTTTGAAAATTTATACTAAAAAATCATTTTCGAAAATTTTTTATTTATTAAATACCTTTATTTCAAGATTTAAAACTATTTTTCTTTTTTTTTTTTTGATTTTTTTTTTTACAACAACCCATTTTATTCCTCTCTTCTCACCATGATTTCATTTAAGCTGGTCAACAAGCATGTTCGAGGCAAATGAATGCACAAGTAGCAAGTAGAATGCATCATGATGGTCTTTTTATTTCGGGTTCACCTGTCCTAGATAGACCCAACCCCTGTGTTGAGTCTCCAAGGCCAAATGTATATGATGCAAATATACGTTCCTACTAGGGATCCGGTACATGGCTGAGTTATTCTAAGTGAAAAACCTGAGGTTGATTGTTCTAAACCTGGCTTACCCAAACGGACAGTTTGAGCCGAAGCGGGGGCAACGTACCGGGAGCACGAAAGTCTGCCCGGCCTAGTTACTTGTCCCAACTTCGTCTTATTTAGTATGACTTTAACAGAAAGGTGGGTCACGCGCACGTGTACACCATAAATTCAGAAGACTCAGAAAGAAGGGGGTTTCGTAGCAGTTGTATATATTCACAATTCAAATAATATTAAAGCGGTAAAAAGCAAGATTTAGCATATTAGCATATAAACAGTTGAAAATCGTATAGTAAATAAAGCCAATTAACACAAATATTTTAAGCTCGAATTCTTTAAACCCTGAACCAATGGTTCTGGGTTACAGTAACACTTTCATCCCCAGCAGAGTCGCCAGAGCTGTCGCACCTCCTTTTCACCGCGCCCGCGGGGCGCGTGGGGAGTTTTCTCCAATTGAAGGACAGTCGAAACGAGATTTTATTTAATTATTTCAGAGTTGCCACCTGGGAATTTTAAGGCGTCCCAAGTCACCGATTTAAATCCCTGAATCACGGAGAATATGACTCTGTTTATTATTCTGCGAACCAGAAATCCTTAGTAAGGAATTCTGTTAATCCAGAAGAAGGTGTTAGGCATTTCCGAATTTCGTGGTTCTAGCACGGTCGCTCAACTGTTTTTATTATTGGCTTATCTTGATTTTTAAATATATATTGCAGGATTTTGTCACCGCTTCTGTTTATTGTTTATGACGAATTACGCGTACGTATATTCGTATTATATACCTTTTATAATTACAGAGGATCGTGCCACGCATACGCGTACATAATAAAATTGTTATGTTTTTATTTAAAAAACATATGTTCGAAAAATAAAAGCAGGAACATCATCACCCTTGTATTTAGACAATGAACTGCACATCTCGGGTTATATGAAATTATTTTAACATCCTTGGAAAAATCCTTTTCTTAAATATTCGCTCGAAATTGCGCGTACGCATAATCCGAATTTGCTTTTAAAAATATAGTCAGGGTACGCGAACGCATCCTTAATTGCGCAAAATTTTTGTAATAATATTATGGATTTTCCACAAAATTATTTATTATATCTACACATTTTATATGAAATTCCTGAAAAATTCACATTTTAGGGGATGTCTTTAAATTCTTAAAAGAATTCACAATTTATTAAGTATTGCCTGTTGACTATAATTTCTGAGTATTAATTATGTTCATCCCAAGACTATTCAAATTCAAAGTAAAATAAGAACATGATTAATACTATCCTTCACAAATACAACATATACATATACCAAAAGATGAATGCCATATGAAACTCAAAAAAATAATATGAAGGGAAGAAGTATTTTTGAACAATTTTTTATTTATTTTAATTAATGCAAATTCTACTTTTATTTACCATTGATATAAAGTGTTGTGATTTGTTCTTATACATATCACCTCATTCTCACATGCTTGTTTTTGATCCAGAATTATAATTGCTCCGTTTATTTATAACGATAAATAATCAAATTGATGAGAATAGAGTTATTATGCAAATTGATTCAATTCGAATTGTATTACATACAACATAGTTGTACGCCTAAACATTCATAATATTCTTAACATCATGACGAGCTTATACCAACTTACTTTACTCATATGATTATACCTGTCATCATACCATATAATAACTTATACTAATCTAAACAAAATCATATTTGTTACAAGATATACTACTAATGTAACTTCTTAATATTTTCATTCTACTTTACATTTAGCTAATGGTATTATGGGATGTAATCAATGGCCCATTTTTATGCCTTGCTCCCTGTTTTGACAATTCACATATACTTATACCCATGAGACTTCGGAATGGCTAACATTATTACAAAGCTTTATATGAATTTCAAAATAAGACAATTAACTCATAGCTATCAAATTGAACTCACTACTAGTTAACTAACATAAAACAGAAAAAATGAAATTTAAACTAATGAACTTGGACAATTGGAAACAGAATTGCAATTCAGGCTTCATGGATTTGTCATATTGAATCTCTTTTCAACATAAAATTCAAAAGATAAGTACCTGGAAATGAAGGTAGAAGAAGTAAATTTCAGCATTAACAACAGTGCCAAAATACTGGCAGAATATTAGTATTTCCACAGATTTGAGCAATAACAAGACCCGAGAAACCCAGATTCACAAGAGCAAAGCTTCTTAAAGAACTTCAGATTTTAAAACCAAATAGTATCAGTACACAGACCCGGACAGATTCCAAAAAGAACAGCAAAGTTTCGGATTTTATTTTTTTTTCTTTTCTATTTTTTCTGTTTCAGCTTCACTGTGTGTGTGTGTGTGCGAATACTTTCTTTTCTATTTCTTTTTCTAAAAGAGCTCCTAAATCAGATTTCTTCTCCTTTTCAAAATCAGATTTTTCTTCTTAAAATCTTTCTGTTTTAAAATCTGCCTCTTATCAGATTTTTTTCTCTTTCAAAAATGTCTCTCCAGCTCTCTTTGAAAACTGATCTCTCTTTCAAAATCTCTCTGAAAACTCCTCCAAACTCTCCTCCAAATCAGTCCCAATCCCCTCTATCTTATACAGGTCTGTCTAGACCCCTTTTATCTTTTAAAAAAATAGAAAATTTCCATTAAAAATCTGTTTTTCCACTTTAAATCCCATTAAGCTAACTTTTCCCTGATTTTCAGCAACCCATTACCCTTTGTTTCCCATTACCCCATTAAATTAAAAGCCACTAACACTCCACTATCAGCACACTACTATCCTCACTGTTTCATTACCAGTAGTACCCCTGAAAGCTTACTGTTATTACTGCCCTCAAGGAAATCAGAATCTGATACAAAAATAGATTTTAAAAATTGTTCAAAATCGATTATCCTTCTGAATTAAACAGCTATAACCAATCCTATCAAGTTCTGGACTGAATCTTGACTGAGAATGCACTTTTCTAACACAATGGTATCTAACCAACATTTGTGAAATTGAAATTAAACCTAATATCACAACAAATTATACTGAATTCAACATAGCAAGTCAAACTGAATTTCAGCATTGAACTAAGATCAAACATACACAGGAGCATTGTCAATATACTGACAATGCCCTGTTCAGAAAACAACATATACAGCATACATTTGAATTCACTGATTCGCAAACAAACATGATTTAATTGACGAGTATTAATCAGTTGACTATTTACAACATTTGTCCATAATCAGTCTAAAACAAAAAAACAGACTGTTTCAATCAGCATTATCATAAATGAGAATTCATAATATAACTAATCGACGAACTTAATCGAGTCGATTACTTACATTGTGAATAATCACAACCAACAGAAACAGTTTCATATTCTGATCATATAGACGAGTATGATACAGTATGACAACAAAAGATGGGAAAATTACAGACTAATGAAACAAACATAAAATACACGTAAAATACACAAAAGAAAAATAGAAAAAATACCTCTGAATCTTCAAATTTATTCAGGCACAGACTCAACTTGAATTCGGACATTTTTGAGGCTGAACAGACTTTATTCGAAGTATTCTCAGTTGAGAATACCTCGATTAAAGTCTATTAGACCTCAATCCTTCACTCGAATCAGAAAATTTCCAAGATTGGAAAATTTTTAGGGTTTCAGGTTCTTGGATCTTAAATCCAAACATTTCCAGGCTGATTCGAAGGGAACCAAAGATGACACAAGGGTGAGGGGAGCCTAGGGGTCATTTGGTGTCATTTTAGAACACGTCTGAGTTTGTTCTTGTTTGGTCCGAATCTTCAAAAGAAGATTCGAGAAGCTCGGAAGTGATTCGAGCCAAACAAGCAACAGATCCATACCTAGGGTGGTTAGGGGAAGCTATGGTGTTATTTTGGAAGCCATTGGAAAGGTTGGAGTTTTCATACCCACCTTCGATTTAGTATTCGAAGAGTTGGGGTCTGATTCGAAGAAAACTAAGGTTAGATCTGTGTAGAGGATGTTCAGGGGATTCTAGGGTGTTATTTTGGTGACCGGCGGCGTTGATGTCGCCGGGTTTCAGGCGGTGGGATTCTAGGGCGGCTAGGGTTAGGAGTGGGGGTTTGGGGACGATGATGAACAGTGAGAGGAGGGGGGTGTTTGGTTCGGGGCCGGGGTAGGGGCTTGGGACTTATATAGGGGTGGGGTGGATTGATATTGTCCGTTGGATTAGGCAGGATGGACGGCTGAGATCTATTCACTTAACCAAACGATGTCGTTTGGTTTAAGTTAGGGGGACGGGTTGAACCGGGTATTAGATCGGGTAAGGGTCTCGGGTTAGGGTGATGAAATCTTGGCCGTTGGATGGACTTAATCCAACGGCCCTTGATGGAGGATGATGAAACGTCGTCGTTTGACGTAGCCGAATTGGATCGGACAGGCTTGTTTGGATTGGGCTGTGGGGAGTTAATTCGATTTGGGCCTGGATTTTAATCCAGGTCCGATTTTGTATATATATATATTTTTTCATTTTTCTAAATTAGATTTCTAATTTTAATTATAAAACAATTTTAACTTCACAAAAATATATTAATTATTCTATAACAATTATTTAACACATAGACAAAACATCAATCACACAGTGGAATATTTAAAATAGAACTATTGCATATTTTTTGTGATTTTGTTTAAATTATCTTTTAAATACATAATTAAATCCTATATGCATGCAACATGTATTTTATTTTAATTTTCAATTTATTATGACAAAGTAAATATTTACGGACATAATACAAATATTTAACTCCACGCAAATTCAAGAATTACACAGTAAAAGAAATTTATTTTATTTATTTTTTTGATTTATTTTGGAGTAGTTTTCGTAAGGAAAAAATCACGTGCTCACAGTGAGGCCATCAACAAACCTCCTAATACTCTCTCTATCTGTCAGACCAACCAAATAGCATGACGAGCTAACTCGGAGAACCTCATCTCATACTGCATCACAGTCATCTCTCCCTGACACAACTACTCAAACTGCCTGCGTAACTCCTCTCTACGAGACTGCTGCACATACTTCTCCAAAAAGAGAACGGAGAACTGCTGTCAGGTAAGGGGTGCTACACCAATAGGCCTATGCCTCTCAAAAGTCTCCCACCAAGTGAAGGCAACTCCAAAAAATTGATAAGTAGTGAAAGCGACCCCGCTGGTCTCCAGAATACCCGTTGTATGAAGCATCCTCTAACACTTATCCAAGAAACCCTGGGCATCATCGCCTTCTACACCACTGAAGGTCAGAGGCTAAAGTATATCAAACCTCTCCAACCTATGCTGCTCATCCTCTGGCATGGCAGGAACTACATAGTCCTGAGCGGCTGCAACTGGCTGGGCTTGATATGCCCCTAGCATTTGAAGTCCCCGCACGACCTACTCAGGTGTGCAAGCGGCGGGAGTTTGATTGCCTCCCCCGGCCTGAGAAGTAGTTGCAGTTGTAGTGACTGAAACCGCATAAGCTAGGTCAGTGCAAACTGATAGAATCTGAGCCAAGGCCTCCTCAAGACCCGCAATCACAATGGGCACAGCTGGTGCCTGAGCTGGTGCTGCTGGAGTGTCCACAACTGGGACCTGATCCTAAATTGGGGCGGCTGGTGGATCTGCAGGTGCTGCCCTAGCTGTTGTGCGGGCCACACCTCTACCCCTACCACGACCACGACTGCGTCCTCGGCCTCTAGTGTCCACAGCTGGTGGTACTGGTGGTTGTCCATCCTGGCCGGTAGCGTGTGTCCTCACCATCTGTAAGAGGATAGAATAACAGAAGTTTCAAGCTGAATCAAGGACGCACGATAAGAATTCAAGAATGTGAAGTTTTCCTAAAGGTTCTGCAGCCTCTCAAGGATAAATACAGACGTCTCCGTACCGATCCACGAGACTCTACTAAACCTACTCATGACTCGTGAGACCTATGTAACCTAGGCTCTGATACCAACTTGTCATAACCCAAACCTTTCTCCGGTCGTGATAGCGCCTCTCGTGAAGACAAGGCCAGCCAACACTTCCCCATTTTAGTTTTAAATAATTAACAATAAGAATTAAGTTTAAAACGTAATAAATAATCAAAAAGTAAGCAATTAACTGAATAATTTGCAAAAAATAAAACCAACAAAGACCGATACCAGGGTGTCACTAGTCACGAGCATCTACCAATTATAACACAAGTCTGAAAAGTATACAAAGCTATTACAAAGCCACTAATAAGGGAAAAGAAATGAGATAAGGGGGGAGAAACACGGGACTGCGGACTCCAAGCAGCTACCTCGTGAACTTCGAAGTCTGCCGAGAGCTCTTAACTCTCGCTAGCAGGATCAGCAACGCCTGAATCTGCACACGGGGTATAGGGAGTAAAATGAGTACTCCAACTCAGTGAGCAATAATCATAAATAAAGACTGAAAGCAAGAAATCACGTAAGGCACATTACAGGCTATAATGAAGCAATAAAAAGCTAGTGAAACAGTGAATCAATAAGGATATGTAAAGATCACTTCAGTTCAGTTTAAATTTCATAAAAGGCCTTTTTAACAATTAAGCAGGTAAATGACAGGCAATAAGGAAGAGAAGCACATAAAGGTTTGCCCCTCGGGCACAATATCAACAAAATCCTCCCCTCAGGTAATATCTTAGAACAATACCAGCCCTTCGGGCTATATCTTACATCATAATGGCTACCCGCGCTCACTGGGGGTGCGCAGACTCCTGGAGGGCCCCCTTACGGCCCAAGAGCAATATCAAGCCATCTCATGGCATCATCACTAGGCTCTCAACCTAATATCAACAAGCCACCTCGTGGAATAGAAATCTCAGGCCCTCGGCCCCATAATCATAATTAGTGTTTCCTCATAACATAGGCCCTTGGCAGTCAGAATCTCACAGCCACTTGGGCAACAGTAAAACATAGTGCTCAGTCCAAAACATCATTTAAAACATCATTTAAGTGTTAAAGCAAAGTAAACATGACTGAGTCATGAAAAATAGGAGAATATAGCATGAATGAGTTCAAGTATAAAGTCAAAACAGTGAGGAAATATCAATAAAAATCCTCTAAGGGTTTAAATAGTTGGCACGAAGCCCAAATATGGCATTCAACCCAAAACATGATGATAGCAAATAGTTTTTAGTCAAATATGCGATAAAACAGTCATTCGGGATGGACTAAGTCACAATCCCCAATAGTGCACACCCCCATGCTCGTCATCTAGTGTGTGTGTTACCTCAATATAGCACAACGATCTACAATCCGTGGTTTCACACTCTCAGGACTTCAGTTACAATCATTACTTACCTCAATCCAGTATCTCTAGCCCGCTACTCCTTTGCCCCTCGAATCGGCCTCCACTCACGTTGAATCTATCAAAAATCAGAATCACGACATCAAAATATGCTAAGGGAACGAAGCCCAAGCGAAAATAATCAATTTACAAAATAAATCCCGAAATTACCAAAATCCGACCCCCGAGCCCACGTCTCAAAATTCGATAAAATTCACATCAATAGGTTCCTTATCTCCCCACGAGTTCATACATATCAAAAGTACCAAAATCCGACCATAAATGGTCCCTCAAATCCTCAAGTCTAAGTCTCCAATATCAAGCCCTAGTTTCCCCAATTTTTAACACTTAAATTCCATTAACTATAGCTCTAATCCATGAAATAATACCATAGGAACGAGTTTTAGGTCCAAAATCCTTACCTTAATGAAGTTCCCTTGAAACCCTTCTGCGAAGGGAACAATTTATGTTCTAGCCTAGGGATTTCACATTTGCGACCCAGTTCCCGCTTCTGCGGTACCGCATTTGTGGTCAACAAACCGCTTCTGCGGTTTTCACTTAAGTTACCAATATCGCATCTGCGATGCACCAGCCACACTTGTGTTATCGCAGGTGTGGTTCACCAACCGCTTCTACAGTCACAGCCTTTCCAACCTATCTCTGCTTCTGCGACCAATCATCTGCATATGTGGCATAGCACCTGCGGTTCCCAATCCGTAGGTGTGGAAACAATAGAAGCAGCAAATCTGCAGCTTCGCCAAAATTTCAAACTTCTCCGTCAACCATCGGAAATCACCCCGAGGCCCCCAGGACCTCAACAAAAAACTTAAACATACCCCATAACCTTATTCAAACTTATACCAACCTCCAAAACACCTCAAACAACATCGAATCAACCAAAACACATCGGATTCAAGCCTAAGTTTACAAAAATCTTCTGAATTCCGTTTTTGATCAAAAACCTAGCCAAACCACGTCTGAATGACCTAAAGTTTTGCACACACATCCCAAAGGACACAACGGAACTACTACAACTCTCAGAATTCCATTCCGACCCCTATATCAAAATCTCACCTATCAACCGGAAAACGCCAAAAATCCAATTTCGCCAATTCAAGCCTAAATCTACTCCAAACCTCCAAAACTCATTTCGATCACGCTCCTAAGTCCCAAATCACCTCTCGGATCTATCCAAACCATCGTAAATCACATCCGATTGACTTTTCCAACTTAAGCTTCCTCAAAAGAGACTAAGTGTCTCAAACCTTACCAAATCCTTTTCGAACCCGAGTCAACCAACCCGATCACATATAGAATCGATAGAAAAAGTAATAAGAAGCAGAAATCGAGAAAACGAAGTGGTAACTCACGAGATGATTGGTCGGGTCATCACATCCAAAGCCAGAGAATATGAACCTTTAATTTCAAATTCATTGGCTTGGTGTTAATTTCGCTAATGAAATTGATTTTAGCCGCCATTAAATCCTGAAATAGACAAAGGTATTTATAAATATGAGTACAAACTCCAATAAAATGCCTATAGAAACACATATAAGGCAACAGATCATCTGAAATAATTGACTTTTTACTGATGATTCTCCAAATAATGAATGTGAAGGGAAACTACGGCACATGAGCAAAAATCTGTGGTATGTCCCCAAGGTTGGTAAACAACAGTTGTCATAGATACCAGATCTTATATATATAACATACGTCGTCAACAAACTTTACAAAAATTATCTGTTACAACAATATAATCTCCACTGGGATAAAGATTGTTCATGAGATACAAATCATAACAACCACCTCCTGTAGTTCAGAATTGTTGTTTGATATGCACACGAGGGAGAAAGAATAGAACCATATACTGTAAAAGTAGAAAACTAATTTGATAAAACTGTGAAATCATGTTACTGGAATCCAGTGCAGAAGAATTCGTAGGTGAGGAGCTGAAATCGTGGTGAGAGTTAATTGGATTGAAGAGCCGAATTTGGAGGATGATATTTTTAGGGCAAATAGGCGAAAATGGCATTCTCAATTGTCGTTTCTTTTAAAAAACTACTATTGTTTCAAAAAAGTAGAAACTACGGTTTTTTGAAAAAATAATATATACCTATTTAATTATTTTCAAAATAAAATTTAAATGGAAAAACTAATTTTACCTAAAGTAACTAATTTGTCCTAAAGTTGTACATGGCATTTTATACATGCACACTTGGCAAAATCTTAGGGTTGACTTCTTTCCTTTTAAGTATAATATTATTTATCCATAAAATGGTACAGTTGAATTTATACATAGTTTCTAGACAAGTGAATTAATTCAGTCATGAAATAATAGATAAATTATATAAATATATAGTATTTATCCTTGAGATGGAGACGAAATAGCAGAAATAACAGTTTCGGGAGCAAGGCTTCTTCCATCTGTCCTTCTAGTATTCCTGTTGTGAAGGAAGATTATCATTGCCATGATTTAATCATTATCGCTCCTGATCTTGAAAAGCGGGTAACCTTAGCCAAGAAGGGTTTTACGTATCTCTATACGTATCCCTTCACTTTGGGAGCATTTTCTCTGAGTGGATAGTTTGACTTTATCATTGTGAAGTTCTGCCTCCGCTACCATGTGTGTTTGGCACAAGAACGTCCTTCTGTGTGGAGGACGATTGCTTGTCTTCGGCGCTTGTGCCAAGAAATAGGAGAGGAGCTATCCCTAAATTACGTAATGAACCTTTATTCCCCCATGATCTACCATGGGGGAATGGTAAATTTCAGCAAACTTGGCCACCATGCTCTACTATCTAGCATGGATGATGACAATAACCATGGGTGGATGGAACGGTTCGTTGCAGTTGCCATCAATGATATCATTCCGACAACGGCTTCATCCTTTCCAGAATTATGGAATCGTACTCGTAAGTTCCTTGTTTAATATTTCTTTCATTAGAGATCATCTCATATCATCATTGACCCTCCTTCTTTCGCCTGTTTCAGCCACTCAATGGGTACCACCTAGGGTTGAAGGCTTGGACAAGTGGGTCCAGAAAATCTTACACATCACTAAGCCCGAGAGCCACACATGGAAAGAACTGGCCCTTAAATACGGGTGGAAGGCCAAAAATCATGGTAGCTTGGACTCATCTCGTCTTTGTTTTTCATGTGAGGAAATTGATTAATCCTTTCTCTCTTTGCTGAAAGCAGGTCTACCCCTGGGCTCGGTTGTCATCCCCGAAGAGGATATTTTGGCTGATCCAGTGATGCGGTGAGGCTGATTTAGGAGGAGTTTACACGAACAGAACTTGCTAACTATCTGAAGCCTTTAGCTTTAGAAAAAGATAAGGAAAAGATACAAGCTCTCTCGGGAGATTGCTTGTTGAACAATGCCATGCACAATGCCGCAGTAGTATATCCTTCATTATTTCGTTTACTTTTGATACATCATTGCTCTGAGTTTGCATTTCCTATTTCGCATGCCAATTTTCTTGCTTTTGAGGGCCTCCAAAGGTTGATTAGAGATAAATAGGAACTTACCTATGAGTGGGATCAACTTTTGGTTGAGCCGGACCAAACTGTTGCTTGCCTTTCAGAATTAGAAGCTAAAGTTGCTAAGGCAGTTCTGTTGGAAGCTTGGTTGCAGCAAAGTGAGCAAGAAGTAGAGACCCTTAGCCAAGAGATCACCCCGTTGAGGGTTAAATTTGAAGAGGCTATGGCAAAATGGGCTGAAGTCCAAAGTTCGTTCTTACTGCATTTGATCACGAAGATGCCTCCACTGAAAGATTAAATAATTTAGAGGTGGCTTTGAAGTCCAAAACCGAAGATCTTGCTACTATCGGGGTTAAGTATTCCTAGCTGGATGAGAAGTATTAGAAGATCATTTAACGTAATAGACTTGTAGCTCTACGGTCTGTGACCTCGATGTCAGCCTCCGATCCGTTAGATCCGCATGGGAAAATCTTTCTGTCGAGGTTAAGCACCTTAAAAAAGAACTTCAGCATTGAGTGGCTTCCCTCATTGTTGACAAAACACATTCTATGTCTAGCATGAAGAGAAAAACCTTGGAAATGGCCAAAGCGGATGTCATAGACTTTGACGCCGAAATCGCTAAGGCCCTCAAGTTGGAGTTAGCTACAAAAAAGGGTCTTCTAGCTGGGCTTGATGCTACCGATTCTTCTGGTTCAGGTTCTGAGTTCTCGGTAACTGAAGAGGAATAGGAGGGTGATGATTCTGAGGGCCAAAATGATGAAGTCCAAGATATCAAGCCGACGGCGGATCTACCTTCTTCTTCTGGGGGCGCGGATACTTCTCTTCCTCCAGGTTCTGAAAATGCAGCAACTTAGCTTTTTACTTGTTTTTCCATCTTTTGTACATGTGTTTTTTGGCACATTCGTTGTAAACAAAAACACTTTTTCCTTAATTAATGCATGAACTTTACTTTTTCTGTGCTTTCATTTAAACATTATGCAAGTTTAATTTTGCGTCTTTTTTATTTAAGAATTTGCGCAAGTTTGCTTCTTGCATCTTTTTTCGTTTAGGTATTTGCACAAGTTTGCTTTTTGCATCTTTTTGTGCAAGGCTTCGGGAGAATTTTTCCCTGAAAGTATTTGGATTCCGAGCATAAGTACTTCCAAAATGAATCCTTTAACGTGAGGGTTTTCATAAGAGATAGCCCTCTTATATTTATGGTGCTCTTGAAGAGGACGTCTCATGTTCATTATGACATTAACATCTGAAGTACTTGTTTAACTTTCAAATGACAGAATCAATTCATCGTTCAGGCAAGAAAAAAGTAGAAATAAAAAGACTTTACTTTATTCCTTCCATTTTCAAAAAGTACATAAGCATTCGTGATGCTAAAAAGAAATTTCCATTTCTTGTGGTTAACTTGTACAACTTGTTTCTACGGGGCTGGACGCGTAGTCCCTAGTCCCGATGATACAACTATATTTTGGGTTTTCGTATTCCGGTCGATGTGGCAGTCATTATTGTTGTATCCTCATATCATCCCCTCTGGTGTTCGAATGCGAAGAATGTGAATTAGAATGCTGGAAATGTAGCACCTTCGAGGATTCCACCAATGAATTGCTAGATAATCTTCAGTTTGGTAACAAACTTCACTTCCCCTTAAAAATTTATGCTATCGAGCCAAAGTGTAAGGCTTCGTGAATTTCCTACTCAAAAAAAACCTAAATCTAGTAGTGCCAAGTTAGGATCATGTGTTAAAAATTCATAAAATTCTTAGAGAGCCGCGGTTTGGACCTTTTGGATTGATCTGTGCGTTAGAAAGTTAAGAAATTATATTTTCTAGAAAAGTGCATTTTTGTGGTCCATTATGCGGTCGCATAATGGGTATGCAAACCGCATAGTTGCCGCAGAGTCGGTCAGTGTGCTTGTCAATTTGAGGTCAACTATGCGGCCATTTATGTGATCGCATAATCGATATGCGGGCCACAAAGTCATCGCATACCCTCCCCCCCTAGAATGTTGTGAAGGGCAGTTTTGCGGTGCATTATGCGACCGTAGAACAAGTATGCGAACCGCATTTCCATCGCATACCTAGGTAGTTTGTCCAGATCTTGGGGCCGTCTTTGCAGTCCATTTTGCGGGCTGCATGTCCGTTATGCGATCGCAAATCATGTCGGGCTCCTATTTTCTAATTTTTAAAACCCGACCTCATCCCATTAAAAACACCTATTAGACCATTGTTTCTACTATTTCATTGCATTTAGAGTGAGAGAGGAGGTTCTAGAGAGAGAGGGAGTGATCTCATCAAGTCTCTACCTAATTCTTGCCCCAAATCTTTGAAGATTGTCAAGTGAAGTTGCTAGGTATTCACTCTAAAAGGTAAGAACTTGTACCTTCTTCTATAATTTCGAAATTTCCTTTAAATTAAGTGATTAGCAAGTAGGGTTCATGGGTATATGGGCTGATAATCTTGCATGCGTAAAAGATAATGGGGTATGGGGAGGCTGTGAACCAAAAGAGATAACAATTGTGGTATAAAATGATGAAAATCTCTCACAAAAGGGCCCTAAAATCACTGTGCACTCTTAGTGTTCGATAATTTATTTAAATAAGCTAGAATCTTATTCATGCCTCTAATTCTTGGTTCAACTTGTAATTTTCATAAAATAGATTGAAGTTGCTAGGAAATTCTGGAATTTATTATAAGCATTTAAGGGAAGCTCTATTGAGGTATGTATGGCTAAAACCCCGTCCTTTAGAAATTGAACTCCATCGGTGTTTTTTGTAAATACGATAAGATTAAAGTTGAATTGTTGTACTGATTGTAGTTTCACATGAATTTGGGGTTGCGACCTTATATGTGTGAAATATGTGTATCGATATGATCCATGTGTTATTCTTGATAACTTGAGAAGGGGCAAAGAATATGAATCATGTAATGAAATGCTTAGACCTTAAATTGAGATTGAAGCTGCATATGTTGTGCCATCTATGTGAAATATCCTCTATTCTTACAGTGTTATTTTCTCTAATGTGCACCTATTACTCTAAATTACAAATCTAACATTGAAATTAGGAATGATGTGAAATGTGGCCTAATGCCAAATATATGACGTGATAGCTGTGGCCCTAAGTTCCTATGAAATGATATATGTGAAACAAAGATTAAATTGAGATGAGTAATGGAAAAGGGAAACGCCTTGGTAAGGCGGCCTAGCTGATCGGGCCGTGATCGGACGCCATGCTGCACACATGGTGGTATTGTGCTGATATTGAATTCCAGAAAGTGAGAATGAGATTGTGATTGAGGTGTATATCTCAAATGAGGCAACCTAGCCGATCGGGTCGAAACCGGACTCCGCTCAAGCTAGCGGTGGTATAGTGAACAATGATGAACAGTATGAAATGCCCCAAACTAAAAGTTATGGAAACAAATGTGAAAATTTTATGATTCTCTTACCTTGATAATGGTGTGATCGTTTAAAACTTTTGAGTTATACTTGTGAATTCTTTATGTTTGGTATGAAAGTTCTTTCTAACTGGATGGTGTTTAGTTACACATACTAGTACTATACCATGGTACTAACGTCCTTTTTGCCGGGGGCGCTATATTTTTTTAAATGAATGTAGGTGGCTCCATTGTGGATAGTGTCGATCGCGCATAGCGGAGTACCTACTTCTCAAAGTTTTGGTGAGCCCCTTTCTCCTTCAAGGGGTTATATTGTACATCTTTTGTTGTGGACTCCCACTTTTGAGGTATAGCCGGAACCTTGTTGCCGGCATTGTCATACTTGTCATTTGTATCATTAGAGGCTCTGTAGACGTATGTGTGGGTTATGTACGGGTGTTGGATGGGTCTATGAACTATGTTGTAATTCTAACTCTTGCTTCTCTAAAGTATAATTGTATGGAATCTTGGAAACTTAACTACGGTTTAATGTTGTGATATAAAATGAACTAACAATGTTGAATGTACTACCTTTCCCTCGTCTAAATAAATGTATGCATGGTTTCCTTAATCATATTGAGTTGGGTAGAGTATGTTTGATAAGGCTTGCTTAGTTGGATTAACTCGATTGAGCACAGGTCGCGCCTCCCGAGGTTGGGGCATGACACAAAGACCATCTGGCAATCCCCTAGTGCCTTGCACTTGTGACGGTCGGGTAATCTGTTTGATAGCAAACTTAACTTCCTAGTAGGAACTTTGCTACCGAGCAAAAGATTATCTAACCGTCCACGGGGTTCTTTGCTTGTGTGCCTTGTTATTAGAAGGTCTTATTGCTACTGTTGAAACTTCATTCGTAGTATGTTTCCTGTTGTTGCCTCGTTCAAAACCTTGCTAGAAAAACCCAATTGGGACAAAAACTGCATGAAGGGAAAAAGAGTGCAGAACATACTTTCAGTACAGGTGATGTTCATCAGCAATAATATCTCTTGAGGTGTGCCACATTCTAGTTGCTTGGCAACTTTTCTCCTTCTTGATTTTCCTACTCGTACGATCATTTCACGGTGACAGCTGAAACCCGGTATGGCCTTCCCAAGTTGGACCTAGCTTTCCTACATTGACTTTCTGAGTGTTTTGAGTTACTTTCCTTAAAACCAAGTTTCCTACTTTAAAATAATAGAGGTTGGCTCTTCGGTTGTAATATCTTTCTATTATTTGTTTTTGAGCTGCCATCCTTATATATGCCAAGTCCCTGCATTCATCGAGTAGTTCCAAATTGACCAACATTGCTTCGTTAATTGTTTCTTTATTCACCTGAAAGTATCTCAGGGCAGGTTCCCCTATTTCCACCTGGGTCAGGGTTTTTGCTCTGTACACAAGGGATAAAGGAGTCTCTCGTGTGCTCAATTTGGCCGTTGTCCGGTATGCCCATAGTAATCCTGGCAGTTCTTCGGATCATCTTCCTTTAGCTGCTACCAACCTCTTTTTGAGATTCTATATAATCACTTTGTTTGTTGATTCCACTTGACTATTTTCGAGTCCTGCAATCAAAGCTTCATGCTCTACTTTGTTGTTAGTCAATGGGACTGTTCTTGTGGAATGTCTTAGGGTTTCTCTCGAAGGCATGATTAATATATGCCAAGCCCAGACCCTTTTACGTTGGAAGCTCCATCCATAAATAGAGTCTAAACTTCTGATGTCAATTCTGACACCATCACTACTTCTTTGGTTGCTAGAGGAAGCAATCCAGAACTAAAATCAACCACAAAGTCGGCCAAATCTTGTGACTTAATCGCAGTCCTAGGTTTATATTCTATGTCAAATTTACTCATTTCGATGGTCCATTTGGCTAGCCTACCCGATACTTCGGGCTTATGAAGGATATTCCGCAGGGAAAAGGTGGTCACTACCACTATCGGGTGATATTGGAAGTAAGGCCTTAGCTTCTGAGTGGCGACTACGAGAGCTAAGGCCAGCTTCTCCAAATATGGGTAGTGATTTTCTGCTCCCGTTAAAATTCTACTAACATAATAAATTGGATATTGCATACCTTCGTCTTCACGGACTAAAATGGCACTTACCACTACCTCCGAAACTGCTAGGTAGATTAACAATTTTTCGCCTTTCTCCGATTTTGATAGTAATGGAGGACTTGATAAATACCTTTTCAAATCCCTCGAAGCCTGCTAGCATTCCGGGGTATATACGAAGTTGTTCTTCTTTTTAAGCAGTGCGAATAAACGATGGTATTTCTCTGAAGACCGGGAAATGAACCCGCTCAAAATGGCTAATCTTCATGTGAGCTTTTGAACCTCTTTTACGCGTGATAGCTGGTTTGGGATGTCTTCGATAGATTTGATCTTATCGGGGTTTGCCTCAATCCCCCTTTGTGATACCATAAACCCTAAGAACTTGCCGGAGCTGACCCCGGACATGCACTTCTCGGGGTTAAGCTTCATGTTATGCTTCCTTATGATGTCAAAAGTTTCTTGCAAATGTTTAAGATGATCACATGAGTTTAAAGACTTTACAAGCATATTATCTATATAAACTTCCATGGTTTTTCCTATTTATTTTTCAAATATCTTATTTGTGAGCCGTTGATAAGTGGCTCCAATGTTCTTTAGCCCGAATGGCATCACATTATAGCAATATGTGCCAAATTCATTATGAACGAAGTTTTTTCCGGATTCTCCAGGTTCATCTTAATTTGGTTGTACCCAGAGTAAGCATCGTGGAAACTCATTAGCTCATGACCGTCTGTTGCATCAATCATTTGATCGATGTTTGGCAAAGGGAACAAGTCCTTTGGGCACGTATTATTCAATTTCTTATAGTCTACGCACATGCGAAATTTGTTATTCTTCTTAAGACTACTACTACGTTAGCTGGCCAGTCCGGATACTTTACATCTCGAATTGAACCGATATCAAGTAAGTAAGTTACCTCCTCTTTGACAAATTGGCAATAGGATGTTTTTTCTATATTACAGGAAGAATGTTGGGATTTAGGCTTAGCTTTTGTACGACCACTTCCATTGGGATACCTGCCATATCCTCATGCAACCATTCAAAACAATTGGCATTAAATTTAAGTAATTCAATAAACCATACCTGAGCTCGGGGTGCAGTCCTTGGGTAGGAAGGATCTCGAGAACTTGATATTTCCTTGTCTTGTAATGATCTGTTGTTTCAGCCGTGATCAGTTCTTCTATCGATAACGAACCTGTCTGTCGATTGAAAACCTCTGCCGCATCCTTCGACTTGTTCATATGGCAAAAATCAACCCCTCTAAGATCGTCTATCTATGTCAAAATCGTCTTTTGATTTCTCTTTATTCTTTTCCCAACTTTTAGCTGTCGTCAGGAAGCCGAGCTGATCATCCTTAATCTTTATCTTTAACTCATACCGGCTATGAATATCCACCCAAGTCGTCGCTTGGAACTCGAGAAAGCTTTCCTTCAACTTCCAGGAAGCATCGGAACTTCTCGAATTCAAAGCCTTGGTAAATGCTTCAACCACCATTCATCTAGAACAACTGGGAGAAACATCCTTTCCTTCTGGAACCGGGTCAAGAATTCTTGCAGCAACTCGGACTCTCCTTGTGCAATTTTGAATATGTCGGTCTTTTGGTCCTGCACCTTGCTGGCCCCGGCATGGGCCTTAATGAAAGAATCTGCGAGCATCTCGAAGGAATCTATAGAATGCTCGGGCAAAAGCGAATACCATGTTAAGGCTCCCCTCGTGAGAGTCTCTCCGAATTATTTTCAGCAAAACTAATTCAATCTCGGCGGGAGCTAATTCATTCCCCTTCACCGATGTTGTATAGGTGGTGATATGCTTATAAGGGTCTGAAGTCCCAGCATATTTCGGCACGTGGGGAATTTTAAACCGCTTCGAGATCAATTCTAGTATTGCGCTTAGTTTGTACGAAAATTGAGTGTACTTCTTTGAGTTCGGTCCTTTCAGCACCAGTGGTGCGCCTGGGATTTTTTCCATGCGGGCATTCACTTCCCTCATAAACCATATGAGTTTGCTTCTGAAGGGATCACCCTCATGTTGTGACTGGATCTGCTCCCCCCGGCCCTATCAAAGCCGACCTCTCCCTTTGGGGTGTTGTTGTCGACCCTCTATGTTATTTGATTTGTGAGAGCACTAAGAGGAACTGGACCTCGTCCGTTCGTGTTACTGGAAGCACCCAATAATGCCTACTTTATCTTTGTCATAACCTTATCCTATCGTGTGAGATAGCATAAAATGACCTCTTGTTGCTCATGCAAGACCCTTACCGCTTCAACAATGTGCTTATCTTCAGCATCATCAAGACTCGCCTCCCGAACACGTTGTGGGTACCACCTGTTGTGGATCGGTGTGGCTTCGTTACCCTCACTGCAGGTATCACTGGTTGAATCCTCGTGTTGAGGTTGGTTATAACGACCCGTCCGGTCGTTTTAAGAATTAACGCCCTCATCCCTAATTAACTGCTTTCCTCGTGTTTGTTGCTGCTATTCTGATTTGTCGGGATGTTTGGTTTTGCGTTTCGAAGTGTTTTGGGACACTTAATCCCTAAAAGAGAGCTTAAACTTTAAAATTTGGACCGTAGTTGGAGTAGTGTGATGACGACCTGGGAATTGAATTTTGTCAGTTCCATTAGCTCCATTGGGTGATTTCAGGCTTAGGGGCGTGTTCGGATTGTGTTTTGGTGGTCCGTAGCTTATTTAGGCTTGAAATGCCGAAAGTTGAATTTTTGAAGTTTCCTGTTCGATAGTGAGATTTTGATATCGGGGTTAGAATGGAATTCTGGAAGTTGGAGTAGCTCTGTAGAGTTGAATGTGACGTGCTTGAAAAATTTCAGGTCATTCGGACGAGGTTTGATAGACTTTTTGATCAAAAGCGTAATTCGAGAATTTTTGGAGTTCTTAGGCTTGAATCCGATGTTAAATTGGTGTTTTGATGTTGTTTTGAGCGTTTTGAAGGTTGGAACAAGTTTGAATGATGTTTTAGGATTGGTTGGCATGTTTGGTTGAGGTCCCAATGGCCTCGGGTGTGTTTCGGATGCTCAACGGGTCATTTTTGGACTTAGAGAATTGCAGAAAATGCAGCAGGTCTCCAGTTCCGGTTTCCTTCTTCGCGTTCGCGAAGAGGATCTAGGCTGGTGGAAGTTTAATGCTTTGCATTCGCGAAGGTGGTCCCGCATTCGCGAATCTGTGAGGTCTTATACCTACGCGTTCGCGAAGATGGTCCTGCGTTCGCGTAGGAGGGGGAAGATGGTCACCGCGTTCACGACAGGGGCATCGCATTAGCGTTGAAGAAAAACTGGACCAAGCGAAGTTGTGCTTCGCGAATGCAAGGGTCCTTCTGCATTCGCGAAGAAGGATTTTCCTGGGTAGAATATACAATTTCAAAGTCGAGGGTTTAGCCATTTTTATAAAAACTAGAGCTTGGGAGCTCGGATTTGAGCGAGATTTTGAGGAATTTTCAGAGATATCAATTGAGTAATGATTCCTAACTCCTTTTTGCTTACAACCCATTAATAAATATGAATTCATCATCTAATTTCGGATTTGGGGTGAGAAATTAGGAATAAATTTGGAAAAGTTCTTAGACCTAAATTTCGAGTTTTGATTGGGGATTTGACATCGGATTTGGATAATTCTGATATGGTTAGAGTTGTGAGTGAATGTGGGTTCATAATCCGTAACTTTTACCTAATTCCGAGATGTGGACCCGGGGGGCGTTTTGGTCGTTCTTCCTAATTTCGTGTTTTAGCTTAGAATTAATTAGTGGAATCAATTACTTGAAGTTACATTTACATTATGCAATTGATTTGAATAGATTTGGGCCATTTAGAGTTGAGTACTCGTGGCAAGAGCGTGGTTTCGGGTTGATTTTAAGCCGGTTCGAGGTAAGTAGCTTGCCTAACTTATGTGGGGGAACTCCCCTTAGGATTTGGTATTGTTGATATTTGAAATACCTTGTACGTGAGGTGACTAGTGCGTACTTGTGCTAATTGTTGAAAATCCATTTTATTAAGTAACTATAACTGTGTTTCCTTTCCTGTTTATACTACTTGCAATTTAAGCCTACTGTTAGCTTAGGGAAGCATGTCTAATTGACCTAATTGCTTTACTTGCTCAAACTGCTTTATTTGAACTCGGTGCAACATGCTAGGTTAGAAATACCCGTTTACCTTGGTATGAAATTTGAATTTAATTGAATATTCTTCGTGTTGATGATGTGTGGTTACTTTGGGACTACGGGACGGTATCTCGGGAGATCCTCCTGCATGTTTACTTTGGGAATACGGATTTGTATTCCAGTAGATCCCCCTGCACATATATTGATTTGGATTGTAGTGTGGGATACCAAGAGATCCCCAACACATATATTGAGGATACTAAGAGATCCTCGGGCCCAAGAGATCCCCAACACATATATTAAGGATATTATGAGATCCTCGGGATACCGAGAGATCTCCAACACACATATTGAGGATACTAAGAGATCTTCGAGATACTGAGAGATCCTCGAGTATTTATATTTGGGACTATAGGACGGTATCCCGGTAGATCCTCGGTTGCTAGCTTTGTGTTGATCTGTATTCTTTCTATGATGTTTTTCTCTGTTGTATTTGTTGTTATTCTTATTATCCTGTGTTACTTCATATTGTTAGCATTTAATTATATTGTCGTATTCTATACTATTTTGCCTCGTTTTTCAGCTATAATCAGTAGGGCGCTAACCTTCCTCGTCACTACTCGACCAAGGTTTGGCTTGGCACTTACTGAGTACCACTATGGTGTACTCATACCCTTTCTGCGCATGTTTTTCATGTGCAAATCCAGGTTCTTCGCTCAGCCCTACCATCCTTGAGGCGAGGCGATTCTTTAGAGACTTCGAGGTATATCTGCTGCGTCCGCAGACCGAGGAGTCCCTCTCCATTCTCTCTTGTAGTTACAGCCCTTCTGTATTTACTTTGATTTAGACATTCTGGAGTTAGAGCACTATGTAGTATCGTTAGCTTGTGATTTCATGAGATTCCGGGTTTTGGGAAGTTGTTCAGTTTTTGAGATCTTGTATTAGTGTATGTCGAACGGCATCTTAAACGCCTTTATATTGTTTATCTTCAGTTTTTAGTAGTTTTCTGCATTTTGTTTCCTTTTCTGCAATTGTTAGGCTTACTTAGTCATAGAGACTTGGTGCCTTCACTACAGTTCACGGAGGGTGAACTTGGGTCGTGACATTGGTTTCCTTGGACCTCAAGGTTGTGTGTGTTGTTAACATCATTATCTGCCATTTTCTATGATTTTTTTCTAAGAACAAATAATCAAACACGTTAGTAAAAGAGTCAAGGATCAACTTAATTACACAAATGTCTAGGCCCCATGGTGGACGCCAAACTATTTACCCATAAAACGGTACAGTTGAATTTATACGTGATTTCTAGACTAGTGAATTAATTTGATCCTGAAATAATAGATTAATTATATAAATATACAGTACGTAGCCTTGAGATAGAGACAAAATAGCATAAATAATAGTTCTGGAGCAAGACTTCCGGGCACAACATCAATGAAATCAAAAATCAAGAAGAGAAGATTATATTAAGCTTATAATAGACTGTAGCATATGTTTGCCGGAAAATTTGTGTCCTCTACAATGATAATACAACTCACTATTTATAGTTGCACTCCTAGGATCAAGCCTCTCTTTAATGTCAATTATGAGGGCCATTGAAGAACGTATAATGGCAGGCAATGAATGTTATATTCCTTGTAACAGACCATATACTTAATGCTATAGAATATTCCTCATTTAATACTATCGGGTGGCTAGCATTTATTCCACCTCTGTGAGTATTACTCTCTCCGGTAACAAATAGGATTGTCGCCTTCGGACTTCGGATTCAACTGTCTTCTATCTTTGGCTCCACGCATCACGTAGAAACTACAGTTTCTTGAAAAAAATAATATATACCTATTTAATTGTTTTCAAAATAAAATTTAAAAAGAAAAACTAATTTTACCTAAAATAACTAATTTGTCCTAAAGTTACTACATGGCATTTTATACGTGCAACACTTGGCAAAATCTTAGGGTTAACTTCTTTCCTTTTAAGTAAAATATAGACAAACCACGAAATTATTCATGATGTACAACCCTATTTCCTTAATTTCTTGTTTGAACCTTTGGATGGAAGGCCTGCCAATACTTGCGTGAATCCGGTCGCCCTACAAAAATACTCAATTAGTTAAAATGACTAAGTTATTCCATATATGATTGTAATATACTTACGTATATGTAAATAATGCAAAATAGAAAGTAATCATAAAGTTTAAAACAATACATTTTCATCCATTAGAACAAACTCAATTGAAAAGGGGCTATCAGATCTGTGGTGATTCGGATTTTTCCAAATCTGACAATATGAAACTTTAATTTTCAATTCTTTGACTTGCTGTTAATTTTGCTAACGAAATTGATTTCAACCACCATTAAGTCCTGAAATAGGCATATGTATTTATGAATATAAGTAGAAACTCCAACAAAATGCTTATAGAAACACATATGAGGCAATAAATCATCTGAAATAATAGACTTTTTGTTGATGATTCTCCAAATAATGCATGTGAAAGGCAACTATGGCACATGAGCAAGAATCTATGGTATGTCCCCAAGGTTGGTAAACAACAGTTGCCATAGATACAAGATCTTTTATATAGAACATACGCCGTCAACAAACTTCATGAAAATTATTTGTTACAAAAATACAATCTCAACTAGGATAATGATTGTTCATGAGATACAAATCATACCAATTAGCTCTTGTAGTTCAGAATTGTTGTTTGATATGCACACGAGGGAGAAAGAATAGAATTATATGCTATAAAAGTAGAAAACTGATTTGATAAAACTGTGAAATCATTGTGATGACCCGGCCGGTCATTTTAAGAATTTACGCCTCGATCCCCTATTAACTACTTTCTCCATATTTATATTTGCAATTTTGATTTGTCAGGATGTTCGGTTTTGAGTTTCGGTGAGTTTTGGGACATTTAGTCCCTAAATGAGAACTTAAATGTTGAAAATTTGACCGTAGTCGGATCAGTATAATGACGGACTCGGAATGGAATTTTGATGGTTCTGTTAGCTTCGTTGGGTGATTTCGGGCTTAGGGGCTTGTTCGGATTGTGTTTTGGAGATCCGGAGTAGATTTAGGATTGAATTGGCGAAATTGGATTTTTGACGATTTCCAATTGGTAGGTGAGATTTTGATATATGGGTCAGAATAAAAATCCGAGAGTTGTAGTAGTTCTATTGTGTCAATTGGGATATGTGTGCAAAATTTTAGGTCATTCGGATGTAGTTTGGTTGGGTTTTTTTATCAAAAGCATAATTTAGAAGATTTTGGAATTCTTAAGCTTGAATCCGATTCAAATTTGGTGTTTTGATGTTGTTTTGAGAGTTCCGAAGGTTGGAACAAGTTTGAATGAGGTTATGGGGTATGTTGGTATGTTTGGTTGAGGTCCCGAGGGTCTCGGGTGAGTTTTGGGTGGTCAATCGGACCATTTCATGATGTTTGGAGATGCATAAAATTGCAGATCAGTGCTGCAGAGAAATGACCTTCGCGTTCGCGAGTGGGTCCTCTCATTCGCGAAGGGTCAACTGATGAAGTTGGGAATTCAAGCCTTCGCATTCATGAGGAAGGCTACGCGTTCGTGAAGGGTTGGGCATTCGGTCATCGCATTCGCATGAGGTGGATCGCGTTCGCGTAGAGGAAAAGTGGTCAGCTGGGTTTGAGGTATTTTATTCATCGCGTTTGCGAGAGGGGGAACGCGATCACGAAGGGTGGTCTAAGTAAAGCATCACGTTCACGATTGGAAGGTCGCGATCGCAAAAGAGGAAATTTGGTCAAAGTTATTTTATGCTTCGTGAACGCGAGGTTTTGATCGCATTTGCGAAGAAGGTTTCAGGCCTTGGCAGAAGGTTTAAATAGTTGTCTTGTCCGCAATTTTGGGGTTTATTTCTTCCATTGGTGATCGTTTTTGGAGATTTTTGAAGAGGATTGAATAGGGATTCGAGGGGAATCATTTGGAGGTAATATTTTTGACTTCATAACTCGTTTATATGTGATTAAATACCTAATTAGTGGTGAAAATTTTGGGAAAAAGAGGTAATTAGGGATTGAGATTAAGAGACCTTAAAATGGGTATTTGAGAGATCAATTGAGGTCCGATTTTGATACTTTTGGTATTACTGAACTCTTAAGAGTGTGAGGATTTTGGAAATATAAATTTTACCAAATTCTGAGACGTGGGCCCCAGGGGCATTTTGGTCATTTTACCTAATTTTGCATATTAGCTTAGAATTTCTTTGTAGAATCAGTTACTTGAAGTGTTATTTACATTATGAAATTGAATAGAATAGATTGGGGCCATTTGGAGTCGAGTACTCGTGGCAAGAACTTGGTTTCGGGTTCATTTAGAGCCGATTCGAGGTAAGTGGCTTGCATAACCTTGTGTGGGGGACCTTCCCCTTAGGATTTGGTATTAGTGTTAATTGAAATGCCTTGTACGTGAGGTGAGGAGTGCGTACTTATGCTAATTATTGAAAATCCGGTTTTCATTAAGTAATTACTAGTATGTTTCTTTTCCTGTTTAAATTACTTGTACTTAAAGCCTGTTGTTAGCTTAGGAAAGCATGTCTATGTGATTTAATTGCCTTATTTTCTCAAATTGCGTTACCTGAATTCTGTGCAGCATGCTAGGCTAGAATCATTTGTTTGCCTTAATATGAAATTTGTCATTTCTGTATATTTTTCCTGTTGCTGCTGTGTATTTACATTGGCACTACGGATGTGGGATTCTGGTAGCTCCCCCCTTGTCTGTTTATTTTGGTACTATGGATGTAGGATTCCGGTAGATCCCCCTGCACAGTTATATGGAACTACGGGAATGCACTCGGTAGATTCCCCCAGCACTGGGTATTTACATTTGGGACTACGGAACGGGATTCCGGTAGATCCTCACGCACTATGAGTTGGACTACGGGACGGTATCCCGGGAGATCCATTGGATATGTATATTTGCGACTACAGGACGGTATCCTAGGAGATCCCCGATTGTTATTTTGGTGCTAAACCGCTTTTCCTTCTATGTTTACCTTGTTTCTGTAATAGTTGTTGTTGCCCTTTATATCTTGTGTTACTTTTATTGATGTACTTATTTATACTGTTCTATTCTACACTATTGAACTTTATATTTTACTTAACCTCAGTAGGGCCCTGACCTTCCTCGTCACTACCCGACCGAGGTTAGACTTAGCACTTACTAAGTACCGCCGTGGTGTACTCATGCCCTTTCTACGCATGTTTTTCATGTGCAGATCCAAGTACCTCAACTCAGTCCTATCACCCTTGAGGCAAGGTGACGTTTCCAGAGACTTTGAGGTATATCTGCCACATCCGCAGACCGAGGAGTCCCTTTCTACTCTCCCTATTGTATTAGTCCTTCTGTATTTCCTTTTCCTTATTAGATATTCTGGAGTTAGACATTGGTAGACATTACATGGCTTGTGGATTCATGGGTTTCCGGGTTTTGGGAATATGTATTAGTTTTTGAGAGTTAATGTCGTGTATGCCGAGCGGCCTTTTTAACGTTGTTTAATTACTCTATTTCTGTTTAAAATTGTTTTATTTCGCAAATTGGTTGTTTTCCGCATTATTAGGCTTACCTAGTTGTAGAGAACTAGGTGCCATCACGATGGTTCATAGAGGGCGAAACAGGGTCGTGACAAGTTGGTATCAGAGCTCTAGGTTCATAGGAGTCATGAGTCACAAGCCGGTTTATTAGAGTCTCGTTGATTGGTACAGAGGCGTTTGTACTTATCTATGAGAGGCAATGTAACCATTAGGAAAATTCTACTTCATTTGATTTCTCTGTCGTGCAAGATTTTTGACATCACAGTCCTAAACCTCTGTCTTTCATTCTCTCACAGATGGTGAAGACATGCGCTACCCGAGATGATCAGGCACCCGCACCCCCTACTGCAGCCGTTAGAGGCCATGGCCGGGGTAGAGGACGAGGACGCGCACGTGGTGTAGCTAGAGCACCTATGCGAGTTGCCGTCGAGGTACTACCAGCAATCCTAGCCGAAGTCCAGGCACCTGATACGCCTACTGCTACTACTACTCCAGCACTTTAGGAGACTCTGGCACAGTTCATAAGCATGTACACCACTTTGGCTCAGGCAGGGTTGCTTCCCCTTACTGCAGCTACGTCTCAGGCCGGGGGAGGAGCACAAACACTTGTCGCCCGCACTTTTGAGTAGCGAGTGCATGTTGAGCAGGTCATTGAGATTATTCTTGTACAGGCTACAGTCCGAGATCAGCCCGAGGACAGGGTAGCGGCTTCTGAGGATGAATAGTTAAGGCTTGAGAGTTTCAAGAAGTACAAGCCTCCTGTATTCAGTGGTATAGCATTGTATGATGCTCTAGGATTTGTAGATGAGTGTTACCACATTCTCCGTACCATGGGTATATCAGGATCGAGCGGGGTTTCCTTCACTACTTTCCAGCTTCGAGGAGCCGCCTATAAGTGGTGGCATACCTATTAGTTAGACAGTACGGATGAGGCTGCTTCATTGACTTGGACTTAGTTTTTAGATCTGTTCCTGAGAGAGTATGTTCCTCCTAGCCTCAGGGATGCATAGCGTGCAATGTTTGAGCATTTGCGCTAGGGTGCTATGACTGTCTTAGAGTATGCTATCAGTTACACTAGTTTGGATAGACATGCCCCAGCCTTGGTTTCTACTGTTCTCGAGAGGGTTCGCCGGTTTATTGAGGGGCTTATTCCCAGCATTAGGTCTAGCATGGCTCGTGAGTTGGAGATGGATATTTCTTATTAGTAGGTGGTGAGCATTGCTTGGAGGATTGAGGGGATGCATGCTAGGGAGAGAGAGGAGAGGGAGGCCAAAAGGTCTCGAGAGTCGGGCCATTTCTCTAGTGCTCGTGCCCTAGTAGCAGGTTGTCATGGTAGGGGTTATATGAGTCGCCCTATTCATTCAGCTCTTCCAGCAGCCATTGGTATTCTAGTTTCTCCTAGGCCTTAGTAGCCTTATTATGCACCACCGGTATCTAGCGCGCCTCCTGCGCGGGGTGCTTTCAGAGGTCAGTCCAGCAGATTTGGCCCGAGCTAGTCACAATTACCACATCCTCCCAAAGCTTGTTTTGAGTGTGATGACACACGCCATATGGTGAGGGATTTCCCTATACTTGGGAGGGGTGCACCTCCACAAACTTCTGAGTCACAGCGTGCCCCGCAGAGTTCTCAGGCCATGGTTACAGCTCTAGTTGCTACCCCACCTACTCAGCCAGCTAGAGGTGGAGGTCGGGAAGGTAGAGGTTGCCCTAGAGGGGGAGGCTATGCCAGATACTATTCCCTTCCTGCCCGTACTGAGGTTGTTGCCTCCGATTCTGTCATCACAAGTATTATATTGGTCTGTCACAAAGATGTATCGGCTCTATTCGATCCAGGCTCCACTTATTCTCATGTGTCTTCTTATTTTTCTCCGCATTTGGGTGTATCTCGAGATTCTTTGAGTTCCCCTGTTTATATATCTACTCTTGTGGGAGATTCTCTTGTTATGGACCACATTTATCGGTTGTGTTTGGTTGCTCTTAGTGGTTTTGAGACCAGAGCCGATTTATTGTTGCTCAGCATGGTAGATTTTGACATTATCTTGGGCATGGACTGGTTGTCGGCCCATTATGTTATTCTTGATTGTCACCACCAAAATCGTGATGCTGATTATGCCAGGTGTATAGCGTGTTGAGTGGAGGGGTACTTTAGAGCACACTCCCAGTAGAGTTATTTCTTTTCTTAAAGCTCAGTGTATGGTTGAGAAGGGTCTGACGCGTATTTAGCTTATGTGAGAGATGTCAATATTGATACCCCTTCAGTTGATTCAGTTCCAGTAGTATGGGATTTTCCCGATGTGTTTCCAACTGATCTTTTGGGCATGCCGCCTAATAGAGATATTGATTTTGGCATTGATCTGTTGCCGGGCACTCAACACATTTCTATTCCTCCATATCGTATGGCTCCTCCTGAGTTGAAGGAGTTGAAGGATCAGTTATAGGAATTGCTTGATAAGGGCTTTATTCGGCCCAGTGTATCACCTTGGGGTGCTCCAGTCTTGTTTGTGAAGAAAAAGGATGGTTCTATGTGTATGTGTATTGATTATCGCCAGTTGAACAATGTTACAGTGAAGAACTGTTATCCTTTGCCTTGTATTGATGATCTGTTTGACAAGCTTCAGGGCGCATGGGTGCTTTCTAAGATTGACTTGCCCTCAGGTTACCATCAGTTGAAGATATGGGAGCCAGATATCCCGAAGACGGCTTTCAAGACTCGATATGGTCATTACGAGTTCCTTGTTATGTCATTTGGGCTGACCAATGGCCCAGCGGCCTTTATGCATTTGATGCACAGTGTGTTCCGGCCGTATCTTGACTCATTTGTCATTGTCTTTATTGATGATATTCTGGTGTATTCTCGGAGCCGGGAAGATCATGAGCAGCACCTGAGGACTGTGCTTCAGACTCTGAGAGAGAAGAAGTTATATGCCAAGTTCTCGAAATGTGAGTGTTGGTTGGATTCCGTGGCATTCCTAGGCCATGTGGTGTCGAGTGAGGGTATTCAGGTGGATCCGAAGAAAATAGAGGTCGTGCAGAGTTTGCTCAGACCACCCTCAGCTACAGATATCCACAGTTTCCTTGGCTTGGCAGGTTACTACCACCGTTTTATTGAGGGGTTTTCATCGATTGTAGCCCCTATGACCAGACTGACCCAGAAGGGTGCTCCTTCCAGTGGTTGGAGGAGTGTGAGGCGAGATTTTAGAAGCTCGAGACAGCTTTGACCACTGCCCCAATTTTGATACTGCCTATAGGTTCGGTGTCTTATACGGTTTATTGTGATGCCTCAAAGATTGGCCTTGGAGCGTTGTTGATGTAGGACGGTAGGGTGATTGCCTACGCATCCAGATAGTTGAAGATACATGAGAAGAATTACCTTGTCCACGACCTTGAGTTAGCTTCCATTATTTATGCCCTGAAGATTTGGCGCCATTATTTAGACGGGGTTCCCTATGAGATTTATACTGACCATCGGAGCTTGCAGCACCTGTTCAAGCAAAAGGATTTAAATTTGTGCTAGAGGAGGTTGTTAGAGTTGTTGAAGGACTATGATATCACTATTTTGTATCACCTGGGCAAGGACAATATGGTGGTCGATGCTTTGAGTCGCCGGGCAGAGAGTTTGGGGAGTTTGGCTTATTTACCAGCATCGGAGAGGCCTATGGCAATGGATATTCAGGCCTTAGCCAGCCAGTTTGTGAGATTGGATCTTTCGGAGCCCAGTCGGGTTCTAGCTTGCGTGGTTTCTCGGTCTTCCTTACTTGATCGTATCAGGGAGCATCAGTATGATGACCCTCATTTGCGTGTCCTCAAGGACAAGGTTCAGTATGATGATGCCAGATATGTGACCATTGCTGACGACGGTGTATTGAGGATGCAGGGTCGGATTTGTGTACCTAATATTGATGGGCTTCGGGAGTTGATTCTGGAGGAGACCCATAGATCGCGGTATTCCATCCATCCGGGTGCCGCGAAGATGTGTCAGGATTTGAGGCAGCACTACTGGTGGAGACGAATGAAGAAAGATATAGTTGGGTTTGTAGCTCGGTGCCTCAACTATCAGCAGGTGAAGTATGAGCACCAGAGGCCGAGTGGATTGCTTCAGTAGATAGAGATTCCGGAGTGGAAGTGGGAGCGGATCACTATGGACTTTGTAGTTGGGCTCCCACAGACTTTGAGAAAGTTCGATGCTATTTGGGTGGTTGTGGATCGGCTGACCAAGTCCACTCACTTTATTCTTGTGTGTACTACTTATTCCTCGAAGCGGTTGGCGGAGATTTCGTCTACATAGTATTTCGGTTTCCATCATTTTAGATAGAAGTACTCATTTCACATCACAGTTCTGGAGAGCCGTTTAGCATGAGTTGGGTACTCGGGTGGAGTTGAGTACAACATTTCACCCGTAGATGGACGGACAGTCCGAGTGCACTATTCAAATTCTTGAAAATATGCTCTGTACGTGTGTGATTGAGTTTGGAGGGTCTTGGGATCAGTTCTTGCCATTGGCGGAGTTTGCTTACAACAAAAACTATCAGTCCAGCATTTAGATGGCACCATATGAGGCTTTATATGGTAGGCGGTGTAGATCCCCGGTGGGTTGGTTTAAGCCAGATGAGGCTAGACTATTGGGCACAGACATAGTTCAGGATGCTTTAGAGAAGGTTAAGGTGATTCATGATAGACTCCGTATAGCCTAGTCCAGACAAAAGAGTTACGCGGACCGAAAGGTTCATGATGTTTCCTATATGGTTGGAGAGCGGGTTCTGCTTCGAGTTTCGCCTATGAAAGGCGTTATGAGATTTGGGATGAAAGGAAAGTTGAGTCCGAGTTTTATTGGCCCTTTTGAGATATTGAGGCGTGTTGGGTAGGTTGCTTATGAGCTTGCCTTACCTCCCAACTTGGCAGGAGTTCATCCAGTATTTCATGTTTCGATGCTTCGGAGGTATCACGGTGATCCGTCGCACGTGTTGAATTTTAGTTCAGTCCAGTTGGACAAGGATCTATCCTATGTTGAGGAGCTAGTGGAAATATTGGACAAGTAGGTTAGAAAGTTGAGGTCAAAGAACATTACATCAGTAAAGGTTCAGTGGCGGGGTCAGCCGGTCGAGGAGGCGACCTGGAAGACCGAGCAGGATATGCGCAGTCGTTACCCTCATCTTTTCACTACTTCAGGTATGTCTTTATGCTCGTTCGAGGACGAACGAATGTTTAAGTGTAGGAGTATATGACGACCCGACCAGTCATCTTAAGAATTTATGCCCCGATCCCCTATTAACTACTTTTCCCATGTTTATTTCTACTATTTTGATTTGCCGGGATGTTCGGTTTTGAGTTAGTGAGTTTTGGAACACTTAGTCCCTAAATGAGAACTTAAGTATTGGAAATTTGACCGTAGTCCAATCACTGTGAAGACGGCTTTGGAATGGAATTTTGATGGTTATGTTAGCTTTGTTGGGTGATTTCGGGCTTAGGGGCTTGTTCGGATTGTGTTTTGGAGGTCCGGAGTAGATTTAGGCTTGAATTGGCGAAATTGGATTTTTGGCGATTTCCGGTTGGTAGGTGAGATTTTGATATAGGGGTCGGAATGGAATTTTGAGAGTTGCAGTAGCTCCGCTGTGTCATTTGGGATATGTGTGCAAAATTTCAGGTCATTCGGATGTGGTTTGGTTGGGTTTTTTATCAAAAGCGTAATTTAGAAGATTTTGGAATTCTTAGGCTTGAATCCGGTGCGAATTTGGTGTTTTGATGTTGTTTTGAGCATTCCGAAGGTTGGAACAAGTTTGAATGAGGTTATGGGGTATGTTTGCTTGAGGTCCCGGGGGGCCTCGGGTGAGTTTCGGGTGGTCAATCGGACAATTTCATGATGTTTGAAGTTGCAGAAAATTACAAATCAGTGCTGCAAAGAAATGACCTTCGCATTCGCGAGTGGGTCCTCGCATTCGCAAAGGGTCAGCTGATGAAGCTGGGAATTTAAGCCTTCACGTTCGCGAGAAAGGCTACGCGTTCGTGTGAGGTGGATCGCATTCGCGTAGAGGAAAAGTGGTCAGCTGGGTTTGAGGTATTTTATTCATTGCGTTCGCGAGAGGGGGAACGCGATCGCGAAGGGTGGTCTGAATAAAGCATCGCGTTCACGATTGGAAGGTCGCGATCACGAAAGAGGAAATTTGGCCAAAGTTATTTTGTACTTTGGGAACGCGAGGCTTTGACCGCATTCGCGAAGAAAGATTTCAGGCCTGGGAAGAAGGTTTAAATAGTCGTCTTGTCCGCAATTTTGGGGTTTATTTCTTCCATTGGTGGTCGTTATTGGAGCTTTTTAGAGAGGATTGAAGAGGGATTCGAGGGGAATCATTTGGAGGTAATATTTTTGACTTCATAACTCGTTTATATGTGATTAAAGACCTAATAAGAAGTGAAAAATTTGGGGAAAAGGAGTAATTAGGGCTTGAGATTAAGAGACCTTAAATAGGTATTTGAGAGACCAATTGAGGTCCAATTTTGGTACTTTTGGTATGACTGAACTCGTGAGAGTGTGAGGATTCTGGAAATGTAAATTTTACCGGATTTTGAGATGTGGGCCCGAGGTGTATTTTGGTCATTTTACCTAATTTTGCGTATTAGCTTAGAATTTCTTTGTAGAATTAGTTACTTGAAGTGTTATTTACATTATGAAATTAAATTGAATAGATTCGGGCCATTTGGAGTCGAGTACTCGTGGCAAGAACGTGGTTTCAGGTTGATTTAGAGCCGGTTCGAGGTAAGTGTCTTACCTAACCATGTATGGGGGGACCTTCCCCTTAGGATTTGGTATTACTGTTATTTGAAATGCCTTGTACGTGAGGTAATGAGTGTGTACTTATTCTAATTATTGAAAATCCGATTTTCATTAAGTAATTACTAATATGTTTCTTTTCCTGTTTAAATTACTTGCACTTAAAGCATGTTGTTAGCTTAAGAAAGCATGTCTAAGTGATTTAATTACCTTATTTGCTTAAACTGCGTTACCTGAATTCTGTGCAGCATGCTAGGCTAGAATCATTTGTTTGCCTTAATGTGAAATTTGCCATTTCTGTATATTTTTCCTGTTGCTGCTGTGTATTTACATTGGGACTACGGATGTGGGATTCCGGTAGCTCCCCCGTTGTCTGTTTATTTTGGGACTACGGATGTAGGATTCCGGTAGATCCCCCTGCATAGTTATATGGAACTACGGGAATGTACCCGGTAGATTCCCACAGCACTGGGTATTTACATTTGGGACTACAGAATGGGATTCCGGTAGATCCCCGCGCACTATGAGTTGGACTACAGGAAGGGATGGCGGGAGATCCATTGGATATGTATATTTGGGATTACAGGACGGTATCCTGGGAGATCCCCGATTGTTATTTTGGTGTTGAATCGCATTTTCTTCTATGTTTACCTTGTCTCTGTAATAGTTGTCGTTGCCCTTTATATCTTGTGTTACTTTTATTGTTGTACTTATTTATACTATTCTGTTCTACACTATTGAACTTTATATTTTACTTAACCTCAGTAGGGCCCTGACCTTCCTCGTCACTACCCGATCGAGGTTAGGCTTGACACTTACTGAGTACTGCTGTGGTGTACTCATGCCCTTTCTGCGCATGTTTTTCATATGCAGATCCAGGTACCTTGACTCAGTCCTATCACCCTTGAGGCGAGGCGACTGTTCTAGAGACTTAGAGGTATATTTGCCACGTCCGCAGATTGAGGAGTCCCTTTCTACTCTCCCTATTGTATTAGCCCTTATGTATTTCCTTTTCTTTATTAGATATTCTGGAGTTAGACACTGGTAAACATTCCAAGGCTTGTGGATTCATAGGTTTTTGGGTTTTGGGAATATGTATTAGTTTTTTAGAGTTAATGTCGTGTATGTCGAGCGGCACTTTTAAACGTTGTTTTATTACTCTATTTCTGTTTAAAATTGTTTTATTCCGCAAATTGGTTGTTTTTCTTATTATTAGGCTTACCTAGTTATAGGGAACTAGGTGCCATCACGATGGCTCACGGAGGGCGAACCGGGATCGTGACAATCATGTTACTGGAATCCAGTGCAGCAAAATTCGTAGGTGAGGAGCTAAAATCACAGTGAGAGATCGTGGGATTGAAGCGCCGAATTTGGAGAAAGTTATTTTTAGGGCAAATAGGCGAAAATGGCGTTCCCAATTGTTGTTTCTTTAAAAAACTACTATTGTTTTAAAAAAGTAGAAACTACAGTTTCTTGAAAAAAATAATATATACCTATTTAATTGTTTTCAAAATAAAATTTAAAAAGAAAAACTAATTTTACCTAAAATAACTAATTTGTCCTAAAGTTACTACATGGCATTTTATACGTGCAACACTTGGCAAAATCTTAGGGTTAACTTCTTTCCTTTTAAGTAAAATATAGACAAACCACGAAATTATTCATGATGTACAACCCTATTTCCTTAATTTCTTGTTTGAACCATTGGATGGAAGGCCTGCCAATACTTGCGCGAATCTGGTCGCCCTACAAAAATACTCAATTAGTTTAAATGACTAAGTTATTCCATATATGACTGTAATATACTTACGCATATGTAAACAATACAAAATAGAAAGTAATCGTAAAGTTTAAAACAATACATTTTCATCCATTAGAATAATCTGAATTGAAAAAGGGCTATTTGGTATGTCGTGATCCGAAATTTTTCAAAGCCTGACAATACGAACCTTTAATTTCCAATTCATTAACTTGTTGTTAATTTTGCTAATGAAATTGATTTCAGCCGTCATTAAATCCTGAAATAGACAGAGGTATTTATAAATAGAAGTAGAAACTCCAACAAAATGCTTATAGAAACACATATGAGGCAATAAATCATCTGAAATAATTGAGTTTTTGCTCATGATTCTCTAAATAATTGTCACGACCCGGATTTTCCACCCTCGGGAGACGTGATGGAGCCTAATTGTGAAAGTTAGGCAAGACAACTATTAAGGTTAAAACCCATTAGCAATCAACCCATATCGGATATAAACAATAACTACAGTTAAACAAATGAAAAGTGCGGAAGAGTTATAACAAATTCAAATAAACCAATACATGTCTACCCACGAATCTGGTGTCACAAATTCACGAACATCTACGAATTTCTACAAACACTGGTCTGAAAAGAAAAGTACAACTGTTCTCGGAATGAAAAGAGACATAAGAAAGCTAAAACAGGGAAGGGTGACTTTAGGCTCTGCGGACGCCAGCAGATCTGCCTTGGTCTCCATGGACTGAAGGCAACTACCTCAGCTACTCACTGGGTCCGTTACCGAAACCTGTACAAAAGAGTGCAAAGTGTAACATCAGTATAATCGACCCCATGTACTGAGTAAGTGTCGAGCCTAACCTCAACAAGTAGTGATGGGGCTAGGACACGACAACCATATAAACCTGTGCAGTTAAATCATATACAAACAAAATCATAATAACAGGAATCAACATAATAAGGTGGGAAGGGGACATGCTACGGGGAATATCAAATTCAATCAACGAACTAATAAAGAAACATCAGTAAAGAAGCAAAATTAACATCATATCTATATCAACAAAATAATGAAATGGTAACACGTGCACGGCATCACCTATCATACTTTTACTCTCGTCCTCACCATATGAAACAAAAAAAATGGCACGGCATCACCCTTCGTTCATTACCTCTCATAATCATGGCACGGCATAACCCTTCATGCATTATTCCTCACAATATCGGCACGGCATCACCCTTCGTGCATTAACTCTCAAATCATGGCACGGCATCACTCTTCATGCATTAACACTCATAATATTGGCACGGTATCACCCTTCGTGCATTACACTCACTCATGATATCATGCACGGCATCACCCTTCGTGCTTTACACTCTTCCTCACCCAAATAATAGAAACAATACATCCCGACAAGGGAATCAACAATATCAACAATAACATCTCGGCAAGGGATTCAGCTATAACCAATCTCGTTTTCAACAATTACTTTACAAAATGAAACTCAACTTGAGCCAATAGTCAATTACCAAGAAAACCTCATAAGCTTTGTTCAATATTGATAATCATTAATTTGAGCATGATCGATACATAATACAGTCACAACAATCATGATATAAGACTCACGGGCATGCTTGACACCAATGTATAGATACTCGTCACCGCACCTATATGTCGTACTCATACTAACACATAGCAAATAAGACCACAACTCATATTCCCTCACGCTAAGGTTAGGCCAAACACTTACCTCAATTCCAAGGACAACATTAAGCCTCAATTACCGCTTTACCTCTCGGTTCCTCTTCCAGTTCGCTTGTATCTAGTCATAATTTACTTAACAACATCAATAAATGCTAAATAAACCAATTCTAATGCATGAAAATAGATTTCCCATTGTTTTTCCCAAAAAGCCAAAAATTGACCATCGGGCCCGCTTGGTCAACACTCAAAGTTCGAACCAAAACCCGATCACCCATTCACCCACGAACTCAAATATGCAATTAGTTTTGAAATCGGACCTCAAATAGAGGTCCAAATCCCCAAAATTTGAAAATCCTAATTTCTGCCCAAAAATACCCAATTTTCCCATGAAAACCCTAGATTTTGAAATGAAATTATGTAAAAAAAAAAAATGGATTAGATTGAGCAAGATGAGTTAGAAATCACTTACCTATGATTTGGAGAAGTTTGAGCCTTTGAAAAATCACCTAAGGGTGTTTAGGTTTTGATAAAGTTGTAAAATGATGAAAAATCCTGTTTGAAATCCCACTTAACAGGTGCAGTTATCGCAATTGCGATCAGGGGTTCGCAATTGCGAACCCTTTGAAATCCTGCTATCTTCGCATTTGCGAAGGGGCCGTCGCATTTGCGATGAAGGGCCTTCACAATTCCCAGCCTAGTGTTCGCAATTGCGATGAGGGCCTGTCACACCTCATTTTTACCTACACCCTGGAAGGCGTATATAAGGGAGTTTTTCCAATTTAAGTGACAATCGAAACGAAATTATTTATTAGATTCAGAGTCGACACTTGGGATGATTTATGGTGTCCCAAGTAATCGGTTCAAATCCCGAATCGAGGAAAGATTGACTTTGTTTTACAGTCCGCGAACACAGAAATCAGGGTAAGGAATTCTGTTAACCCGGGAGAAGGTGTTAGGCATTCCTGAGTTCCGTGATTCTAGCACCGTCGCTCAATTGTTATAATTGACCTATTATCTGATTTTAATACATGTTTTAGCCTATGGTATAATTTAAATTATTAACCGCTTTTAATTAATTTTAGGAAGATTCAACATCATCTAAAACACGTCTTGAACCACGTCACATAAATGCACCCGCGATCCACAACACATTTTATCTAATGTTGTTGAGATTTGGATTTGGGTCATATAAATGTACACTCGAATTTGGAAATTAGGCATCGTAACTATGTCACAGGAATCGTACCCACAATCATGATGGTTTATTTTATTAACAAAATTAAATTATAGTCGGGTCACATAAATATACCCCGGATCTTTTAGAAATTAGGTGTCATGACCACGTCACGGGAATCGTACCCGTAGCTATGATAATTTATTATTAACCGCACCTAAAGCAAGTTACGATGTTAACGAATTGCTTCGCACAGAGCTCGATCTCAAATGTGGTGGACACGAATCAAATGCTTCATTTCTCAATCACAGCAAGGTAAGTTACGATAAAAAAAGGGAACTCAAACTTTAATCCTGCTAACTTGGTACACAAATAAACATTCTATCAATTAAAGTCCACCACGTCTTGTTATTTAGATGAAATATCACTAGCGATGGTCGAGGGCTATCAATATAGAAAATCAGTCAATATTATTTCGGTACACTATTAATCCTTAAAGGTAGAGTTACAACTGAGGGAGGCAACTAAAGTTCTACATTGCAAATCTCCAGATTATATCTCTGAAGGCAACAAAATGCCACAAAAGTAGGAAATGAATTTAGAATGTCAATCCTGTCTTAACTGCCCACAGCAAACCACATTGTTTATAAATTATTTTAACCTATTTAATTAACTCTTAAAATATTGAAGATAACATGTAGTATTAAATAAGACAGAGGTATTAAAATGACGTACAAACTCTCTGTTAAATTTTCCAATATTTAAACACTCTCGTCATTGGATTTCACATGCCAAGATATAAGTGAAATCAGAAGAAGAGTGGAAATTCCAGTAAAGGCCTTATTTAGGTGACAAAATTCCAATAACATCAATGATAGAAGACAAAATTGGAATACGATGAAATAGAAATGGACCTTGGTAGATCTTTCTGATTAGGAATCCAACAGCAAATGCACACTAAGAAACGTCGACGACAAAACGGCACCTCGACCAGAAAATCAAACAGAGAGCTCAAATAAGAGCTTCGATCGAAGCTTCGACGATGAGTCTCAAACAGACCTCAAACGTTGCTGGAGAAACCTGATCTTGAGCCGACGAACTCAAACTTCAAGGATCGTTCATGGTGGTTCTCTAGTAGACCTACGGTGGTGATGGAAACATGTGGCCATGGGTGAAACTTCACGGGGTTGATTTAGTGGAGTTGCAACTTTGTGTGTGTGTGTATTTGGCATGAGGGAGATGGATGCAGGTGGTGTATGTGAGTTTCCGGCAATGGGGTGAGTCGTGAGGTCCAGTGATTGTTGTTGTTGAAGCTGGTGAGTCGATGGGGTGGGGGTCATTTTTGTTCTCGCTACTGCTTTTTGCCTTAGGTTAGAAATTCATCTTCATTTTTTTTGTGCATGTTAGTCCAAGATCCAAAGAGGAACAACTGAAGGCTTCATAGGGTTTCCTAGGTTTTTTACATGAAGAAGGAGACGAAAGCTGATGGGTCTCTGATTTTCCAAAACGGCTCTGCCTAGGTCTAGGGTGTTAGGTACTATTATATAGGGGTAGGGATTAGGTTAGGGGTATAGGCCCAGGAATTATGGGCTTGGGAATTATGGGCTAGGTCCAAAATTAGGCCTAAAATGGGTTGTTCGAACCCTAGTTTTATTCTTTCCCCGCGTAAGCAAAATAACTATTAAAATAAGACTGGCCCTTAAAACAAAACTATTTTGGGTATTTTCAAGATTAAAAATGACTATAAAATATTAATGAAACTATTTTTTGTAGTTTTTATTTTCTTCTAATAAAAAAAGTAAAAGAGTCAAAATTAGTTGAAATGGTGATATTAGGCCTAGATTAAATATTTACGTGCTAAAATATGAAAAATCTTGGGGAGGGTCAAAAATCACATGTCTACAACTGCCCTTCTTTGACTGGAAACGCGAAGAGTTTTCAGACAAAGAATGACTAGATAGGTTTTTTTACCCGACCCTTATTTAAGGAGATCAAAAGAAAGGAGAATGTGACCGAACCCTGGTATTTGAGCTGCCTACATATCCTTGGCTATAAAGGAATCAGGCCACGTGTAGTTTAGAAGTGAATGAGGTGATGGAGTACCGAGGTGGAGAGCCGGTCGAGGTGTCGTTCCGCTGAGGTTCCGGTCCACGGTCCCGTTATTACATCAAAATCAAAAATAAAAAAGACTAACTAAGCCTATCAGCTATGAGTTACAAGATTCCTATCTATGAGTCTTCTTAAGCTTGATCTTGAGTCTTGGTTGGTTCTTCATACGGATTCTGATCTGAATCTTGATGCTTGTTAGCCGCAGGTGTTGGTTCAATCTTCTTCAACTTTTCAAACCAAGATGGGACATGCAGAGCTTGTGACCTCAGCCCTGTCTTGAGCAGCTCACATCTTTCATTAACTTCTGCATTTGGATTCACTTCTTGTCTTTCTTTTTGTTGTTTTTTTTCTTTTTATTCTGGATTGTGACTAACTTGTGTTGATCATCTTGGACTGCTGACTCGCATTCTTGACGCGAGCTTCTTTTGTTGCTGACCTGTATTGCATTCTGAATTGAATTCTCTTATTTTATAGGTGGGCGCCTGATTGCTGAACTTGAACCATCTTCTCTTGTTACTTGACACTGTTTTCCCTTGCACCTTGAACCATTTTTCCTTGAAACTTAAACTGTCTTCCTTCGAAACTTCTTTCCCTTGAAACTCGAGTTGTCTTCCTTCGAAACTGCTTTCCCTTGAAACTTGAGTTGTCTTCCCTTGTTCTCCAGGTGGGTGCCTGATTACAACAAAACAAACAAAACAAAAGAAATTTTTTCTGCCCCAGTTTGTACTAGGAATATTTGTGAGTTGTTAGCAAAATTGTAAACCACTTGTACTATTGATGCAATGATGAGAGTAAACTAAAGAATAGACTAGGAAAACTATAAACTAAGCTTGACTAAAATAAAAACTGACCCTATTCTCCAGGCGAGGCCCTCTAATTTCAGGAAAACTAAACATTGATAATCTTAAGAAAACTAAAAAAAAATGACCCCCCTTTTTTTTCAAATTCAGACTTCCTTTTTTTTCAAAATATCCTAGGAGAAAATTCGTCAGACTAGGTTTTCTATCTTAGGAGAGATTCATCAGACTAAGACGTTAATCCTAGGAGAAAATTCATCAGACTAGGTCCTTTTTCTCTCCTTTTTTCTGTTTTTGTTTTTTTTTTGGTATCTTAGGAGAAAGATTCATCCGACTAAGACGTTTATCCTAGGAGAAAATTTAGCAGACTAAGATTTTGATCCTAGGAGAAAATTCATCAGACTAGGTTTTACCTTAAGAGAAAATTCATCAGACTAAGATTTTTATCCTAGGAGGAAGTTCATCAGACTAGGTCTTCTATCTTATGAGAAAAATTCATCAGACTAAGATTTTGATCCTAGGAGAAGATTCATCAGACTAGGTTTCCTATCTTAGGAGAAAATTCATCAGACTAGGTCTTCTATCTTAGGAGAAAGATTCATCAGACTAAGATTTCTTTCCTAGGAGAAAGTTCATCAGACTAGGTTCTCTATCTTAGGAGAAAGATTCATCAGACTAAGATTTCAATCCTAGGAGAAAATTCATCAGACTAGGACTTTTTATCCTAGGAGGAAAAATGTAAAGATCAATGGCAAGATTTTATGCACAATAGCAAGACAAACAAAGGCAAAGATTTGAGAAACTTCCCTTTGTAGTCTCTTCTCTTCTTTTCTTTTCCTTCTCTTTTTTTTTTGTTTTTTTTTCTTTTCTTTTTCTTCTTTTTTTCTTTTTTTTTAACCACTTTCCTTGCACTGCTTTATTCCTATTTCACACAAAGAAAAATTGGTCAGTTTTGAAAATGGTGGTCGGTTTGTTGCCCTGAGTCTTGGCCAGCTTGGCTTATGCTCAATCAGCTTGAGTCGGTCTCAAAAGACCTTTGTTCTGCACCAACTCTGATTGTTCACACCAGTACCATTTGTATTTGCAACTCAAACAGCCTTATCCCAATTGGAGATCTTTGCTTAGGTGACCTTTCCGATATCTTGAATGACTTCCTGCTTTTGAGCAATTTGTCAGTCAGAGAGAATCACCAGTTATCTTTGCTTGCGTCAAGTAGGCTGACAAGAGTCTTTAAGGGGAGCCTTTGCGTGAATCCTCAAGGCATGTTGATAGTAACAACTAAGTGTGCTGGCCAAATTTGCTTTATGCAATTGAAAAGCTGGTAGCAGATTTTGAAATCTTTTCTTGCTTGTTTTGACAAGGACCGACTCGGAGTGAAGGACACAATGATGCAAAGAAACAAGTATTAACAAGAAATGCCCATGTCGGAAGGATAGAAGGAAGAGTTCTTTTTCTTTTTTTCTTTTTATTTAATAACTAGTCTTAATGATCATGCCATGCATTTTGGACTTAACGACCGATCTACCAAACTCATCCAATCTTCTCTTTTACCATTCTTATGACCTTTGAAGTCAGGCTTGTTTATGCCAATTCTTCGCATCAGCTTCACGACTCACTTTCGACAAGTAGTGCCCGAGGGGTTTTCACCAACAAGTCTCTCTCATTTATTTCTCTCTGCTTACCATCGCTTACAGTGCCCGTGAAGGTTTTCACTAGTAACTCTCTCTCATTTTCCTTATTTTTCTTTTCTTTTACTTTCTTATGCGAGCAACTTGGTAATGTTCTATGTTGCGTGACAGCCATTGCTCATTGCATGCTTCTCTTGGCATTCTTGAAGGCATATCGGGAGGTCTTTATTTGGAAAGTTTTTGGATAGGGTTGGAAAGAAAGGTCCGCATGAAGGCTCAAATTAAACTCAAAATGAGGGGTTATGGACTTACAACTCTTGGAACCGACTCTTTTACAAGTGAAATAAAAATCTTTGTCCCAGTTTCAGCTATTGGGGATTTTTTTTTGGATTTGTTGTTTTAATTCTTATTTGGTTAGACCGAACCGTGAGGTTGCCTACGTATCCTTATTTTTAAGGAATCAGATCGAACGTAGTTCAAACATCTGACCTAACTATAATTTCATCTTTCGTTTTTTTTCCTTTGTCTTTTTTTTTTGTGTTTTCAAAACAGGTTGCCCCAGCTTAGCTGGGGGCATGGATCTTTGCCAGTTCTTTTCTTCTTCATTTCTTTTTTATTTGAAAACTGCCCCAGTTTGTACTCTTGGGACATGGACTTTTTTTTCATTTTTTTTTTGACTCTTGACTCTAAACTTGATTCCAAAAGAGGCTAGTCAAAGAAAATAACATAGACTCAAAAGGGGTAGCGGAAGGATATAAAGTGTTTGGATAGCAGAAAGAGGGCCTCCCAGCCTCGAGAATGCCAAACATAGTATCTTTCGTGATCACAGCATTGACGAACATGTCTGACCTCTTGGTGTGTCATGGTCACAAGACACTTTCCATCCCTTAATGTCGAAATTTCTAACAAACTTCAATTGATTAAACATCCTCAAGTCTGATCTTCACAATGATTTGAAGGTGAATTTTACTCGACCTTAATTCCAAAGTATTTCAACTCTTTATTCATCCTCAAAAATGCCTTTTCCTCAGTTATCCAATTCAAAGTTAAATCAATTTTCTAAAATCTGGCCAAAAATTCCGCATGCATGTCATGTCATTAAGACTAGCGGGAAAAGAACTAATCATGGAACGACACAAAAAAATAAATTGTATTTCATTAAGTAAACAATAAGACAAACAACCTAAAATCCGAGTTACAACCCTAAGTATCCCGGCTAATGAAAATAACAACAGAACATAAAGACAAGACTCACACAAATAGAATAGAGGGATAGAAGGGTTTGACTCAAAGAAACAAATAAAATCTGGATCATAACCCTGAAATAACCCAGATAAGAGAAAAAACATCAAAACAAACTACCAAGATTCCTTCCTAGTGAGGAGGGAATGACTTTTCAATTGCTAAGTTTGACATTTAGCCACAAATTTGCCCATCAGGATCAGTAGAGCCTTCTCCAATTTCAAAATCATTAACTTCAGTTAGCAAATTCCCGAAAGGATTCTCATACTCCCTGTCACCATGCATCATCCCCACAAAGTGTGCATCATCATGTGCAGGTAAAGGATTTTGCGCGATATTCTGGGTGTCACTGTCTTGGATCACAATCAGGTTTTCCTAGATCATCCTTTCTCTTTCTCTTTTCAAATCTCGACAGCTTTCAAAATTGTGCCCCTGGGCATTGGAATGGTATTCACACCTTTTAGAAGGGTCAAAGCTTCTTGCACGGGGGTCCACATGATTTGGAGGAATAGGTGCAATCATGTCATACTGCTTTAATTTCTCAAACAAGCTTGCATAGGACTCTCCTATTGGTGTAAAATTATCTTTCAGCCTTTGTCCCTTCTATACCCCTGGCTTGGATGTGGGTTATAGGGCATTCGAAAATTTTTGTGGAGGCTGATGGAGATTTTGCAGTGCTGGTGCTCGCCTTCTGGGGTGTCTTGGTGGTCGGGCAACAACTGAGGTGCAGCAACAAAGTATTGAGGGTTCTGAAGTGGATAATAATAGTATTCAGGCGCATCATGGGAAACCTGATGAGGTTGCTCATACCTTCGAGATGCTCTCCTAGGACCTCTTCTCGACCCTGATGTCATCATGATTTCTTCGTGCTTCTCATTCGTGTCACTAAAATTATCGGATTCAATCGGGACAACCTAAGTTGCGGCTTTGAGAATTGCTTGACTTATAATTTTGTCTATCTTAAGACCATTCTCAATCATTTCTCCCATTTTGATTGCTTCCGAGAAGGATTTGCCCACTGCGGACATCATGTTTTGAAAATAATCTGGCTCTTGAGCGTGAAGGAAGACAGTGATTAGCTCGTGGTCGTCCATGGGTGGTTTAACTATAGCTGCTTGCTCTCTCCATTTAACGGCATATTCCCTGAAACTTTCAGTTGGTTTCTTCTTCATGTTTGAAAGGGAATTGTAGTCTGGGGCAATGTCAATAATGTATTGGAACTGTTTGACAAAGGCCTGTGCCATGTCATCCCAGACATACCAGCGAGACGTGTCTTGATCCATAAACCATTTGGAGGCTACTCCCGTAAGGCTTTCCCCAGAATAAGTCATCAACAATTCTTCATTTCTTCCCACACCTCTCAGTTGATTGCAATACCTTTTCAGGTGGGCTATAGGATCTCCATGTCCATCATACTTTTCAAATTTGGGAGTCTTGAAACCAGGCGGAAAGTGGACATCGGGGAACATACATAGATCTTTGAAGGCAACACTCTTTTGACCTGCCAACCCTTGCATGCTTTTCAACCGTTGTTCTAAGCTTTTCACTCTTTGGGTCATTTCTTCCTGTACCATCTTACGGTCAGGCTTCTCAATGTTTGTAGGAAGATCAAACGAGTACGAGTGGTACTGCTCTTGCTATGTAGCAAATTGTGACTCATGACGAGGCTGTCCTTGACCATTGGCCCATGCTTGACACATTTCGGTCATTTGTTGTTTCAGTATTCTATTTTTCTCAAACATAGTAGACTCTTGTTGAACCCTCTGACCCTGAGTCTCTTGAGCACTTGTAACAGCTTCGATGTCAGTTATCATTTTTCCTTGGATCTTGTGTTTCCAGCTTACCACAAACTGACCACCTCAACTTTCTTCACAATTCAAAACAAAACATGTTAGAATAGACTCAGTCGGTCCTTATTATTATCAACATTTTTTCATTTATTCATTTTTTTTCATTTCTTTTTAATGGTGATCGAACCTGATGTGGGTTGCCTACGTATCATGTGGGAACATGAATCATATCTTGCGTAGTTCGGGAAGATCATGAATAAAGTAAATAAACTAACTTTTTTTTGAATTTTTTAATTTATTTTTTCAAAAGAAAGACTTATAAAGAAGAAAGAGAATATTTTTGGATTTTGATTTTTCTTCAGCATTTTTGCAAAGAAAGACTTCTAAAGAAGAAAGATTTTTTTTTTGAATTTTTTTCTGGAATTTCGAAAGAAAAACTTCTAAAGAAGATGGAAAATATTATTGGAATTCTATTTTGAATTTATGAAAGAAATTCTTCTAAAAAAAGAAAATATTTTTGAATTTTCTTTTCAATTTTGAAAGAAGAATGAAAATATTTTTGGATTTTTGGAAGAAATTAAAATAAAATATTTTTGTATATTTGTTTTAAAAAAAAACAATTAAGGTCTAAACTAAAGGCTTTCTAAAGAAGCAAGTAATGGAAAATATTTTTGGTTTTTTTGAAAATTGGGGTCTCAAAAAAAGACTTTTCTAGAGAGGAAGTAAAGGAAAATATTTTTGGATTTTTTGAAAATTATGGGCCGGAACCGATGAGGTTTGCCTACGTATCTCACATCCGGTGAGAATCAGACCCGCGTAGTTTGCCCGGTTTGACGGAACAAGAAAAATATGACTTATTTTGAAATAACTTTTCTTTTTTCAAAATTTCGGAAGAGTTTCAGGATATTTCAAATACCTACCTCTCACTCTCTTTTCTTTTTTCTTTTTTCTCCTTTTTTTTTGATTTTCTTTTTTTCTCTTTTTTTCATTTTCTTTCCCTATTCTAGAAGCCAGTCAACATGCAAGCCGAAACATACAGATACGCAAGTAGCATGTAAGATGTATCATGATGGTCTTTTAATTTGGGTACACCTATCCTAGACGGACCCAACCCCTATGTTGGGTCCACAAAGTCAAATGCACATGAAGCAAACAAACGTTCTTACTAAGGATCCAGCATGAGGCTGCGCTATTCTAGGTTTAAAACCTGGGTGTATTATTCTAGACCTGGCATACCCAAGTGGACAACTCGAGCCGAGGTGGGGCTGCATACCGGTAACCAAAAGATCATCCGGCTTTGCAACTTGTCCGAACCTCGTTCTAAATTGGGATATGACACTAAAAGAAAGAAGTCACGCCAGCGTGCACTCCTCAGAAGATAGAAGAGAGGGGGTCGTAGCAGTTTATATATACAGTTCAGATAATATCAAAGCGGTAAAAAGCAACATTGAGCATATTAGGCCCAAACATGTAGATAAAATCAGACAATAAATAAAGCCAAATATAACAATTATTCTAAGCTCGAATTCTTGAACCCTAAACCAGAGATTCTGGGTTCTTGTCCCAACAGAGTCGCCAGAGCTGTCACACCTCCTTTTTACCTACACCCCGGAAGGCGTATATAAGGGAGTTTTTCCAATTTAAGTGACAATCGAAACGGGATTATTTATTAGATTCAGAGTCGCCACTTGGGATGATTTATGGTGTCCCAAATCACCGGTTCAAATCCCGAATCGAGGAAAGATTGACTTTGTTTTATAGTCTGCGAACACAAAAATTCGGGTAAGGATTTCTATTAACCCGGGAGAAGATGTTAGGCATTCCCGAGTTCCGTGGTTCTAGTACGGTTGCTCAACTGTTATAATTGGCCTATTATCTGATTTTAATACATATTTTAGCCTATGGTATAATTTTAAATTGTTAACCGCTTTTAATTAATTTTAGGAAGATTCAACGTCATCTAAAACACGTCTTGAACCACGTCACATAAATGGACCCGCGATCCACGACACATTTTATCTAACGTTATTGAGATTTGGATTTGGGTCACATAAATGCACACCCGAATTTGGAAATTAGGTATCGTAACTATGTCACGGGAACCGTACCCACAATCACGATGGTTTATTTTATTAACAAAATTAAATTATAGCCGGGTCCCATAAATGTACCCCCAGATTTTAGAATTTAAGTGCCATAACCACGTCACGGAAACCGTACCCATAGCTATGACAATTTATTATTAACCGTACCTAAAGCAAGTTACGATGTTACAGCTCGATCTCAAATGTGGTGGACACGAATCAAATGCTTCATTTCTCAATCATAGCAAGGTAAGTTACGATAAAAAAAGGGAACTCAAACTTTAATCCTGCTAACTTGGTACACAAATAAACATTCTATCAATTAAAGTCCACCACGTCTTGTTATTTAGATGAAATATCACTAGCGATGGTCGAGGGCTATCAATATAGAAAATCAGTCAATATTGTTTCGGTACACTATTAATCCTTAAAGGTAGAGTTACAACTGAGGGAGGCATCTAAAGTTCTACATTGCAAATTTCCAGATTATATCTCTGAAAACAACAAAATGCCACAAAAGTAGGAGATGCATTTAGAAGGTCAATTCTGTCTTAACTGCCCACAGCAAACCACATTGTTTACAAATTATTTTAACCTATTTAATTAACTCTTAAAATATTGAAGATAACATGAAGTATTAAATGAGACAGAGGTATTAAAATGACGTACAAACTCTCTGTTAAATTTTCCAAAATTTAAACACTCTCGTCATTCGATTTCACATGCCAAGATATAAGTGAAATCAGAAGAAGAGTGGAAAGTCCAATAAAGGCCTTATTTAGGTGACAAAATTCCAATAACATCAATGATAGAAGAAAAAATTGGAATACGATGAAATAGAAATGGACCTTGGTAGATCTTTCTGATTAGGAATCCAAAAGCAAATGCACACTAAAAACGTCGATGACAAAATGGCACCTCCACCAGAAAATCGAACAGAGAGCTCGAACAAGAGCTTCGATCGAAGCTTCGACAATGAGCCTCAAACAGACCTCAAACCCGATCTTGAGCCGATGAACTCAAACTTCAAGGATCGTTCATGGTGGTTCTCTAGTAGACCTGCGGTGGTGATGGAAACATGTGGCCATGGGTGAAACTTCACGGGGTTGCTTTAGTGGAGTTGCAACTCTATGTGTGTGTGTATTTGGCATGAGGGAGATGAATGCAGGTGGTGTATGCGAGTTTCCGACGATGGGGTGAGTCGTGAGGTCCAGTGGTTGTTGTTGTTGAAGCCGGTGAGTCGATGGGGTGGGGGTCGTTTTTGCTCTCGCTACTGTTTTTTGTCTTAGGTTAGAAATTCATCTTTATTTTTTTGTACATTTTAGTCCAATATCCAGAGAAGAACAACTGAAGGCTTCATAGGGTTTTCTAGGTTTTTTTACATGAAAAAGAAGACGAAAGCTGATGGGTCTCTTATTTTCCAAAACGGCTCTACCTAGGTCCTAGGTCTAGGGTGTTAGGTACTATTATATCGGGGTAGGGATTAGGTTAGGGGTATGGGCCTAGGAATTATGGGCTAGGTCCAAAATTAGGCCTAAAAATGGGTTGTTCGAACCCAAGTTTTATTCTTTCCCTGCATAAGCAAAATAACTATTAAAATAAGACTCACCCTTAAAACAAAACTATTTTTGGTATTTTCAAGATTAAAAATGACTACAAAACATTAATGAAACTATTTTTTGTAGTTTTTATTTTCTTCTAATAAAAAAAAGTAAAAGAGTCAAAATTAGTTGAAATAGTGATATTAGGCCTAGATTAAATATTTACGTGCTAAAATATGAAAAATCTTGGGGAGGGTCAAAAATCACATGTCTACAGGGCCTGCCAAGGCTTGGTTCGCAATTGCGACACTTTTGTTGCATTTCCCAAGCCTGACCACTTCGCAATTGCGAAGCCTGATCTCGCAATTGTGAGATCAGAGGCCTGTGCAAAACACCAGATGCACAGCTACAATTTCCTAATTCCAAATAACCCCGTGGCCTATCCAAAACTCACCCGAGCCCTCGGGGCTCCAAAACAAACATGCACGCAAGACTAAAACATCATACGGACTTGCTCGTGCGACCAAATCATCAAAATAACATCAACAACTACGAATTTAACCTCAAAATGAAATTCCTTAAGAACATTGAAATTTCCATTTTCTCAACTAAAGGTCCGATTTATACCAAATCAACTCCGATTCTTACCAAATTTCACAAATTTGACTTAATTATTATTTTAAACCTGTATCAGGCTCCGGAACCAAAATACGGGCTCGATACCATCAAGAATACGCATCATTTCATTTCAAAAAGTCTTTATATTTTCCAGCAAATAATTTTCTTTAAAAATTCTTTTCTCGGGCTAGGGACCTCGGAATGTAATTCCGGGCATACGCCTAAGTCCCATATTTTACTACGGACCCTACAGGACTGTCAGATCACGAGTGTGGGTTCGTTTACCAATAATGTTGACCAAAGTCAATTTTAATCAATTTTAAAGGTCAAAATCAATCTTTTTCTTAAATTTCACATAGAAGCTTTTCGAAAACGCATCCGGACTGCGCACACAATTCGAGGTAAAACAAAAGGAGGGTTTTAAGACCTCGGGACACGGTTTTGACTTCTAAATAAGAGATCACCTTTCGGGTCATCACATTCTCTACCTCTAAAACTCGTCCTCGAACGGACATAGAAAAGTACATGAGTCGGTAAAAAGATGAGGATAACGGCTTCGCATATCGGACTCGGACTCCCAGGTCGCTACCTCAATAGGCTAACCTCTCCACTGCACACGAACTGAAGGAAAATTCTTTGATCTCAACTGACGAACCTGCCGGTCTAGAATAGTTATCGGCTCCTCCTCATAGGTCAAGTCCTTGTCCAACTGAACAGTGCTGAAGTCTAACACGTGGGATGGATTGCCGTGATACTTCCGAAGCATGGACACATGAAACACTGGGTGCACAGCTAATAAACTCGGTGGCAATGCAAGTCTGTAAGCCACCTCTCCTACTCGATCAAGAATCTCAAAAGGCCCGATGAATCTAGGGCTTAGCTTGCCCTTCTTCCCAAATCTCATAACGCCCTTCATGGGCGACACCCGAAGTAATACTCGCTCCCTGACCATGAACGCCACATCACGAACCTTACGGTCGGCATAACTCTTTTGCCTGACTTGAGCTATATGAAGCCTATCCTAAATGATCTTAACCTTATCCACGACATCTTGTACTATATCTGTACCCAACAACCAAGCCTCTCCCGGCTCAAACCATCCAACCGGCGACCGACACCACTTACCATATAATGCCTCATAGGGAGCCATCTAGATGCTCGACTGGTAACTGTTATTGTAGGCAAACTCTGCTAATGGCAAGAACTGATCCCACGAACCTCCAAAGTCAATAACACATGCTCGGAGCATATCCTCCAAAATTTGAATAGTACGTTTAGATTGTCCGTCCATCTGAGGATGAAATGTTATGCTCAACTCGACTCATGTGCCCAACTCATGTTGGACTGCTCTCCAGAAATGTTAGGTAAACTGCGTACCACGGTCCGAAATGATAGACACGGGCGCACCATAAAGATGAACGATCTCACGATATAGATCTCTGCCAACCGCTCCGAAGAATAGGAAACTGCCACATGAATGAAATGCGCTGACTTAATTAGCCTATCCATAATAACCCACACTACATCGAACTTCCTCTAAGTTCGTGGGAGTCCAACAACGAAGTCCATAGTGATACGCTCCCACTTCCACTCAGGAATCTCAATCTTCTGAAACAAACCACCAGGTCTCTGATGCTCGTACTTTACCTGCTGACAATTCAAACACTGAGCTACATACGCAACAATATCCTTCTTCATCCTCCTCCACCAATTTTGTTGCTGCAAGTCCTGATACATCTTAGTGGTGCCCGGATGAATAGAATATCGGAAAATATGGGCCTCCTCTAGAATCAACTCACGAAGTCCATCCATATTCACAAATATGATCCTACATCCTCAAAACTCCATCATCTCCGACTGTAACCTACTTGGCATCTCATTGCCACACTATGTCCCTAAGGACAAGCAAATAAGGATCATTATACTGCCAATCTCGGATACGCTCAAAGAATGAAGAACAAGCGATTGTGCAAGCTAAAACATGGCTGAGCTCAAGAAATCCAACCTAATGAACTGATTGGCTAAAGCCTGAACATCCAAAGCAAGCAGTCTCTTACCGACCAGAATATACACAAGGCTACCCATACTGGCTGACTGCCTACTCAAAGCATCGGCCACTACATTGGCCTTTCCCGAATGATACAGGATGGTGATATCATAGTCTTTCAATAGCTCCAACCACCTCATCTACCTCAAATTTAGCTCCTTCTACTTGAACAAGTATTGCAAACTCTTGTGATCCGTGAACACCTCACACGACACGTCATATAAATAATGCCTCCAAATCTTCAGCGCATGAACAATGGTTGCTAGCTCTAAATCATGAACTGAATAATTCTTCTCGTGAATCTTCAACTACTGCGAAGCATATACAATAACCTTGTCATTCTGCATCAACACTGAACCAAGTCCAATACGAGATACATCACAATACATTGTATATGGCCCTAAACCTGTAGGCAATACCAACACCAACGTCGTAGTCAAAGCTGTCTTGAGCTTATGAAAGCTCACCTCACACTCGTCCGACCACCTGAACGGAGCACCCTTCTGGGTCAACCTGTTCATTGGGGCTGCAATAGATGAAAGCCCCTCCACAAACCGACGATAATAGCCCGCCAAACCCAAGAAACTCCGGATCTCTATGGTTGATATGGGTCTAGGCCAGTCCTTGACTGCCTCAATCTTCTTAGGATCCACCTGAATACCCTCTGCTGATACAACATGACCCAAGAATGCAACTGAACTCAACCAAAACTCATATTTCGAAAACTAGCATATAACTAACTGTCCCTCAGAGTCTAGAGAACGACTCGAAGATGCTGCTCATGCTCCTCCTGGCTGCGGGAATAGATCAAAATATCATCAATGAAGACAATCACGAAGGAATCCAAATAAGGCTTGAACACTCGGTTCATCAAATCCATGAAAGCTGTTGGGGCATTTGTCAACCCAAATGACATCACTAAGAACTCATAATGCCCGTACCGAGTGCGAAAAGCTATCTTAGGGACATCGAATGCCCTAATCCTCAATTGATGGTAGCCAGACCTCAAATCAATCTTCAAAAATACCTTGGCACCCTAAAGCTGATCAAACAAATCATCAATCCTTGACAAAGGATACTTGTTCTTGATGGTGACCTTGTTCAACTACCGATAATCTTTGCACATCCTCATCGATCCATCCTTCTTCTTAACAAACAACACTAGCACACCCCAAGGCGAGACACTAGGTCTAATAAAGCCTTTATCAAGCAAGTCCTGCAACTGTTCTTTAAATTCTTTCAACTCTGGCGGGGCCATACGATATGGCAGAATAAAAATGGGCTGAGTGCCCGGAGCAAAATCAATGCAAAAGTCAATATCCTTATCGGGTGGCATCCCAACAGGTTTGAAAGAAATACCTCTGGAAACTCAGGAACAACGGGCACAAAATCCATAGAAGGAACCTCAGCACTAGAATTACGAACATACACCATATATGCCAAACATCCCTTATCAACCATATACTGAGACTCCATATATGAGATAACCCTGCTAGTAGAATGACCAGGAGTCCCTCTCCACTCCAAACGAGACAACCCCGGCAATGCTAAGGTCAATGTCTTGGTGTGACAGTCCAATACAGCATGATAAGGGGATAACAAGTCCATCCCCAAAATGATATCAAAGTCTACCATATCGAGAAGTAGGAGATCTACAAGGGTCTCAGACCCCCAATAACGACCACGCAAGCATGATAAACACGATCTACCACAATAGAATCACCCTCCAGTGTAGACACATATATAGGAGCACTCAAAGAATCACGAGGAACAACCAGATAAGGGGCAAAATAAGATGACATATAGGAATATGTAGACCCCGGATCAACTAGAATCGAAGCATGTCTACTGCAAATTGAAACCGTACATGTGATAATTGCATCGGAGGCCTCAACCTCAGGTCTGGCTGGAATAGCATAACATCGGGGCTTGGCCCCACCACTCTAAACTACATCCCGAGGACGGCCTCCTTCTGGCTGGCCCCCACATCTAGCTGCCTGACCTCCACCTATAACGGCCCGACCTCCACCTCTAACACCTAGGCTCCTACCTCTAACTGGTTGAGCGGGCAGTGGAATAATCGGTGCCTGAACCATGGTACGGGAACCCTGATGCTAAGAACTGCTCGGTGCTCGAGGGCAAAATCTAGCAATATGCCTCGTATCTCCACAAGTATAACAAGCTCTCGGCTGCTAGGACTGCTGACCCTGACGACCTAAGTAACCACCCTAAAAGCTCTGGAGTGGAGGTGCACTGATAGGAGCTGGTGGCACACTGTAAGGTAACTGATCTAAATACTGCATATGAGAGCCACGGCCACCTGGAGCACAATGAGAAGCCTGAAGTGCTGAATGAAACGGCCTGGGAGGATGACCTCTACCAAAAAATCCCTGCCTTCAGACGAGACACCATTGAACCTACCAGAATGACGGGGCCTCTTGTCAGACCCCTAATCACTCCCCTATATTAGAACCATCTCAACTCTCCTGGCCACATTGGCCGCATCCTGAAAAGAAATCTCGCTCCCCGTCTCCTTAGCCATCTGCAGTCGAATAGGCTGAGTGAGTCCCTCAATGAACCTCCTCACCTTCTCTCTCTCTCTTTCTCAGTAGGAAGTATAATAAGAGCATGGCGGGACAAGGCAATAGATCTAGTCTCGTACTAAGTGACGGTCATAGAACCTTGCTGGAGGCGCTCAAACTGCCTTCGATAGTCCTCCCTCTGAGTGATAGGTAGAAACTTCTCCAGAAATAGCTGAGAGAACTCATCCCAAGTCAAAGCCAGTGATCCAGCTAGTCTAGCCAAACAAAAATCTCTCCACCAAGTCTTGGCAGAATCAGACAGACGAAAAGCAGCAAAGTCGACCCCATTGGTCTCCACTATCCCCATGTTCCGCAGAACCTCATGACAGCTGTCGAAATAGTCCTGGGGATCCTCTGAAAATGTACCACCATAGGTAGTAGTGAAGAGCTTGGTGAACCTGTCCAATCTCCACAAAGCATCAGTAGACATAGCTGCTCCATCACCGGTCTGAGCTACCACACCCGGCTGAACTACTCCAACTGGCTGAGTTGCTGGAGTCTGAAACTGAGAAGCCATTTGCTTTGGAGTGCGAGTAGCGGGAGTCTATGCTCCTTCCCCAACTTGAGAGACAGATGGTGCTACAGGAAGTAAGCCTAATTGGGCGACACTCTCCATAAGGCTCACTAGATGGACCAGAGCATGTTGGAGTACCGGGGTAGCGATGAACCCCTCTAGGACCTGAGCTGGCCCTGCTGGAACGGTCTGGGCTGGAGCCTCCTCCTCAAACTCTACCTAAGGCTCCGCTGATGGTGTTGCTGCTCTGGGCTGAGCCCTGCCCCTACCTCGGCCTCTAGCACGGCCTCAGCCTCGTCCTCTGCCCCTCGTAGGAGCTGCCACTGGGGGCTCGGGCTGCAATCAGCATTGAAAGTAAAATTGCACGACAAAGAATAATAGATGTGAAGCTATTCCTAAACTTTGTAGCCTCTGGGGGATAAGCACACACGTCTCTGTACCAATCTCTCAGACTCTACCTAGCTTGTTCGTGAATTGTGAGACCTAGGCAACCTAGAGCTCTAATACCAACTTGTCATGACCCGAATTTCCTACCTTCGGGAGTCGTGATGGCGCCTACTCGTGAAAGCTAGGCAAGCCAACTATTAAGGTTTTAACCAATTAGCAATCAACCTAAACAGATATAAACAATAACTACAGTTAAACAGATGAAAAGTGCGGAAGAAATATAACAAATTGAAATAAACCAATACATGTCTACCCACAAATCTAGTGTCACAAATTCACGAACATCTACAAATTTCTACAAGCACTGGTCTGAAAAGAAAGTACAATTGTTCTTGGAATGAAAAGAGACAGCAGAAAGCTAAAACAGGGAAGGGGGACTTTAGGCTCTGCGGACGCCATCAGATATACCTTGGTCTCCCTGGACTGAAGGTAGCTACCTCAGTAACTCATCGGGTCTGGTACCAAAATTTTCACAAAAGAGTGTAGAGTGTAGCATAAGTACAACCGACCCCATGTACTGAGTCAGTATCGAGCCTAACCTCAGCGAAGTAGTGACGAGGCTAGGATATGACAACCATATAAACATGTGCAGTTAAACATATACAAACAAACTCATAATAATAGAAATCAACAAAATAAGATGGGAAGGGGACATGCTGCGGGGAATATGAGATTCTAATAATGAACCAGTAAAGAAGCATTAGTAAACAAGCATAATGAAAATCATATCTATATCAACAAAATAATGAAATGGTAACACGTGCACGGCATCATCCTTCATGCTTTTACTCTCGTCCTCACCATATGAAATAACAGAAACATCACGGCATCACCCTTCGTGCATTACCTCTCATAATCATGGCACGGCATCACCCTTCATGCATTATTCCTCACAATATCGGTACGTCATCACCTTTCGTGCATTAACACTCATAATATCGGCACTGTATCACCCTTCGTTCATTACACTCACTCACGATATCATGCACGACATCACCCTTCATGCTTTACACTCTTCCTCACCCAAATAATAGAAATAATACGTCCCGGCAAGGGAATCAACAATATCAATAATAACATCCTGGCAAGGGATTCAGCTATAACCAATCTCGTTTTCAGCAATTACTTTACAAAATGAAACTCAACTTGAGCCAATACTCAACAATAGTCAATTACCAAGAAACCTTCATAATCTTTGTTCAACATTGATAATAATCAATTTGAGCATGATCGATACACAATAGAGTCACAACAATCATGATATAAGACTCACAAGCATGCTTGACACCAACGTATAGATACTCATCACCATACCTATACATTGTACTCATACTAACACATAGCAAATAAGACCATAACTCCTATTCCCTCAAGCTAAGGTTAGGCTAAACACTTACCTCAATTCCACAGACAAGATTAAGCCTCAATTACCGCTTCACCTCTCGGTTCCACTTCCAATTCGCTTGTATCTAGTCATAATTTACTTAATGACATCAATAAATGCTAAATAACCCAATTCTAATGCATGAAAATAGATTTCTCATTGTTTTTCCCAAAAAGTCAAAAATCGACCCCGGGATCGCTTGGTCAAAACTCGAAATTCGAATCAAAACCCGATTATCCATTCACCCACGAACTCAAATATGCAATTACTTTTGAAATCGAACCTCAAAATGAGGTCCAAATCTCCAAAATTTGAAAATCCTAATTTCTACCCAAAAACACCCAATTTTTGCATGAAAACCCTAGATTTTGAAGTGAAATTATGTAAGAAGATGGATTAGATTGAGGAAGATGAGTTAGAAATCACTTACTTATGATTTGGAGAAGTTTGAGTCTTTGAAAAATCGCCTAAGGGTGTTTAGGTTTTAAGAAAGTTGTAAAATGATGAAAAATCCTGTGTGAAATCCCACTTAATAGGTGCAGTTATCGCAATTGCAATCAAGGGTTCGAAATTGCGAACCCTTTGTGTCACGACCTGGATTTCCCACCCTCGGGAGTCATGATGGCACCTACTAGTGAAAGCTAGGCAAGCCGACCACTTACTCCAATTACCTTTTCCCCATTTTTAATTTCTTTAACAAGTGTGAATCAACAGTTATAAACAGTGAAAATTTAAAGTAAGCAGAAGAAAATGATAAAACATTTGAATAAATATCATATACAACATCTTAAGCAAAATCTACCCAGAACTGGTGTCACGCTTCATAGACAGTCTAGAATTTACTACAAACAAGGTCTGAAAGATAGCCAATACATTGTTTCTGAAATAAGTATATGAAACAGGATGAAGGGATAGAGGGAGACGCCAGGGCCAGCGGACGCCTGCAGGACTACCTCGGAATCTCCAACTGGACTGAAGGCAGCCACCCAAGCTAAGGTCCGAATGCTGCTACTGCGGGATCTGCACACAGTGTAGAGTATAGTATCAGCACAACCGACCCCATGTGCTGGTAAGTGCCTAGCCTAATCTCGGTGAAGTAGTGATAAGGATAGAACCAGATTACCAAATAAACCTGTGCAGTTAAATCATATACAACGAAAAAGAAGCAGTAATGTACAGTTAAGTATGGGAGGGGGTAACATGCTGCGAGGACATCGAATAATAACAAAAGAATAACAAATAAATATGAGGATCACCACAATTCATTTGAAAATAAGAAGGGGGAATCATGTTGTGGGGTACAACAAGTGGCAACAGGAAACCAGCAATTAAAGGTAGAAAAACCATAACTCAGTTATCAATAAAAATCAGGAAATCAAATACAAGTGCATGGCATCACCCTTCGTGCTTTAACACTCTCTTACCAAAACAATACACGGCATCACCCTTCATGCTTTAACACTCTCTCACCAAAACAATACATGGCATTACCCTTCGTGCTTTATACTCTTACTCACCCACGCAACAATCACAAAGCAAATAAGGTAAGGGAATCTATAACATCAAAATAAAATCAAGTAATAACAGAAAAAGAGTAAATACACGTAAAGGACAACATAACTCAATTATCAGCAAGAATCAGGAAAATCAAGGACAAGTGCATGGCATCACCCTTCATGCTTTTACTCACGTCCTCACCATAAGAACCAATATAATATGCACGGCATCACCCTTCATGCTTTTACTCTCGTCCTCACCATAAAATCAATGTAATCGGCACGGAATTGTACATCGTGCGGCACGGCATCACCCTTCATGCTTTCACACTCTTCCTCACAGAATCATACACGGCATCACCCTTCGTGCTTTAACACTCTTCCTCACCCAAACAACAATCACAAACAATAAGGCAAGGAAATAAGTAAGATTGAAACGAAATCCCGTCAAGGGAAACAATATAATAATTCTCTTCTCTTTTTCACTTTTAATTCACAACTCACTTCACAACTTGAGCCAGTGCTCTATAAAGTTCAAATGACAATTATACTTCCACAAACACATTGTACAACTTTAGCAAACGCTTTTCGATACTCAAATACCACTATTTACTCCACAAACTCTACTCAACAATAGAAATCATCACAAAAGACGTGAATAATACAAACGGAGTCATGACAATCATAATACAAGACTCACGGACATGCTTGACACCAACGCATAGACACTCGTCACCATGCCTATACGTTGTACTCAACAAATATCACATAGCACATAGGACTCGAATCCTAATCTCTCAAGCTAAGGTTAGACCAAACACTTACCTCGATGCCACGAACACAATTCAAGTCTCAATTATTGCTTTACCTCTTGATTCCACCACCAATTCGCTCGTATCTAGCCATAAATTACTTAATTACATCAATAAATGCTAAATGAATCAATTCTAATGCATGAAAATAAGTTTTCTAAAGTTTTTTCCAAAAAGTCAAAAATCGTCCCCGGGCCCACATAGTCAAAACCCGAGGTTTGAACCAAAACCCAATTACACATTTTCCCACGAACCCCAATATATAATTTGTTTTGAAATTGGACCTCAAATCGAGGTCCAAATCCCCAAAATTTAAAAAACCTAGGTTCTACCCAAAACACTCAATTTCTCCCGTGAAAACTATTGACTTTAGGATGAAATCTTGTAAAAAGAAGTTAAGGAGTAAAGAAAATAAGTTAGAAATCACTTACTAATGTTTTGGAGAAGAAAGGTTGTTTGAAAAATCGCCTCTTATGTTTTTAGGGTTTTTAAAAAATAAACAATAACTGAAAATCCCGTTTACATATACCCTTCTCAGACCCCCTGTGCGGACCGCACAAAAAGGAGTGCGGTCGCGGAGCTCACAATGTTGACTATAGTGACATGCTTTAGTATTTTGGCCATAACTTTCTCTACAGATGTCCAAATTATAATTTCTCTACCTTTTTGGAAACTAAACACGAAGGGCTACAACTTTCATTTTTGAATCATCTCAAAATTCCTTGAAGAACACAAGATATAGGCTTCCGAAGTCAGACCAGCAAACCTACGGATTCTTCCTCACCGCGGACCGCACAAAATCGGGTGCGGTCACAAAGCCCCCACCGCGGTCAGCACAAAATCCTTTGTGGACCGCATTGGCGGGTTTAGAGATCTGTAACTTCTTTGAACCTGCAACAGCGATGTTTTAAGCCTAAAATATCCCGAAACCTACCCAAAACTCACTCGAGCCATCGGGACTTCAAACCAAACGTGTATACTAACTAAAAAACATCATATGGACCTACTCGTGCGATCACATCATCAAAATAACATGTCAAACCATGAATTAAACCTCAAAACTCAACATTTTCATCAAGAACGCTCAAAGTTCATAACTCTTCAACCGGAAGTCCAACTCACGTCAAATAAACTCTGTTTTTCACCAAATTTCACAATTATCTTTTAAATACTATAACAAGTTTGTACTGGGTTACGAAACCAAAATACGAGCCTGATACCAATAGTTTCAAAAATTAATTCTTTTCTTCATTTCTTAGATAATTCAGTAAAATAATTTCTTTCAAAATTGATTTCTAAGGCTTGGGACCTCGAATTCATTTACGGGCATACGCCCAAGTCCCATATTTTACTACGGACCTCCCGGGATCGTCGGAACACGGATCCGGGTCTGTTTGCTCAAAATATTGACCAAAGTCAACCATAATCAAATTTTTAGCTCTAGAAATTTTTTGTTTCTCATCTTTTCACATAGAAGGCTTTCAGGATATAGGTCTGGGCCATGCACGCAAATCAAGGTGAGGTAAAAGGGAGATTTTTTAAGGCCTCAGAACCATGAATTTGTTCATCACATCCTCCGCCTCTAAAATAATCGTTCGTCCTCGAACGGACATAAGAAGGAAGTACCTGAGTCGGGAAAAAGATGGGGATAACGGCTCCGCATATCGGACTTGGATTCCCAGGTTGATGCCTCAAAAGGCTGACCTCTCCACTGAACACGCATAGAAGGGAAACTCTTCGGCCTCAACCGACGAACCTGCCAGTCTAGCTACCGGCTCCACCTTATATGAAAGGTCCTTGTCCAACTGGACAGTGCTGAAGTCTAACAGGTTGGATGGATCGCCGTGATATTTCCGAAGCATGGACACGTGAAACACTGGATGCATGGTTGATAAACTCGGCGGAAATGCAAGTCTGTAAGCCACCTTCCCCACTCGATCAAGAATCTCAAACGGGCCAATGAACCTAGGGCTAAGCTTGCCCCTCTTTCCAAATCTCATCACACCCTTCATAAGTGACACCCGAAGCAATCCCGCTCACCGACCATGAATGCCAAATCACGAGCCTTACGGTCGGCATAACTCTTTTTCCTGGACTGAGTTGTATGAAGCCTATCCTGAATGATCCTGACCTTGTCCAAGGCATCCTGCACCAGATCCGTACCCAACAACCGAGCCTCTCCCGGCTCAAACCAACCGGAGACCGAAACCGCCTATCATACAAAACCTCATAATGAGCCATCTAGATACTCGACTGGTAGCTGTTGTTGTAGGCAAACTCTACTAAAGGCAAAAACTGATCCCACGAGCCTCCAAAGCCAATGACACACGCTCGAACCATATCCTCCAAAAATCTGAATAGTATGCTCGAATTGCCCGTCCGTCTGAGGATGAAATGCTATGCTCAACTCAACTTGTTTGCCCAACTCTCGCTGAACCGCCCCCCAAAAACATGTGGTAAACTGCGTACCTCGGTCCGAAATGATAGACACGAGCACACCATGAAGACGAACGATCTCTCGGATATAGATCTCAGCTAACCTCTCGGAAGAATAGGGGACTGCCACAAGAATGAAATGCACTAACTTGGTCAGCCTATCAACAATAACCCTCCTCCGAGTCTGTGGGAGTCCAACAACGAAATCCATAGTGATCCCCTCCCACTTCCACTCGGGAATCTTGATCCTCTTAAATAGACCACCAGGCCTCTGATGCTCGTACTTAACTTGCTAACAATTCAAACACCAAGCCACATATGCAACGATATCCTTCTTCATCCTCCTCCACCAATAATGTTGCCGCAAATCCTGATACATCTTCGCGGCGCCCGGATGAATAGAGTACCGGGAACTATGGGCCTCCTCTAAAATCAACTTTTGAAGCCCATCCACATTAGGCACACAAACTCGACCCTGCAGCCTCAAAACTCCATCATCTCCTAATGTAACTTGCTTGGCACCTCTGTATTGCATCGTGCCCCTAAGGACACACAAATGAGGATCATCATACTGCCAATCTTGGATACGCTCCAACAATGAAGAACGAGCGACTGTGCAAGTTAACACACGGCTGGGCTCAGAAATATCTAACCTCACAAATTGATTGGCCAAAGCCTGAACATCCAAAGCAAGCGGTCTCTCACCGATCAGAATATACGCAAGACTGCCTATACTGGCTGACTTCCTACTCAAAGCATCGGCCACCACATTGGCCTTTCCCGTATGATATAAGATGGTGATATCATAGTCCTTTAATAGCTCCAACCACCTTCTCTGCCTCAAATTTAGCTCCTTCTGCTTGAACAAATACTGCAGACTCTTGTGATCCGTGAACACCTCACATGTCATACCATACAGATAATGCCTCCAAATATTCAATGCATGAACAATGGCTGCTAACTCCAAATCATGAACCAGATAATTCTTCTTATTGATCTTCAACTGACTCGAAGTATATGCAATAACCTTACCACCCTGCATCAACACCGCACCAAGTCCAATACGAGATGCATCACAATAAACTGTATAAGGCCCTGAACCTGTGGGCAAAACCAACACCGGCGCCGTAGTCAAAGCTGTCTTGAGCTTCTGAAAGCTTACCTCACACTCGTTTGACCACCTGAACTGGGCACCCTTCTGGGTCAACCTGGTCATCGGGGCTGCAATAGATAAAAACCCCTCCACAAACTGACAGTAATAACCCGCAATCCTAAGAAACACCGGATCTATGTAGCTAATGTTGGTCTAGGCCAGTTCTTAACTGCCTTTATCTTCTTCGGATCAACCTGAATACCCTCTGTTAATACAACATGACCCAAGAAAGCAACTGAACTCAACCAGAACTCGCACTTTGAAAACATGGCATACAACTGACTGTCCCTCAAAGTCTAGAGAACCACTCTAAGATGATGCTCGTGCTCCTCCCGGCTGCAGGAATATATCAAAATATCATCAATGAAAACTATCATGAACGAATCCAACTAAGGCCTGAACACTCGGTTCATTAAATTCATGAAAGTTGCTGGGGCATTTGTCAATCCGAATGACATCACCAAGAACTCAAATGCCCATACCAAGTGCGAAAAGCTATCTTAGGGACATCGGATGCCCTAATCCTCAACTGATGGTAGCTAGATCTCAAGTCGAACTTAGAAAACACTTGGGCACCCTGAAGATAGTCAAAAAAATCATCGATCCTCGGCAATGGATACTTATTCTTGATTGTAACCTTGTTCAACTATCAGTAGTCTATACACATTCACATCGATCTGTCCTTCTTCTTGACAAACAACACCCGCGCACCCTAAGGCGAGACACTAGGCCTAATGAAGCCCTTATCAAGCAAGTCTTGCAACTCCTCCTTCAACTCTTTCAACTCAGGCAGGGCCATATGATACGGCAGAATAGAAATGGGCTGAGTGCCCTGAGCCAAATCAATATAGAAGTCAATATCCCTATCGGGTGTCATACCCTACAAGTCTGAAGGAAATACCTCAGGAAACTCATGAACAACAAGCATAGAATCAATAGAAGGAACCTCGACACTAGAATCTCGAACATATGCCAATTAGGCCAAACACCCCTTCTCGACCATATGTCGAGCCTTCATATATGAGATAACCCTATGGGTAGAATGACCACGAGTCCCTCTTCGCTCCAAACGAGGTAAACCCGACAAGGGTAGGATCACAGACTTGGCATGACAGTCCAAGGTAGCGTGGTAAAGTGATTACCAGTCCATCCCCAATATGACATCGAAATCAACCATGTCCAGAAGTAACAAATCTATTCGAGTCTCAAGACCCCCAATCACAACTATACATGAACGATGGACACGATCTACCACAATAGAATCACCCACTGGTGTAGACACATAAACATGAGCACTCAAAGAATCACTAGGCATGACCAGATATGGTGTAAAATAAGATGACACATAGGAGTATGTAGATCCTAGATCAAATAAAATCGAAGCATCTCTACTACAAACCAGAACAGTACATGTGATAACTACATCGGAAACCTCAGCCTCGGGCCTGGCTAGAAGAGCATAACATTGGGGCTGGGCCCCACCACCCTGAACTATATCTCAGGGACGGTCTACTGCTGGCTGGCCTCCACCTCTAGCGGCCTGACCTCCACCTCTAATACCTCTACCTCCACCTCTAGCACCTCTACCTCCACCTCTAGCTAGCTGAGCAGGCTGTGGAACACTCGGTGCCTGAACCATGACACGGGAACCCTGATGCTGTGAGCTGCTCAATGCTCGAGGGCAAACTCTAGCAATGTGACCCATATCACCACAAGTATAACAAGCCCTCGGCGGCTGAGATTGTTGACCCTAACGACCTGAATGACCACCCCAAAAACTCTGGAGCGGCGGTGCACTGATAGGAGTTGGTGGTGCACTGTAGGGCTGCTGATTAAAATACTGCATATGAGAACCATGACCACCTGAAGCATCGTGAGAAACCTAAAGTGCTGACTGAAAAGGCCTAGGAGGATGGCCTCTACCATATGAATCCCTACCTCCAAACGAGGCGCCACTAAATCTGCCTAAATGATGAGGCCTCTTGTCAGACCCCTGACCACCCCCTGTGATAGAACCATCTCAACTCTCCTGGCCACATTGGCCGCCTCCTGAAAAGAAATCTCACTCCCTGTATCCTTAGCCATATAAAGTCGAATAGCCTGGATAAGTCCCTCAATGAACCTCCTTACCCTCTCTCTTTCTCTCGGTGGGGAGTATGATAAGATCATGACAGGCCTAGTCGATAAATCTGGTCTCGTACTGAGTCACAGTCATAGAACCTTGCTGGAGACACTCGAATTGCCTCCGATAGATCTTTCTCTGAGTGATAGGGAGAAACTTCTCCAGAAATAGTTGAGTAAACTACTCCCAAGTCAAAGCTGGTGATCTGGCTGGTCTAGCCAAACAATAATCTCTCCACCAAGTCTTGGCGATCCACATAAGCGAAAAGTAGCGAAATCAACCCCATTGGTCTCCACTATCCCCATATTCCTGAGAACCTCATGACAGCTGTCTAGATAATCCTGGAGATCCTCAGAGGATGCACCGCTGAAAGTAGTAATAAAGAGCTTGGTGAACCTTTCCAACCTCCACAAAGCATCGGCAGACATAGCTACCCCATCATCGGTCTGAGGTACCACACCCGGCTGAACTGCTCCAACTGGCTGAGCGGCTGGAGTCTGAAACTGGGGAACCACCTGCTCCAGAGTACGAGTAGCAGGAGTCTAGACTCCTCCTCCAGCCTGAGAGACGGCTGGTGCTACAGGAAGCAAGCATGCCCGGGTGACACTCTCTATAAGGCCCACTAGATAGACCAGAGCATCCTGGAGTACTAGGGTAGCAATAAACCCCTCTAGGACCTGAGTTGGGCCCATCGAAACTACCTGGGTTAGAACCTCATCATCAAAGTCAACTTGAGGCTCCGCCGCTGGTGCTGCTGCTCTAGGCTGAGCTCTGCCCCTACCTCGTCCTCGCCCTTGCCCTCTGCCCCTTATGGGAGCTGCTGTTAGGGGCTCGTTCTACTGATCGGTGGAAGAGGAAGCGCGTGTTCTCGCCATCTACGAAAGAACAGAGTAGAAATTCAATTAGCATTGAGAAACCAAACCGCACGATAGGAAAGAGTAGATGTGAAGTTTTTTCCTAACTTTGTAGCCTCTGGGGATAAATACAGACGTCTCTGTACTGATCCCTCAGACTCTACTAAGCTCATCTGTGAATTATGAGACCCATGTAACCTAGAGCACCGATACCAACTTGTCACGACCCATATTTCTCACCCTCCGGAGTCATGATGGCGCCTACTAGTGAAAGCTAGGCAAGCCGACCACTTACACCAATTACCTTTTCCCCATTTTTAATTTCTTTAACAAGTGTCAATCAACAGTTATAAACAACAAAAATTTAAAGCAAGCGGAAGAAAATGATAAAACATTTGAATAAATATCCAATACAACATCTTAAGCAAAATCTACCCAGAACTGATGTCACGCTTCACAGACAGTCAAGAATTTACTACAAACAAGGTCTGAAAGATATCTAATACACTGTTTCTGAAATAAGTATATGAAATAGGATGAACGGATAGAGGGAGATGCTAGGGCCTGCGGACGCCTATAGTACTACCTCGGAATCTCCAACTAGACTGAAGGCAGCCACCCAAGCTAAGGTCCGAATGTTGTTTCTCCGGGATCTGCACACAATGCAGAGTATAGTATCAGCACAACCGATCCCATGTGCTGGTAAGTTCCTAGCCTAACCTCGGCAATGTAGTGACGAGGCTAGGACTAGACTACTAAATAAACCTGAGGAGTTAAGTCATATACAGCAGAAAATAAGAATAGTAATGTATAGTTAAGTATGGGAGGGGGTAACATGCTACAGGGACATCGAATAATAACGAAAGAACAACAAATAAATATGAGGATCACCACACTTCAATTAAAAATAGGAAGGGGGAATCATGCTGCGGGGTACAACAAGTGTCAACAGGAAACCAGCAATTAAAGGTAGAGAAACCGTAACTCAGTTATCAATAAAAGTTAGGAAATCAAAGACAAGTGCACGGCATCACGCTTCGTGCTTTAACACTCTCTCACCAAAACAATACACGGCATCACCCTTCGTGCTTTAACACTCTCTCACCAAAATAATACATGGCATTACCCTTCGTGTTTTACACTCTTCCTCACCCACGTAACAATCACAAAGAAAATAGGGTAAGGGAATCTATAACATCAAAATAAAATCAAGTAACAACAGAAAATCAGTAAATAAACGTAAAGGACAACATAACTCAATTATCAGCAAGAATCAGGAAAATCAAGGACAAGTGCCAGGCATTACCCTTCGTGCTTTTACTCTCATCCTCACCATAAGAACCAATATAATTTGCATGGCATCACCCTTCATGTTTTTACTCTCGTCCTCACCATAAAATTAATGTAATCGGCACGGAATTGTACATCGTCGGCACGGCATCACCCATCGTGCTTTTATACTCTTCCTCACAAAATCATACAAGGCATCACCCTTCATGCTTTAATACTTTTCCTCACCCAAACAACAATCACAAACAATAAGGCAAGGAAATAAGTAAGATTGAAATGAAATCCTGGCAAGGGAAACAATATAATAATTCTCTTCTCTTTTTCACTTTTAATTCACAACTCACTTCACAACTTGAGCCAATGCTCTATAAAGTTCAAATGCTAATTATACATCCACAAACTCATTGTACAACTTGAGCCAACGCTCTTCGATACTCAAATACCACTATTTCCTCCACAAACTCTACTCAACAATAGAAATCATCACAAAAGGCATGAATAATACAAACGCAATCATGATAATCATAATACAAGACTCATGGGCATGCTTGACACCAACGCATAGACACTCGTCACCATGCCTATACGTCGTACTCAACAAATATCACATAGCACATAGGACTCGACTCCTAATCCCTCAAGCTAAGGTTAGACCAAACACTTACCTCGATGCCACAAACACAATTCGAGTCTCAACTATCGCTTTACCTCTTGATTCCCCCACTAATTCGCTCGTATCTAGCCACGAGTTACTTAATTACATCAATAAATGCTAAATGAATCAATTCTAATGCATGAAAATAAGTTTTCTAAAGTTTTTCCCAAAAAGTCAAAAATCGCCCCCGGGCCCATATGGTCAAAACCCGAGGTTCGAACCAAAACCCGATTACCCATTCCCCCACGAATCCAAATATATAATTTATTTTGAAATCGGACCTCAAATCGAGGTCCAAATCTCCAAAATTTAAAAAACCTAGGTTCTACCCAAAACACCCAATTTCCTCCATGAAAACCATTGATTCTAGGATAATCTTGTAAAAAGAAGTTAAAGAGTAAAGAAAATTAATTAGAAATCACTTACTAATGTTTTGGAGACGAAATGTTGTTTGAAAAATCGCCTCTTATGTATTTGGGGTTTTGAAAAATGAAAAATAACTATAAATACGGTTTAAATATACCCCTCTCAGACCCCTTATGCGGACCGCACAAAAAGGAGTGCGGCCGCGGAGCTCACAATGTTGACTGCAGTGACATGCTTTAGTAATTTGGCCATAACTTTCTCTACAGATATCCAAATTGTATTTTCTTTACCTTTCTGGAAAATAGACACGAAGGGCTACAACCTTTATTTTGAATCATCTTAAAATTCCTTTTAGATCAAAATATATAGGCTTATGAAGTCAGACTAGTAAACCTACGGATTCTTCCTCACCGCGGACTGCACAAAATCGAGTGCGGCCGCAAAGCCCCCACCGCGGTCAGCACAAAATCCTTTGCGGACCGCACTGGCGGGTTTAGAGATCTGCAACTTCTCTGAACCTGCAACAGCTATGTTTTAAGCCAAAAATATTCCGGAACCTACCCGAAACTCACCCGAGCCCTCGGGACTTCAAACCAAACATGCATACTAACTCAAAAACATCATATTGACCTACTCGTGTGATCACATCATCAAAATAACAGGTAAAACCATGAATTAAACCTCAAAACTCAACATTTTTATCAAGAACACTCAAAGTTCATAACTCTTCAACCGGAAGTCCAACTCACGTCAAATAAACTCCGTTTTTCACCAAATTTCACAGTTATCTTTTAAATACTATAACAACTTTGTACAGGGCTTCGAAACCAAAATACGGGCCCGATACCAATGGTTTAAAACATTAATTTTTTTCTTCATTTCTTAGATAATTTAGAAAATAATTTCTTTCAAAAATTGATTTCTAAGGCTTGGGACCTCGAAACTCATTTCCGGGCATACACCCAAGTCCCATTTTTTACTGCGGACCTCCTGGGATCGTCGGAACACGTATTCGGGTCCGTTTGCTCAAAATGTTGACTAAAGTCAGCCATAATCAAATGTTTAACTCTAGAAATTTTCTATTTCTCATCTTTTCACAAAGAAGGCTTTCCGGATATAAGTTTGAACCACACACGCAAATCAAGGTGTGGTAAAAGGGAGGTTTTTTTTAGGCCTCGGAAACATGAATTTGTTTTTAAAACAAAGGTCATCACAATTTGAAATCCTGCTATCTTCGTATTTGCGAAGGGGAAATCGCATTTGCTATGAAGGGCCTTCGCAATTCCCAGCCCAGTGTTCACAATTGCGATGAGGGCCTGCCCAGGCTTGGTTCGCAATTGCGACACTTTGGTCGCATTTCCCAAGCCTGACCACTTTGCAATTGCGAAGACTGATCTCGCAATTGCGAGATCAGAGGCCTGTGCAAAACACCAGATGCACAACTGCAATTTCCTAAGTCCAAATCATCTTGTGGCCTATCCAAAACTCATCCGAGCCCTCGGGGCTCCAAACCAAACATGAACACAAGTCTAAAAATATCATACGGACTTGCTCGTACGACCAAATCATCAAAATAACATCAATAACTATGAATTTAACCTCAAATTCATGAAATTCCTTAAGAACATTGAAATTTTCATTTTCTCAACTAAAGGTCCGATTTATACCAAATCAACTCTAATTCTTACCAAATTTCACAGATTCAACTTAATTATTATTTTAAACTTGCACCAGGTTCCGGAACCAAAATACGTGCCCGATACCATCAAGAACACGCATCATTTTATTTCAAAAAGTCTTTATTTTTCCGGCAAACAATTTTCTTTAAAAATTCTTTTCTCGGGCTAGAGACCTCGGAATGCGATTCCGGACATACGCCCAAGTCCCATATTTTATTACGGAGCCTGTAGGATCATCAGATCATGCGTCCGAGTCTATTTACCAATAATGTTGACCAAAGTTAACTTTTATTAATTTTAAAGGTCAAAATCAATCTTTTTCTTAAATTTCATATAGAAGCTTTCCGGAAACACGCCCAGACTGTGCACACAAATCGAAGTGAAACAAAAGGAGGTTTTTAAGACCTTGAAATACAGTTTTGACTTCTAAAATAAGAGATGACCTTTCGGGTCATCACAATAATGCATGTGAAAGGCAACTATGGCACATGAGCAAAAATATGTGATATATCCCAAGGTTGGTAAACAACAGTTGCCATAGATACCAGATCTTTTATATATAACATACACCGTCAACAAACTTCATAGAAATTGTTTGTTACAAAAATACAATCTCAACTGGGATAAAGTTTGTTCATGAGATGTAAATCATATCAATCAGCTCTTGTAGTTTAGAATTGTTGTTTGATATGCACACGAGGGAGAAAGAATAGAACCATATACTGTAAAAGTAGAAAACCGATTTGATAACACTGTGAAATCATGTTATTGGAATTCAGTGAAGAAGAATTCGTGGGTGAGGAGCTAAAATTGTGGGATTGAAGCGCCGAATTTGGAGGATGATATTTTTAGGGCAAATAGGCGAAAATGGCGTTCCCATTTGCCGTTTCTTTAAAAAAACTACTATTGTTTTAAAGAAAGTAGAAATTACGGTTTCTAGAAAAAATCAATATATACTTATTCTTAGCGAATGTAGTACTTTTTAAATAACTTGTGAAGAAGATTTCAGTAGCATAAAAATCTAAAAAAAAAGAATGAGACAATGATACTTTCTAAGAGCCCATTTGGACATAAGAAAATTTTCCTTTTTCAATTTTTTTTACTTTTTTCGAAATTAGTGTTTGTTCATAAAAATTTTAATTTTCGCTTTGGAAAATTTTTGCGAAAATTTGAAAAACTCTAAAAAGTTATTTTTCAAAATTTTTCACTCATAAAACTTCGAAAATAGCCCAAAATTCTATCATGTTCAAACAAAACTCTAAATTTCAAATATCATTTTTACTTTCGAAAAAATTTTGCACCCTGTTTTGAAATTTTACAATTCTTATGTCCAAACGCCCACTAAATAAGGGCGATGTGCACAAATAGCCACTAAGAGCACCTATCTTTATTTTAAAGCCAGTGTTTTAAATGTCTTTAGCCACTGGTTTAATAACTTATATCTACGCTTTTATTAACGATCAGCAGCAGCAACGCACTTAACTAACTTCACTGTGATCGTCGAATTTCAAAGTATAGAATTGCAGAAGCTTCTCTTCCGATTTCAAACTATATAATTCAACTTTCTCGTCCAAAAATCGACATAAATTTACAGTAAGTTATACTTTTGTGTGTTTCTATTGATTTTTATTTCGTTACTAGGAATTTGATGCTAGAAATTTGATTTTTGTTTTTTGAATTTTAGGATTGATAAGGTTAAGAACATCGCGTCCTGTGATAATTCTATAAAAATTGAGCACATAATATTAAGGACATAGTGTCCTGATTTTGCAAATTGAATTGAAAAAGTTAAGGACACAATGTCCTTAACTTTTTTGTTGTTCTTCTGTATATTAAGGACATATTGTCATAGTTTTGCAAATTGTTTTGAAAAAGTTAAGGACAATTGGTCCTGAAGTTTGAGTTTCAAATTGAGAAGTAAAAGACACTTGGTCCTGAAGTTTGAGTTTAAAGTTGAAAAGTTAAGGACACTTGGTCCTAAAGTTTGAGTTTCAAGTTGAAAAGTTCAGGACACTTGGTCCTGAAGTTTGAGTTTCAAGTTGAAAAGTTCATGACACTTGGTCCTGAATTTTGACTTACATGTTCAAAAGTTAAGGACAGGCAGTCCTTAACTTCAAGTTTCAAGTTCAAAAGTTAAGGACACTTGGTCCTGAACTTAGAGTTACATGTTCAATAGTTATAGACAGACAGTCCTTAACTTCAAGTTTCAAGTTCAATAGTTAAGGACACTTCGTCCTGAATTTTGACTTGCATGTTGAATAGTTAAGGACACTTGGTCCTTAACTTAGAGTTCCAAGTTAAAAAGTTAAGGACAGGCAATCCTTAACTTCAAGTTTCAAGTTCAAAAGTTAAGGACACTTGGTCCTTAACTTTGAATTTCAAGTTCAAAAGTTAAGGACACTTGGTCCTTAACTTTGAATTTCAAGTTCAAAAGTTAAGGACACTTGTTCCTTTACTTACAGTTCCAAGTTCATAACTTAATGACACTTGGTCCTGAACTTTAAGTTACAAGTTCATAAGTTAAGGACACTTTGTTCTAAAATTTGAATTCCAAGTTCAAAAGTTAAGGACACTTGGTTTTGAAATTACAGTACTTGTTCTTAATTATACAAGGATTGCTCTTTAAAATATGTCCTAAGTTTCCCATTCTCTTGACTTGTAGGATAGAAACAATATGCATTATAGTTGCTTTTAATGGTAGATGGACTAAAAACTATAAGTATCTTGATCATCAAACAAAGCTTGTTCTAGTACCTGAGGCAATTCGGTTTGAAGATTTCATTAAACATATCTTTAAAGTTATTGAATTGGATAGAGACAAGTTTGAAGCAGTGATATGGTTTGATATCAACATTGGAACAAGCAGGGGAATGCTTGTATCCAAAGATTTAGATCTTCACATATGTATAGAGTTACTAAAAACTCATTCACTCTTCAAGGGATGTCATTTCATTGTTGATATTTCGGAAAGAGATTTTGGATTAACAAGCACCTTTGAACATGTCAACAGAGAAACTAAACATAGAAATCAAAACAAATGCCAACAGATAATGGAAATAGATATAGTTGAAGCTCAACCAATAACTGAAGAGGTGCTTCAAACATATGTCAACAGAGAAACTCAACATGACAATCAAAACAAATACCAACAAATAATGGAAATAGATATGGTTGAAGCTCAACCAATAACTGAAGAGGTGTTTCAAACATTTGATTCTATTCAAGTAGAAGGACAAAGCACTATAGAAATTGACAACGAACAAGCTTTGGGTATTCAAGTCTTAAAGAGTGCACCGGTAATCGAAGAAGTTGTTGAAAAAAACTCTACGCAACTAACTAGATGAAGGTCAAATTTGAAACAAAAAGAATCCCCAACTACGATATTAAGAGAAAATGCTTCGTTAGATGAAATAAAAGTGGGATCAATATTTGACAAAAAGAAGAGTATAATTAAGTATTTTTCGATTATAGCAATTAAAGGATATTTTGAATTCAAGGTTATTAGATCAAGATCAACAAGATATTCATTGAAATGTAATGTTGATAGATGTGGGTGGTATGTGCATGCTTTCAGAATTAAAGATTCAACATTGTTCGAGATAGTAAAGATTGAGAAAAATCATGACTGCTCTGTTAACACTATGAAAGCTGATCAAAGGCATGCATCTTCAAAGTTGATTAGTGGTTACATTATCAACAACCTTGGAGACCTAAGGTTTGAAGTTACACCAGCTTTTGTCATGGCAAGAGATGGAAAAATTGCATGGACTAGACATTGGGTATCACAAGGCGTGGCGTGCTATTCAACTTGCTTCCGCTTTAATAAGAGGAACTCCTGAAGAGAATTATGAATTATTGTCTTCATACTTGTATATGATGAGAATTAAAAACCTAGGAACATATACTAACATAAAGATAGACGACAACAACAGGTAAATAATCAAAAAAAAGTTTATTAGTCCGTTTTATAAAATTTAGGACATGTTGTCTTTAACCAGTTAACTTTTGAGCTTGTAACCTGAAGTTCAGGACTGGTTGTCCTTAACTTTTGAACTTGCAAGTCAAAGTTAAGGACTGCCTATCCTTAACTTTTTGAACTTTGAACTCAAAGTTAAGGACTGTATGTCCTTAACTTTATAACTTGTAACTCTAAGTTAAGGACTGTCTGTCCTTAACTTTTGACCTTGTTAGTCTAACTTAAGGACTACTTGTCCTTAACTTTTGGCCTTGCAACCTGAAGTTCAGAACTACCTATCCTTAACTTCTGTTAACCTTGTTTTATACTGTATTTTCAGGTTTCTTTATATGTTTTATGCATATGGATCATCAATATCTGGTTGGAATCATTGTAGACCAGTGATTGCTATTAATGCAACTTTTTTGAAGTCAAAATTTCGTGGTGTTTTAATATTTTCAATTTCAAAGGATGCAAATAACTAAAATTTTCCCACTAGCCTTTGGAATAGCAGAATATGAAAATAACAATTCCTATGAGTGGTACTTTAGTCAGCTTTGCAATGCAATTGGGAGCTGTGAGAATTTAATTTTTTTATCAAATATGCATCAAGCTATTGCATATGGCATTGCAAAGGTATATCCTGAAAGCCATCATGGGATTTGTATCTATCATTTGGAGCAAAACCTAAAGTGAAGGAAAGTGAAAAGTGAGGTCATAAAACTTTTCCAAAGTGCTGCAAGAGTATACAGGAGCAAAGAATTTGATCTATACATGTCAGATATAGCAAAAGCAGATAAGAAGACTTATGACTACTTGATGGAAGAACCACCGGAAAGGTGGGCATGTTCTTATAGTCCATGACGAAGATATGACATGCTCACAACAAACATAGTTGAGTCAATGAATTCTATCCTATTAGAAGCAAGGGAGCTGCCTATATTAAGAATGATGGATTTCATTCAAGTGAAGCTACAACGTTGGTTTTATGAAAGAAGAAATGAAGCAGAAGGAATTTTTTATGATGTTTCTTGTTGGATAGAGGAGGAATTGAAGAAAAAGATAGATTTATCATTTACTGTATGTATTACGTTCTATGTTTAGGTTATGATTTTAATATAATTTAACATAATGTACTAACTTATAGTTTTTCAACATTCAAGGTCTTCCCTGTTGATTCATGGTATTCTAGAGTTGAAGAAGAAGGAATAACTTTCTTGGTGGACTTAAACAAAAGAACATGTGATTGTTTTCAGTTTTAATTTGATGAATTACCATGCATACATGCAATTGCAGCTATCGAGAAGAGAAACATCAAGAAGTCCAACTTTTGCTCACACCGGTACTTAAAGGAATCTTGGCTAAAAACATATGAAAGACAAATACATCTTGTAGGACAGACTAATTCTTGGATTGTACCAGAGAGTGTTAAGTCACAAATTGTTAAACCTCCAGATTTCAAAGTGCCACCAGGTAGAAGGCAGAAGAAAAGGCATATTCCAGCTACCAAGTCATCAAAAATAACATTCAAATGTGGTCGTTGCAGAAGAATTGGTCATAATAGAACAACTTCTATATATTCTCCGGCAGTCCATCCATTTTCAAGAAAGCATAGAGAATAGTAGATATATCCACTTATGTTTATCGACTCTTTTAAGTTTTTGCTATAAATTGGATTCATTTAGATTATTCTTATTTGAGCAGATGTCTGAATTTTCAAAATTTCTTTCTGCTTACGTTCTTTTTGTTTCTTTTGAGTTCAAAGTTCAAAAGTTAAGGACAGACAGTCCTTAAGTTTGACTTACAGGTTCAAAAGTTAACGACAGGCAGGCCTTAAGTTTGACTTACAGGTTCAAAAGTTAAGGACGGGCAGTCCTTAACTTTGAGTTCAAAGTTTAAAAGTTAAGGACTGTCTATCCTTAATTTTGACTTACAAGTTCAAAATTTAAAGACAAACAGTCCTTAACTTTGAGTTTCAAGTTCAAAAGTTAAGGACAGGAAGTTCTTAACTTTGACTTACAAGTTCAAAAGTTGAGGACAGGCAGTCCTTAACTTTGACTTACAAGTTGAAAATTTAAGGACACTTGGTCCTTAACTTACAGTTCCAAGTATAAAAAATAAGGACACTTAGTCCTGAAGTTTGAGTTCCAAGTTCAAAAGTTAAGGATTCAATTTCAAAAGTGGAGGACGCATGGTCCTGAACTTAGACTTTCAAGTTCAAAAGTTAAGGACACTTGCTCCTGAAGTGTGACGACCCAGCTAGTCATCTCATGAGTTACCACTCTGTTTTCCCCATTTCTGCTTCTTATTACTTTGTATATTGGTTCTATGTGTGATCGGGTTGGTTGGCTTGGGTTTGGAAAGGATTTGGTAAGGTTTGAGACACTTAGTCTCTTTTGAGGAAGCTTAAGTTAGAAAAGTCAACCGAATATTGACTTATGAGTTAGAGGGCTCAGATGTGAGTTCATATGGTTTGGATAGCTTTGGGAGGTGATTTGAGGCTTAGGAGCGAGATCAGAATGTGATTTGGAGGTCCGTAGTAGATTTAGGCTTGAATTGGCGAAATTGAATTTTTGGCGTTTTCTGGTTGGTAGGTGAGATTTTGATATTGGGGTCAGAATGGAATTCCGGAAGTTGCAGTAGTTCCGTTGGGTCATTTGGGATGTGTGTGCAAAATTTCAGGTCATTCGTACGTGGTTTGATATACTTTTTGATCAAAAGTGTAATTCGAAAGATTTTGGAAACTTAGGCTTGAATACGAGGTGTTTTGATTGATTCGATGTTGTTTGGGGTGTTTTGAAGATTGGTACGAGTTTGAATAAGGTTATGGGATATGTTTGTGCTTTTGGTTGAGGTCTCGGGGGCCTCGGGGTAATTTCGGATGGTTGACGAAGAGTTTGGAAATTTGGTTTGGCCGTTGAAGTGTGGAATTGCTGTCATAACCGCACCTGCGGCTAGGGGACAATAGATGCGGTCTTGCAAAAGTGATTTAGGAGTCTCAAAAGTGGAAAAGGGTCTAGGAAGGCTGGAGCCACAGAAGCAGCAAGGAGTCGCACCTGCGATGGCGCACGTGCGGAATGTGCATCGCAGATGCGGAAGCTGGGGAATAAGTGAAAACCGCAGAAGTGGCGACTTGGACCACAAAAAGTGGTACCACAGAAGCAGTAAAAGGGCCGCAGATGCGAAATTCCTGGGCTAGAACATAAAAATTCATTCCTTCGCGATTTTTGAGCTATTCCACCATTTCTAAGCTGGCTTTTGGAGCTTTTGGGGCGATTTGAAGAAGGATTTCAAGGGGGTTTCATTGAGGTAAGGATTTTGGACCTAAAACTCGTTCCTATGGTATTATTTCACAGATTAGAGCTGTAATTAATGGAATTTAAGGGTTAAAAATTGGGGAAACTAGGGCTTGGTATTTGAGGCCTAGACTTGAGGATTTGAGGGACCATTTGTGGTCGGATTTTGGTACTTTTGATATGTATGAACTCGTGGGGAGATAAGAAATCTATTGATGTGAATTTTATCGAATTCCGAGATGTGGGCCTGGGGTCGGGTTTTGGTAATTTTGGGATTTATGCTATAAATTGATTATTTTTGCTTGGGCTTCGTTCCCTTAGCATATTTTGACGTTGTGATTCTGATTTTGGATAGATTCGACATGAGTGGAGGCCGATTCGAGGGGCAAAGGCATCGCGGGCTAGAGTTTGGACCGGATTGAGGTAAGTAATGATTGTAAGTTGTCCTGAGGGTATGAAACCCCGGATTGCACATTGTGGTGCTATATTGAGGTGATGCATATGCTAGATGACGAGCGTGAGGTTGTGAACTGTTGGGGATTGTAACTTAGTCCATCCCAAATGACTATTTTACCACGTATTTGACTAAAAACTATTTGTTATCATCATGTTTTGGGCTGAATGCCATATTTGGGCCTCGTGCCAACTATTTAAAACTTTAGGGGATTTTTACTGATATTTCTTCACTATTTTGACTTTATATTTGAACTCAGTCATGCTATATTCTACTATTTTTATAACTCAGCCAGGTTTACTCTGTTTTAACACTTAAATGATATTTTAAATGATACTTTGGGGTGAGCATCATGTTTTACTGTTGCCCGAGTGACTTGTGAGATTCTGACTGAGTAAGGACGAGGGACTATGTTGTGAGGAAACACTGATTATGATTATGAGGCCGAGGGCCTGAGATTTGTACGCCGTGAGGTGGCTTGTTGATTTGAGGCCGAGAGCCTAGTAATGATGCCACGAGATAACTTGATATTGCGCTTTGGCCGTAAGGGGCCCCTCCACGAGTCTACACACCCCTAGTAAGCGCATGTACCCATTGTGATGTGAGATATAGCCCGAGAGTCTGGTATTGTTCTATGATATTGCCTGAAGGGTGGATTTTATTGACATTGTGCCCGAGGGACGATCCTTTATGTGTTTGTCTTTCCTAGTTATCTGTCATTTACCTGTTTAATTGTTAAAAGGGCATTTCATGAAGTTTAAACTAAACTAAAATGACTTTACATATCTTTACTGATTAACTATTTTTACTGGCTTTTACTGCTTCATTAGAGCCTGTATTGTTTCACCTTATCTATTTGGGATATTTATTATGTTTAAGACTTACTTGCATTATCTTAACTGCTTAAAAATGAATTGGGAATGTGTCGATTGACCTTGTCTTCACGAGAGGCGCCAACACAATTAGGTTCGGGTTTAGGGTCGTAACAAGTTGGTATCAAAGCCTAGGTTACATAGGTCTCACGAGTCGTGAGTAGGTTTAGTAGAGTCTCGCGAATCAGTACGGAGATGTCTGTATTTATCCTCGAGAGACTGCAGAACCGTAAGGAAAAACTTCATATTCTTGAAATTCTTGTTGTGCGAATTGGTTGATCCGAGTACCAAACTTCTGTCATTCTATTCTCTCATAGAGAGGACATGTGCTACCGGTCAGGATGGACGACCACCAGTACCGCCATTTGTGGCCACTAGAGGTCGAGGACATAGTCGTAGTAGTGGTAGGGGCAGGGGTATGGCCCGCACAGCAGCTAGGGCAGCATTTGCAGATCCACCAGCCGCCCTAGTTCAGGATCAGGTCCCAGTTGTGGACGCTCTAGTAGCACCAGCTCAGGCACCAGCTATGCCCATTATGATTCCGAGTCTTCAAGAGGCCTTGGCTTAGATTCTATTAGTATGCACTGGTCTAGCTCAGATGATTTCAGTTACCACAGCCGCGGATACTTCTCAGGCCGGGGGAGGCACTCAGACTCCCGCTGCTCGCACACCTGAGCAAGTCGTAAAGGGGCTTCAAACACGGGGGCGCATCCATCCCAGCTGGTTGTAGCTACTCAAGACTATGTAGTTCCCGTCATGCTAGAGGACGAGCAACGTAGGTTGGAGAGGTTTGGTGGAATTCAGTCTCCGGCCTTTAATGGTGCAGAGGGCGAGGATGCCCAGGGTTTCTTGGATAAGTGTTAGAGGATGCTTCGTACAACGGGTATTCTGGAGACCAACGAGGTCGCTTTCACTACTTATTAGTTTTTTGGAGCTGCCTTCACTTGGTGGGAGACTTTTGAGAGGTGTAGGACTGTTGGTGCAGCACCCCTTACCTAGCAGCACTTCTCCGTTCTCTTTCTAAAGAAGTATGTGTCGCAGTGTCGCAAAGAGGAGCTGTGCAGGCAGTTCGAGTGGTTGCATCAGGGAGAGATGACTGTAACGCAGTATGAGATGAGGTTCTCCGAGTTAGCTCGTCATGCTATTTGGTTGGTTCCAATAGATAGAGAGAGGATTAGGAGGTTCACTTGTCAACTTCGTATTCTTATGACTGGGGAGAGGGTGACTGGTGCGACTTTTAAGGAGGTTGTAGACATTACTCATGAGATTGAGTCAGTTCATCGCCAAAAGCGAGAGGAGAGGGAGGCCAAGAGGCCTCGAGGATCTGGTAGTTATAGTGGTGCTCCTTTGATAGGTCAATTTCGGCATGGCTGAGACTGTCCCTTCAGGCATGCTCGGCCAGCTCGCCCAGGTCATCATGGGGCGTCTTCGGGTCATGGTTCCCATAGTTCTCATTAGGTCCAGTTATCTCTTAGTGCCCTTCCAGCTCAAAGTTCGTCCCGTGCTCCATCAGTTCAGGGCTCTTCTATGCCAGATGCATCTGCTAGTCATTTAGGTGCGAGGGGTTCCCTTTAGTCCCCTTCTCCAACACCTGGGAGTTGCCATGAGTACGAAGAGATGGGTCATATATGGAGGCAGTGTCCTCGTCATCTTGCGGGTTCATCTTAGCAGAGGAGTCAGGCATCGGCTTTAGCGCCAGTTACTTCATCACCACCCACCCACCCAGCTAGGGGTAGAGGCCAGTCAGCTAGGGGTCGCCCCAAATGGGGAGGTCAATCAGGTGGCAGTCAAGCCCGTTTTTATGCATTTCCAGCTAGACCTAATGCTATTGCTTCTGATGCTGTCATTACAGTTATTGTTTCAGTCTTCCACATAGATGCCTCTGTATTATTTGATCTCGGATCCACTTTTTTTATGTGTCGTCATACTTTGCTTGTTATTTGGGTATGCCCCGTGAGTCTCTTGTTTCACCTGTTCATGTATCTACCCTGGTGGGCGATACTGTTGCTGTAGACCGTGTGTACCGGTCATATGTGGTGACTATTGGGGGTTTAGAGACCTGAGTGGATTTCAACACGTTTTGGATTGGCGATCCGTCTCATGTTTTGGATTTCAGCACGGTTCAGTTGGATGATGATTTGACCTATGATGTGGATCCAGTAGCTATTTTAGTGCATCAGGTTCGAAAGTTGAGATCAAAAGATATAGCTTCAGTGAAAGTGCAATAGAGAGATCGGCCCGTGGAGGAGGCTACCTAGGAGACCAAACGGGAGATGCGGAGTAGATATCCTCACCTGTTTGATGCTTTAGGTATGTTTCTTGACTCGTTCGAGGACAAACGTTTGTTTAAAAGGGGAAGGATGTGACGACCCCGCCAACCGTCTCATGAGTTACCACTCCGTTTTCCCCATTTCTGCTTCTTATTGCTTTGTGTATCAGTTCTATATATGATCGGGTTGGTTGGCTCGGGTTTGTAAAGGATTTGGTAAAGTTTGAGACATTTAGTCTCTTTTGAGGAAGCTTAAATTGGAAAAGTCAACCGGATGTTGACTTATGAGTTAGAGGGCTCGGATGTGAGTTCCGACGGTTCGGATAGCTTCGGGAGGTGATTTGAGACATAGGAGCGTGATCGGAATGTATTTTGGAGGTCCGGAGTAGATTTAGGCTTGAATTAGCGAAATTAGATTTTTGGCTTTTTCTGTTTCGTAGGTGAGATTTTGATATAGGGGTCGGAATGGAATTCCGGGAGTTGCAGTAGTTCCGTTGGGTCATTTGAGATGTGTTTGCAAAATTTCAGGTCATTCGGACGTGGTTTGGTATACCTTTTGATCAAAAGCGTAATTCGGAAGATTTTGGAAACTTAGGCTTGAATCCGATGTGTTTTGGTTGATTCGATGTTGTTTGGGGTGTTTTGAAGATTGGTACAAGTTTGAATAAGGTTATGGTATATATTTGTGCTTTTGGTTGAGGTACCAGGGGCCTCGGGGTGATTTCGAATGGTTGACGGAGAGTTTGGAAATTTGGTTTGGCGGTTGAAGTGTGGAATTGTTGTCATAACCGCACCTGCGGCTAGGGGACCACAGGTGCTGTCTCGCAGAAGCGATTTAGGAGTCGCAGAAGCAGAAAAGGGGCTAGGAAGTCCGGAGCCACAGAAGCGGCTGAGGAGCCGCACCTGCGATGGCGCACGTGCGGAATGTGCATCGCAGATGCGGAAGCTGGGGAATAAGTGAAAACCATAGAAGCGGTGACTTGGACCGCAAAAAGCGGTAAAAGGACCGTAGATGCGAAATACCTGGGCCAGAACATATAAATTCATTCCTTCACAATTTTTGAGCTATTCCACCATTTCTAAGTCGGTTTTTGGAGCTTTTTGGGCGATTTGAAGAAGGATTTCAAGGGGCGTTCATTGAGGTAAGGATTTTGGACCTAAAACTCGCTCCTATGGTATTATTTCACGGATTAATGTTGTAATTAATGGAATTTAAGGGTTACAAATTGGGGAAACTAGGGCTTGATATTGGAGACCTAGACTTGAGGATTAGAGGGACCATTTGTGGTCGGATTTTGGTACTTTTGATATGTATGAATTCGTGGTGAGATAAGGAATCTATTGATATGAATTTTATTGAATTCCGAGACATGGTCCCGGGGGTCGGGTTTTGGTAATTTCGGGATTTATGCTATAAATTGATTATTTCCATTTGGGCTTCGTTCCCTGAGTATATTTTGACCTCGTGATTCTAATTTTGGTTAGATTCAATGCGAGTGGAGGCCGATTTGAGGGGCAAAGGCATTGTGGGCTAGAGTTTGGACCGGATTGAGGTGAGTAATGATTGTAAATGTTGTCTTGAGGGTATGAAACCCCGGATTGTATATCGTTGTGCTATATTGAGGTAACACACATGGTAGATGACGAGCGTGGGGTCATGCACTGTTGGGGATTGTGACTTAGTCCGTCCCGAATGACTATTTTACCGCGTATTTGACTGAAACTATTTACTATCATTATGTTTTGGGCTGAATGCCATATTTGGGCCTCATGCCAACTATTTGAAACCTTAGGGGATTTTTTCTGATATTTCCTCACTATTTTGACTTTATTCTTGAACTCAGTCATGCTATATTCTACTGTTTTCATAACTCAACCATGTTTACTTTGTTTTAACACTTAAATGATATTCTGATTTGAGCATCATGTTTTACTGTTGCCCGAGTGGCTTGTGAGATTCTGATAGAGTAAGGCCGAGGGCCTATGTTGTGAGGAAACACTGATTATGATTATGAGGCCGAGGGCCTGAGATTTGTACACCACGAAGTGGCTTATTGATGTGAGGCCAAGAACTTAGTGATGATGCCACGAGATGGCTTGATATTGTGCTTGGGTCGTAAGGGGCCCCTCTAGGAGTCTGCACACCCTCAGTGAGCGTAGGTATCCATTGTGATGTAAGATATAGCCCGAGGGTCTAATGTTGTTCTATGATATTGCTCGAGGGGCGGATTTTAATGACATTTTGCCCAAGAGTCGATCCTTTATATGTTTATCTTTCCTAGTTGCCTGTCATTTACCTACTTAAATGTTAAAAGGGCATTTCATGAAGTTTAAACTGGACTAAAATGACTTTACATATCTTTACTAATTCACTGTTTTTACTGGCTTTTACTGCTTCATTAGAGCCTGTAATGTGCCTTACGTGATTTCATATTTCTCAGCCTTTATTTATGATTATTACTCACTGAGTTGGAGTACTCACTTTACTCCCTGCATCCCGTGTGCAGATTCAGGCGTTGCTGATCCAGCTTGCGAGGGTTGAGAGCTCCCGGCAGATTTTGGAGTTCACGAGGTGGCTGCTCGGCGTCCGCAGCCCCGTGCTTCTCCCCCTTTATCTCATTTCCTTTCTCTTGTTAGTGATTTTGTAATAGCTTTGTAGACGCTTCAGACTTGTAGTATATTAATAGATGCTCATGACTAGTGACACACCGATGTCAGACTGTGTTGGTTTTATTTTCCGCAACTGTACTGTTTCACCTTATCTATTTGGGATATTTATTATGTTTAAGACTTACTTGCATTATCTTAACTGCTTAAAAATGAATTTGGAATGTGTCGGTTGGCCTTGTCTTCATGAGAGGCTCCATCACGACCGGGTTTGGGTTTAGGGTCGTGAACTGAAGTTTGAGTTTCAAGTTCAAAAGTTAAGAACACTTTGTCCTGAAGTTCAGTTTCAAGTTCAAAAGTTAAGGACACATGCTCCTGAACTTTGACTTACAAGTTCAAAAGTTAAGGACACTTGGTCCTTAACTTTGAATTTGAAGTTCAATTACACTTGGTGCTGAACTAATACTAACATGCTCAATGGACAAATCAATACTTGACAAAAACAAAGAAATTAATAACATGATGCCTTCATATTACTTCTGAAATTGTAATTTTGCATAGTTGTGATAAAAAATTATGCTATGCAAACAAAATAAAAGTGCCTTTTGAGGAATTTACAGGATATTTCAGAATTCATATGGATTCTTTACAGCAATTTTATACAAAAAATCAACCACAACTAACTTTCTTTACAACTAAACTACAGCTCCTTCGGACAACAAGTTTCATTTTCACTATCATAGTCGTCGCCAACATTTTCTGGTGGTGTATCATAACCAAAATTTCTTTTCCACTCTCCATGTGCCCAAAGATTTGCAGCAAGTTCTTTTCATAAGTCTTTATGTCTTCAGGTTGGAATTTCTCCACATCCTTTCCCATCATCAACAACTCCACATACTTAATTAGGAATGCACCACAATCAATCCTAAGAAAAATGTAAGATATGGAGTCAATTAAATAATAAATCTAAAGTACATATAAATTATATAACAAATAACAACACGTACGATCCAGTTTGGTGTGGTGATCTTTGCCACTAAATATCAAATTTGTTGAATGCATTTCCAAAAGACTTGTGATGTTTGTAAAACTATGAGAACTTTAGCAAGTGGGGGATCATGTGTGCATACATTTCAATGTGATTCATTCATGCCTTATATGACTCACTATATATGGAATCGTACACATCAATCTTTTTCTCATTCAAGTCCAATACCCCCAAAAGAAAATGTGTCACATCATTATCATCTTCTCAAGGAAGCCGACATGGAAAAAAGATTTTGTCAACCTCTGTCCAAGCAGTTCCATATCTACAACTGTCACCCCACACATATGGTGTCAGAAACAATTGATTATCACCACAACAAAACTCATCTGCAGCATCTTCATTGATATCCTTATACATAAGCACCATATAGTTATCAAAAAGTATATATGTAGTTGTGCAACGAAAAGGATGGTCGCGAGGGTGGTAGCATTCCTTCTTTCTCAAATAATATAGGGCAATGTCAATGTGCTTCATAAAGAGGCAAAAAATAAAACAAATCCATCAGTCATAAAATAATTAAAAATAATAAATTAAGAATAAAGAAAATAAATGCCTTGCGAATTATCAAACCTTATCATCAAGTACAAAGCTACTATCTGAAAGCTCTAGGAAGAACATTTTGCTACTGATTTATTGATGATACAATTTATATGGATTCGTTCTCACACCATTATCATCAGCATATATATCAGTTTGTCCTCTGAAAATTTTGAAAATATCAAAGTTAGAAGTTAGTCCTGAACTTAGAGTTTCAAGTTGAAAAGTTAAGGACACTTGGTCATGAAGTTTGAGTTTCAAGTTCAAAAGTTAAGGACACATGGTCCTGAACTTAACTTACAAGTTCAAAAGTTCAGGACACTTTGTCCTTAACTTAGACTAACAAGTATAAAAGTTAAGGACATACAGTCCTTAACTTATAGCTCCAACTTCAAAAGTTAAAGACACTTGGTCCTGAACTTCATGTTTCAAGTTCACACATGGTCCTGAACTTAGACTTTCAACTTCAAAAGTTGAGGACACTTGGTCCTAAACTTAGACTTACAAGTTCAAAAGTTAAGGACACATGGTCCTGAACTTTGACTTACAAGTTCAAAAGTTCAGGACACTTGGTCCTGAAAATTGAATTCCAAGTTGAAAAGTTAAGGACATTTGGTCCTAAACTTAGACTCACAATCACAGAAGTTAAGGACACTTAACTTTAGGAATTTCAATATCAATACACTTAGTCCTGAATTTAAAATTAAAAGTTAAGGACACGAATTTAAGCAATTAACAAATAATGAAATACATTAAGGGACTTACTGTTTTTTGCAGCCTTTCCTTTTCTCCTTGCCCAACTACCCAGTGAATTTCTTCAATAATTTTGCATCATCTTTGGCATAATAAAAAATACATCTACGAGTATATGTTGATTTTATCCAGCCCGAACTCTTGGGAGTATTTTCATTGTGCGCCATCATGTTCCTGTTTTTCTTTCCTGATCAAAAGGAGATTTCAACTACCAACTAAGCTTCTTATTCCTTTTACCTCGACCAAGCTCTTCTTCAATATTTCCTTCAACCTCTATAGACAAACCCCATCAATGCTCATTTGTGTACTTGGAGGAGTAGGAGTAAGAATAGAAAATGACGGACCATCATAACCAATACTATCTCTCTTTCTTTTCCTAGTATATTGGTTAAGAGCTTCATCATTGTTTTGCTCTGTAGACAACACTATATATATATATATATATATATATATATATATATATATATATATATATATATATATATATATATATATATATATATTAGTTTGCTGCAAGTCGTCAAATGAAGAGACAAAAACTAAGAACATTATTAAATGTACTAGCATTTTTAATTATGAATATAATATTTAGGACACAATCAATACATGTCTTGTTCACACTGCCTTCTTGTGTTTTTTCAACAGACAATTGAGCTGACATATTGGTTGCATTTTCTTTATCTTCCAACTGCATATTTTCTTTATCTTGCAACTGTTCTCCATGTTCTTCAGTTGCAAGTTCACAAGATTCTGCAAAATATTAATAAGAGCTAACACAATTAGTACTTGTTACTAATCTTTGATTAAAACAAACATGTATAAAATAAAAAAAATACTATCTAACTGTTTGTAATTGTCAAGATCATCCCAGTTAAATCATTATCTTTACTAGCATTTTCTTGGTTTCCAATATAGTCGGTAAGAGAGCGAGGTGTAGAGAGATCACATGTTCCATCTATGCATTTGGAAGCAATCTCACTTATGCTTGTTCCTTCGGTAGTTTCTAGGTCTTGAGATTGTACTCCACTTTTCTCTTGATACTCCACTCCAGCTTCTTCCCTTGCAACTTCAAAAGATTCTTTAACATTTACAATTAATACTCATTCTAATAGTTCACTAAAACTAACATTCAACATATCATGAAAATTTCATCTAACCTTGATTGGTATAATTTTGAACTCCAAATTTCTCTTTATAAGAGAGGTGTAGACATATCATATGTTCCTTCTAAATATTTGCATACAATCTCACTGACACTTGTTCTCAATGGACTTTCTAAATCCTGAGATTGCACTCCACATTTACAAATTTTTTTCTGTTACTCCTGTTTCTTTTGGATTTTCCTGGTCTTGACATTCTACTACATCTTGAACTTCCACTCCGTCAATAGATTCTACAAATATTTGTAATCACAAAAAAGTTTATATGTATTACGCTATTGAATATAAATTTCAATGAAAAAAAATTCAAAATCTATATCTAACCTTTCGCAATTTAAGTGTCGATATCAGTTTCATCATCTAGATGTCCATCTCTATAATCGCTTTCATACTGAACTTCTGCATGCACATCCATATCATCACATTCATCACCACCTGCATCTTTGTTAATTGTAACAGTAGGTTCTGTACCATGACAATGATCATCAACTCCATCTTTAGTAATTGGAACACTAGATTCTCTCTCTATGTTCCTTTCATCAGGTTTCACATAAATCTTCAACAAAGTATCAATCTTTGATCCTAGACTTTTCTTTAAATCCTGTGAAAAAAACTAAGTTAGAAAGTTAAGGACAGGTAGTCCTAAACTTCAAGTTACAAGTAAAGAAGTTAGGGACATGCAGTCCTTAACTTAGAGTAACAAGTTCAAAAATTAAGGACACTTGGTCCTGAACTTCAAGTTTCAAATTGAAAAGTTAAGGACACTTGGTCCTGGACTTCAAGTTTCAAGTTCAAAAGTTCATGACAGATGGTCCTGAACTTAGACTTACAAATTCAAAAATTAAGGACATTTGGTCCTAAACTTCAAGTTTCAAGTTCAAAAGTTAAGGACAAGCAGTCCTTAACTTATAGTTACAAGATCAAAAGTTAAGGACAATAGGTCATTAACTTCAAGTTAAAGACATGCAGTGCTTAACTTTGAATCCAAGTTCAAAAGTTAAGGACAATGGTCCTGAACTTCCAGTTTCAAGTTCAAAAGTTCAGGACAGATGATCCTGAACTTAGACTTTGTCACGACCCCGATTCGCCCTCCATGAACCATCATGATGGCACCTAGTCTCTACGACTAGGTAAGCCTAAACTTGCGGAAGTAAAATAATTTAAAAACAGAACTAAGGCAATAACAGTGTTAAATGTGCCGCTCGGCATACGCCATATTTATATAGATCTCAAAACCAATATCTGAATCCAAGACCCGAAAACCCACGAATCACAAGCTAAGAAAAAGAAACACTACATAGCTCTAACTCCGGAATTTGTCTAATAAGAACAGAAAGTACATAAGGGCTAAATACTAAAAGGCAGGAATAGAAAGGGACTCCTCAGTCTGCGGATGCAGCAAATGTACCTTGAAGTCTCTAAGTAGTTGCCTCCCTCAAGGATGGTAGGCCAGCGTAGAAGTACCTGGATCTTCACATGAAAAACATGCGCAGAAGGGGCATGAGTACACCACAGCAGTATTCAGTAAGTGCCAAGCCTAACCTCGGTCGGGTAGTGACGAGGAAGGTCAGGGCCCTACTGAGGTTAAATACAATATAAGGGTTAACAGTGTGGAATAAAATAGTATAAATAAGTGCAACAGTAAGAAATAACATAGAATTGACAGAACAACAACAACTAGAACAGAGACAAAACAAACCACGGAAAGAAATACAGCTCAACACAGAGACAACAACCAGGGCACCTTCCAAGATACCGTCCTGTAGTCCCAATTACAACTGTCCAATGGATCTCCCGGGATACCGTCCCGTAGTTCATCATATATATGTTCGAAGGATCTCCCAGGATCCCGTCCCGTAATCTAACTATCAATGCGCGGGGATCTACCGAAATCCCGATCTGTAGTCCCAAATGTAAATACCTAGTGCAGGGAGATCTACCGGGAATCTAACCCGTAGTCCCAAAGTAAATGTGCAGGGGGATCTACCGGAAATCTAACCCGTAGTCCCAAAGTAAACAGACAAAGGGGAGCTACCGGAATCCCACATCCGTAGTCTCAAAATAAATACACAACAGCAGCAGGAAGATGAACAGAAATAGCAAAATTCATATTAAGGCAATAAGTGATTCTAGCCTAGCATGCTGCACATAATTCAAGTAAGGCAGGTTAAACCAAATGAAGCAATTAAGTCACTTAGACATGCTTTCCTAAGCTAACAATAGGCTTAATAGTGTAAGTAATAGAAACAGGAAAGGAAACATACTAGTAATTACTTAAGAAAATAGGATTTTCAACAATTAGCACAAGTACGCACTTGTCACCTCACGTACAAGGCATTTCAATTACCAAATATACCAATCCTAAGGGGAAGGTCCCCCACACAAGGTTAGACAAGCCACTTACCTCGAACTGGCTCAAACACAATTCACGATTCAACTATAGCTTTACCCCTTGATTCCACCACCAATTCACTCATATCTAGTCACAAGTTACTTAATTACATCAATAAACTCTAAATGAATCAACCCCAATTCATAAAAATGAGTTTTCTAAAGTTTTACCCAAAAAATCGCCCTCGGGGCCACATGGTCAAAACACGAGGTTCAAACCAAAACCTGATTATCCATTCCCCCACGAACCCAAATATATGGTTTGTTTTGAAATCGGACCTCAAATCGAGGTCCAAATCCCCAATTTTTGAAAAACCTTGGTTCTACCCAAAACACCCAATTTCCCTCATGAAAATCATTGATTTTGAGTTAAAATCATATTAAAAGATGTTAATGATCAAAGAAAACTAATTAAAAATGACTTACAATTGATTTAGAGAAGAATAAGCCTTTGAAAAATCGTCCTAGAGTGTTTATGTTTTGAGAGGATATGAAAAATGGGTTTAAAATCGGTTAAGTATAAAAGTTGCAGGTCGCAGGTATGGGAAATGCGAACAGGGGTTCGCAATTGCGAACCCCGACCTCTGCTATGTTGGGAAATGCGAAACAGGGCTCGCATTTGCGAACCCTTCAGGAAAATAGGACCTTCGCATTTGCGAACAACATGTCACATTTGCAACCCAAGGCTGAACAGGGATTTTCGCATTTGCAGAAGAATACTCGCATTTGCGAACAAGGCAGGCCTAGGCTGTTTTTCGCATTTGCGATCCAGCCTTCGCATTTGCGAGCCAGGCTTCGCAAATGCGAAGCCTACAGGCCTGGGCACACCAACTAAAATTCTACAATTTTCTAAGTTCAAATTGCACCCCGTGGCCTATCCAAAACTCACCCGAGCCCTCGGAGCTCCGGGCCAAATATACACACAACCTCAAAAATATCTCACGGACTTATTCATGTAGTCATATCACCAAAATAACATCAGAAACCTCGAATTAAACCTCAATATCAATGAAATTTCTCAAAACTTCTTTAAACACCGAACATTCCAATTAAGGTCCGAATCACGTCAAACGGACTCCGTTTCTTACCAAACTTCACAGAATTATCTTAAATCATATATAAGACCTGTACCGGGCGCCGGAACCAAAATACGGGCCTGATACCAACATGTTCTAATCAAATTTCATTTCCAAATCCTTTAAAAAATTTCAGAAAATAATTTTCTTTAAAAATCATTTCTCGTGCTTGGGACCTCGGAATTCGATTCCGAACATACGCCAAGTCCCATATTTTCCTACGGACCCTCCGGGACCGTCAAATCACGGGTTCAGGTCCGTTTAGCCAAAATGTTAACCGAAGTCAAATTAACTCATTTTATAGTCAAAATTTATCATTTTCACAGATTTTCACATATAGGCTCTCCGACTATGCGTACGGACTGTGCATGCAAATTGAGGTGATGTTAAAAGAGGTTTGTAAGGCCTCAGAATGCAGAATTTCATTTTAAAACAAGTGATGACCCAACAGACTTACAAGTAAAAAAGTTAAGGACAGGCAGCCCTTAACTTTGAGTTACAAGTTCAAAAGTTAAGGACACAAGGTCCTGAACTTAGACTAACTGAATTAATGATATTACCTTGATTTCATTTTGAATCTTTTTTTCTGATACAAATATTTTTTGATTTATTCTAGTAACTTCAGCATGCAGATCCTTTTTAAAACTCTCTGATAATCTCTGAATAAAAAACCATAAAAACAAAAAAGTCTCTTAAGCAAAAAATAATCAAATAAAAAACTAATGCTATTCAAAGGTAGAAAACCTACTTTAACAATTTCCTTAAGCATGACTTCATCAAAATGTATGGAAGATGGCACTGAGCTTTGCTCTTGAGAAATTGTCTCATGCACACTAATAGGCTTTGTATCTTCTTCAATAGGAATAAATGGTGCCGCCTCAATCAAATTATACAACTATTATATAACAAAAAAACATAAGTTTTCAGAACTAAAATAAATAAACAAAAAAATAGCTAGTAATTAGATTAACTTACATTTTCATTATGGAAGTATTTTTTACACAGAGAATCATACTGTGGAGATTTAATTTCCAAATAACATAACATCCAAGGAAAACCAAATTCTCGAAAGTTCACAAATTGTTTTTCCTGGAAAATAGGCAATACTTTCATAATCCAAACACAAAAAGCAAAAGGGAAGCCAAGTATAGTGTAGCTATCCTTGTCTTTATCTTTGTCTTTCTCTTTCTCATTCTCATTCTCATTAGGCTTCAAACAACTCTTCAATGATTTTAATAACGTTTCATAAGAAAGAGAGCCCTAGTTGAAAGAAGAGCAGAGTTCATCATCGTCTACAATTTTCATTATCTGCTCGGACACATTCCTATTCTTCCGCTTCCCCATCAAAACAGATTCAACAAAATAAATTACTACCAACTTCACAGCATCATCATCGCTACCTACAAATGATGCAGATGTACCATTTGGGTGACTAGTAATAAAATTAAACAAATCACCCAAATCAACTCTATCCTTTCCGGGGAAATAAACTTTCGAAAGCCTATTCTCTTTTTCATGCAAACCTTTGATGTCCAGTGAAGAATAACACTTCAAACCAGTAATTATATGAAATGCTTCACGTGTAAACTTAATTTCATGGTCAAAAACCTTGAATGTCATCGAATCAAGGTCATTATTTACAATTTTTGAAAGCAATACACAATGAATAAGTTTACCAAAGAACTTCACACTTTGTAATCGGAAAATTTTCCGAAAATACCATCCCTCAACTTCTTCCACTGCCTGTTTGACAAAAAAATTTTGATTGTTTCCTTATACTGTAAATCTCCTTTCCAATAGATCATTAAATTACGCCAAACATCAAACTCGAACACGCAATCTCCTTCCATTAGCACACTACAAAGAAGGAAAAAGAACATAAAAGATTAGCACTAAAAGATTAGGACTTACAGTTACAAGTTGAAAAGTTCGAGGCACTTGGTCCTGAAATTCAAGTTTCAAGTAAAAAAGTTAAGGACAAGCAGTCCTTAACTTAAAGTTTCAAGTTGAAAAGTTAAGGACAATAGGTCATGAACTTCAAATTTCAAGTTCAAAAGTTATGGACACTTGGTCCTTAACTTCAAGTTTCAAGGTAAAAAGTGATAGACAGTCCTTAACTTATAGTTTCAAGTTGAAAAGTTAAGGACACTTGGTCCTGAACTTCAAGTTTCAAGTTCAAAAGTAAAAGAGTTACAAGTTAAAAAGTTAAGAACATGCAGTCCTTAACTTATAGTTTCAAGTAAAAGAGTTACAAGTTAAGAAGTTAAGAACAGGCAGTCCTTAACTTATAGTTTCAAGTTGAAAAGTTAAGGACACTTGGTCCTGAACTTCAAGTGTCAAGTTACAAAGTTAAGGACACTTGATCCTGAACTTCAAGTTTCAAGTTCAAAAGTTAAGGACACTCAGTCCTTAACTTTGAGTTCCTAGTTCAAAAGTTAATGTCACTTGGTCCTTAACTTTTATGAACACGGTTAACTAAAAATTCATAAACACAGTTAGCTTATGAATTCGTATGACTATTTTTATGAAATATCTTTACATAATCAAATATATTGATTGAACCACAAATACATTTCAATACCAAATATTTTTGAATAACTTCCTTACAAAAATCCGCTACTTATTTGACACTGAATCAACTTATAATCATTATTTTTGAAATTTCACACATACTTGACACAACATTGATCGCGATTACACATATACAAAAACAAAAATGCATAAAATCAAAAAAAATACCAGTTCGATCGTTCGATGCAGAGAAGATGAAGAAGGATAAAGATTAAGTGCAGCTGGTTTGCATGCGAGGACGATACAAATACTGAGGAGCACGCAAAACTTGCCTCTGAAATTTTCGCTCTCAAATTTTCCCTCTAAATAAATAAAATAAGGGTTTGGGAATATAAGAATTGAAGTAGGAAGGAGTTTACTTCCTAGAGAGAGAAGCTCCCTCTTCTTTCTAAAATCCTAAGACTACCTCTACCAAATTCAGTAGCCATAGCCAATCCAATACTGATATAGAGATGGTTCTTATCCCCCCCCCTAAACCACCCGACATTACCATCGATGATACCCGCAAAAATTCTGTAAATCAACAAACTACCTTTAAAGACAAATTAATTAAGGGAACGGAAGAGATGGATATCATAATTGAATCCACCATCCTTCTATCCAATGTTGCTCATACTTCCTCCTCATCAAGGCATTCAGATGTTAATACAACTATGAAAGGAAAAATCATCCTCTCACAAGAGAATAGGGACCGAATGTATATGCCTTGGAAATATTCCATAATCATTAAATTACAAGGTAAATGAACTCTTCACCAAATCCTTTAAAAAAGGTCCAGGAACTATGGAAAGTAAATGAAAACTTTCCCCTAATTGATTTAGGCTTAGATTACTATATTGCAAAATTTCAAAAACAAGAGAGCATGAACTTAGTTCTACAAAATGGACCATGGTTCATCTTTGGCCACTTCCTATCTTGCCAAAGGTGGGAACCAAATTTTGTAGCATCTGATGCAAAACAAATATGCACTGCTATTTGGATCCGTCTCCCAAATTTGCCTACTGAATTCTACGATGGGATTATTCTTCAAAAAATTGGTAACTCTATTGGGAGACTCCTAAAAATTGATGCTTGTACATCCTCCACTTTGAGAGGGCGATATGCTAGGCTTTGTGTGGAACTGCCAATGAACAAACCAGTGGCTAAATCCATATTTATCGAAGAACACAAACAAATAATTGAATATGAAAGAGACAAGATTTTGTGCAAGAAATGTGGTTCACTAGGACACACAATAGGCCAATGCTCTATCATATTAACCCCATAGTCCTAGGTGGAGAATATTAAAGAAAGATCAGTCCAGATCCAAGGCACTCAAAGTATAGGTAAATCAAGCAATGAGGATGACTGGCACACCGTATCTTTTCAGAAATCAAGAAGATCAGAAATAAAAATTCCAAATACAGGGAAGGAGGCATCTATGGAGGCAGGTATTGATGTTAAAATATTCAATACCTCAACAGGTAAGTATATCAACACCCAAAAGTTGAAATTTGTCAATAAGGATCCCAACTCCTTGTCGTCTAGCAAAGGTATTATGCTCCATAATCCTATGGCCAATTCCACCAAAGCCATAATGGATGTTAAAACAACTGGTTTTCAACTGGAAAATCGCTTCTCCAAGTTGTGCAATGAGCACATTGTTTTGGACTCTAACCCTCCCAAAAATAATTCTTTATTGATCTAATCTCAACATGCAGCAGTCCAATTGTAATTTGGACACGTCAATTACTACGAAGAGTAATAATACCTCTACAAATCCTATTAACTTAGTCCCTAACTGGTATTCTAGAAACAATTATCCTAGTAATCTAATTAGTAACCCTATTAACACTGATTATATTAATGCTAATGATATAACCACTAAAAACAAAACAAAAAACTACAAATGCCAACCCATACTTGTCCACCGAAACGTCTCTGAATGAACAAATGGAGGGAAGCATGCGACAAGTGGCCAAACATTGTCATGCAAAATCTGCTCCAAAATCTTCTTCTATATCTCCTATGCTAACCAATTCAGATTGCATGCATATAGATGCAATTATACCCTACCCGTCCACCTCCTCCAATTTAAGTGAGAACCAAGCTTCAAAAAATGCCAAGGCTTCCATTGAACAACATGAGGAGATATAGACTCATTCAACTCCTTCGTTCCCCAAGACCAGTGAACATGACAAACCTTCCACCACTACCAAATCAACTTCCAAACAACCCAATAATCTATGTTCAACCCCCACTACCACAAGACCATCACCCACTGTCCTGGATAGAGATAGGTCTAATGGGGAGGGGTCTTATGTTCAATGCCACAATCAATGGGCAGGAGAGTTTGATATTGATCCAAAACTCACGCTACTTAGCTCAACTAGTGTCAAAGGGTCTTCACCTTGCTATGAACAACTACATGAATCATGTCTGGGTGAACAATATTTTACAGCCCTTAGCACCAGCAATGAACCCAAATTTAGTCCAAGAAATGAGAGCCCAATGGAATCTACCTCCTCATTTCAATCTGGTCCCAATTCTACCCCAGAACTTGGGCCTAGACCTACCTTTCTTTCCCCCAAAAGCCCTAACTGATGTGAATCTTATATTGATGCAGTGGGAAGTACCACAACACCATCAACACCCACAGAACCCCAACATGCAAATCCCTATGGAAGACATCAATCTCAATCCTCCAGTAGTTCCAAACACAGGAAACCCTATGGAAGAGGAAATGATCGATCCAATAGATTTGATAGAGAAATCAGTGGTGGAATTGGGAAACCTAAACGAGGTAAAGGTTTTCTTATTCAAAGAAGCTCAAGAGAAGAGGCACATTCTCTCTTGTCCTCGGAGTCTATACAAGTGTGCAATGGACATTCGTCTACCACAGGATCCAACTATGGGGAACAGGGCAATGATCCTTGTGCCATCTCTGAGGGGGAACTCAACCCCCACCAGGGAAGGCTTGAAGAATGGTCACAACCCAACCCCAAATGTTAAGATGTTTAGACCCACTAATTTCATAATGTGGAACATTAGGGGAGGGAATAATGAGGATTTTAGAAGGAATTTTAGGGATCTTATGGCTCACCACAGGCCATGCATGGTTACCCTGCTCGAGACTAGAATGCAAGCTCATGCTTCCTTGTTGAACGACTTTGGTTTTCTGAGCTAATTAAGGTACCAGCTTATGGACAAGCTGGGGGCATGGTGATTCTTTGGGATCACACCAAAGTGAACGTCCACAACTTTGTGCGTAGGAACCATGAAATTCATGCAACAATTGAGGAACGACCTACCAATTTTAAATGGCTATTCTCCTCTATATATGCTAGTATTAATTCTGTAGTTAGAGATCATATGTGGAATAATTTTAAAAATATAGCGGATTGTCATAGTGTCCCATGGCTAGTAGGCGGAGATTTTAATGATGTGTTTAGTGCTAATGATAAAATAGGAGGGAGACCCCTTAACCGTAGACGTACCTTTAAGCTTTGGAATAATATAAACTACTGTAAATTAGAAAATTTAAGTTACAAAGGCTGCAAGTATACTTGGTCTAATCGTAGGTTTACTAATAATAGCCTAATCATGGAGCGCTTAGACAAATTTTTTGGTAACGATCAATGGATCCAGTTTTTTCCAAACGCTTCTATTACTCATCTACCTAATACTCATTCTGACCATAATCTACTACTCGTTAACCTTATTCCAAGACAGTGTTATTCATTGGGCAAACCATTTCGGTTGGAACCATTTTGGTGCAACCACCCACACTTTAAAACCATTGTTAATAACACTTGGGGTAACAATTCTTATAACCAAGCAATGTCCACGTTTAAAGATACTGTCATTACTTGGAAAGACAATACTTTTGGGGACATTTTTAAAAATAAAAGGCGTATCCTATCAAGACTTAACGGTATTCAAAATTCACCTTCCTATCATTATAATACTTTTCTTCAATCTTTAGGATCCACTCTAATATAAGACTTTAATAATATTCCTAGAATTGAGGAAGATTACTGGAAGCTACGCTCTAGAATCCATTTGTTAAACGAGGGCGATGCAAATACTAAATTCTTCCATATCATGGCCACTAACAGGAAAAGAATCAATAAAATTGTTTTCTTCAAAAATGATCATGGTATATGGATTGATAACCCTGAGGATATTATTAATCATACAAAAGACTTCTACGAAAATACTTTCACAATCTCTCACAAAATTAGCAACTGGAGACATATTAAGGATGATCCTAAGTGTTTTATCAATCTAGATTTATCCTCCCTAGATGCCCCCGTTACAAACTCTGAAATTATAAAAGCCTATTGTTTTAAGCCTTATAAGGCACTGGGGCCTGATGGACTTCACCCTTTTTTCTTCCAAAAATATTAGAATATCGTTGGTAAATCTGTTACAAACATGTGTCAAGAGGTCTTCAACACTAGTACTATTCCTAAAAATATCAATGATACTTTGCTTTGCCTAATTCCTAAGATTCCTAACGCCAATAATATAAAAAACTTTAGACCCATAGGCCTATGCAACACTATTTATAAAATTATTACCAAGATCATTTCAAATAGGTTGAAACCCTTCTTGAACAACATTATTAGCCCATTCCAAACTAGCTTCCTAAAAAATAAGAAATCTTGCGACAATGCTATTATTATTCAGGAATTAATTCTTAAAATGAACAAGTATCATGGCAAGAAGCATAGCATGATTTTAAAAATTGATTTGGAAAAGGCTTCGATCGTCTAGAATGGTCCTTTGTCTATAGAGCCTTGAGATTTTTCAAATTTTATCCGAATATTACAAAGCTCATAATGAACTGTATCTAATCTAGCAGAATAGCCATCTTGGTTAATGGCACTAGAACTAGTTATTTTACCCCAAACAGAGGTATTAGACAAGGCAACCTTATGTCTCCGTATTTGTTTATACTCTGCATGGAGATGCTCTCCACCCTAATTAACCATAAAGTTGATCTAGGTCGTTGGGACTGCGTTACTATTGGCAATAATAAGCACCAAGTATCTCATCTCTTTTTTGCAGATGATCTAGCCTTAATGGCACAGATTAATGAAAAATCTATAGGAGCCATTAAAGATTGCCTTGACTCCTTCTGTTACCTATTAGGGCAATCCATCAACAGGACTAAGTCCAAAATAATCACCTCTAAATACTGCCCTAAAATTACTGAAGCTAACCTCTCACAAGTCCTTAATATCAAGATTAGTAAATCTTTGGGGAAATACTTAGGTTTTTCTACTACGAGCTCTAAACCCATGGCCAAGGACTTCTAATTTGTCCTTGATAATATGATTTCAAGATTAACTACTTGGAAATCCAATTGCCTTAATATGGCAGGTAGATGTACTTTGGCCACCTCTTGTTTAAACTCCCTTCCTAATCACATAATCCAGTACACTCTTCTACCGGCTAAGATCCTTAGTAAAATAGATAAGATTCAATGAGATTTTATATGGGGTACTAATGACACCTCAAAAAAACTTCACCTCATAAAGTGGGATATTATCATACAAAACAAGAAGGAGGGTGTGCTAGGTTTACATGCTGCCAAAAAGAAAAACCTAGTAAACCTTCCTAGTCTAACTTGGAGACTCCTTAATAACACTCAATCACCCCGGGCTAAAACGATCTTAGGCCTCTATAGTACTAGAAAAGCGACCAAAAATTCCTCCTTTATCTGGAATAGTATAATGCTAGGCTGGGAAGTCTGTAACAAAGGGATTATTTGGTTGCCTCACAAGTCTTCAAACTTGAGCGTGTGGAACAGTCGTTGGGTCTCTCAAACTCCTCCACCTCCTCATTGTATTCAGGTTCCTCTTACCCTAAAGGATGACATCCTAACCACAAAGGATATATGGAAGAATGACACTTGGAAGTTATCAAAGCTCTCAGTGGTGCTCGAACTAGGCCTTATTAATAAAATAAAGGCTACAAATCCTACTACTAAAACCTATGATACACCTGTTTGGTCATTAAACACTAATGGTCTCTTTACTAGCAAATTATGCTACTCCCTCTTAGGCAACCTAACTGAGTACTACAAGGATTTTACGTGGATTTGGGAGGTGAACTGCCCTAACAAGTTAAAATTTTTATTATGGAAATGCTACCATGATAGGCTTCCAATAAGAAGCTTTTTACACCATATTGGCATAAACATTGATCCAATCTGTTCCTATTGCAAAACTCATAGGGAAACTATTAGGCATGTCTTTTTGGAATGTATGGCAGTAAAATAGTTGTGGTCCCTCTTAGGAATCGATGCTAACAGTTGGAATGGTGTCAATAGTTGGTTGACACATATACGTGACCATAACACTACTTTTAAAAAAGGCACTATCACTTGGCAAGATTTATTTCCCTTTGTTATGTGGACGATTTGGATTAATAGGAATAACAATTTATACAACAACTATACACACATGGCTAGCCTCAAAAGTGCGATTAATCTAACAGTAGAATATAAGCTTCTAACGGAAAAGGAAAATGTTACAAAGGTAAAAATTTCAATAAGTATTAAGTGGAGTAAACCTCCTAGCGGCCATATTAAGCTCAATATTGATGGTTCCTTCAAAGAAGCCCTATCTCTTTGTGGATTTGGTGGAGTCTTCAGAGATAATAATGGCCAATGGATAGTTGGCTTCCATGGGAACCTTCCAGAAACAACACCCCTTCAGGCAGAATTAATGGCCTTGAAAACTGGTCTCCAGATTGCCATAAGACAAGGGTTCACAAAATTAGAAGTGGAAAAGACTCAACCGATGTTATTACTTGTTTGGATAATGGAATGGTAATACAAAATGACATTATTCATGAGTGCAGGTTGTTAATGAGGTAGGTGAAGGTCCAGGGAATACATCACACCTTCAGGGAGGCCAACAAGCCGACACACATGTTGGCTAAGGAGGCACTAAGTGGCAACAATGGTAGGGATCTTAATATTATCTACTATGCTCCTCATTTTGTAACCAATGTCTTAAAATCAGACTATGAAGGTTTGACATATGTAGTTAAGTACGTTAACAAAGATGTTTGCTCTAGACTAGTAGCTTTTGGAAATAAAAATGTCCTTAAAGACATGCTGTTCTTATGTAATAGCCAAGTAGGTAATGCCCTATAGGGCACTATGAACAATGTTAACTCTACTATTATGTGATATATATAAATAATATGATCGCTGTTAGTAAAAAAAAAGAATATAAGAATTAAAGAAAGGGTAAAACTATTTTTTCAAAACAATTTTAATAGAATAGTGACTATTTTTGCTTAGCTAAATTAGTGGATAAAAAGTCTACCACACCCCATTTTTACACTAAACTTCTGAAGTAGCCAATTCCCGCTCAAAGGAAATACCGACACCCCTGAGACGAATGGTTTCTCGGCTGCCGCAGCCCTACGGTGAAATAATCGAATGGACGACGTAGATCGTTTATTTGAATGCTTCAAATGCGGCATCTCTCCCCCTCGTAATCCCTCTTCTATTCCCTTTTATTTTGGTGCCAATTACACTTCAACTATTCCAAACTTTTCTTTTCTCTTAGGAGTGTATTGTTTCCTTATCCAGAGGTCTGAATCGCTATTTTTATTCAAAAAAAAAAAAAAGGTTTGACTGCTTTGAAATTTTCGTTGTCATAGTTCGTCAAAAGGTTTTTCATTTTCTTTTGCAATAAATTGTAGTGAAATTTAATCTTTTTTGGTTTACAATTGCACGACTCAGCAGCAAAAATAATGAAATCATCAAAGCTTAATTTTTTTAAAATATTCTGGTTTCCTTGTGGTATTTAGGATATCTGAAAGTGAGATGCTACTATGCCTTTCCTTGCTGTTTTGACCACATTTTAAGTGAATGCTAATTTTGATATTTCTCTATTTTGTGGTTGTCAATTTTTCTTATGCAAATTTTAGAATCAGCGATAAGAGAAAGGAAAAAGGGAAAGCGGACTGTGAAGCAAAGTGATACATTGGAAAAGTTATCAACACCTTCGGATGTTGAGCTCTGCCTACAGAATGTACATACTGTTTTTTTTTTTCTTTTTTCTTTTCTTAACTTTCAAGGCCTTCCCATTGATAATAAGCTTCAGTTTCTTATTTCACATAGTTTCCTTAAATTGTATTTTAGTTTTCAAGCACATCCTATGCCATATAACACGGTGGGGGGGAACTATTAACTGAAATTTTATGATTCTTCTTGTAGTTGGGTGTTAAGAAGGGGCGGCAGTTCTCTCCCCTTGTATTTTATGGTTCTCCTCATGGAGTTCCTCCAAAAAGACCAGCTCGTCTATTGCGCCTCTTGAATGAAATCCGTGTAGATCTTAACGAGCAAAATAAATTAAGGTACTTGCAAATGATTCTTTTACCCCTTTTACCCATTAGTGATGGTAAGCGTTTTGCTAAAAAGTTTTTTTTTAGAAAAAAAATTGTATTAACCCCTGTGTTTAACTAGACAAGATATATGGTCCACATTTCCGAGGCAAGATGAAGCGATGAAGTATGCTAAAGAGCAATCAAATGCTCGTGTTTTCAGTTATCAGGATCATGTGAATGGTCAAAGGAGATTCCTTGTTTCCACATATAAAGAGTTCTGGAGAAGGTAAGTTTGTTCAGCTGTATCTGCTTTAAAATATGGCCAAAGATTATACCTCCCCCATGTTCTAAAACTTATTTGTGTTTATAATTTTGATTAGGTACGAAACTATGAATCCTAAATTTCGGCACCACTATGAAGTAATCCAGGAGGTAATCTTTTGTAATTTATCTCCACTGTGGAATGGCTTAGTGAAAATTCATCCCCGAAACTTTTGAGCTTCCCTTGATTTTGTCACATGAGGAATTACAAGCTCTTGTATATTCAAATATAACTTGGATCACAATATCTTAGATTGTATGTGAGAGAGAGAGAGGGAGGGAGAGAGATGCCACTTCTATTTTTTATCTTATCAATAAAGAAAGAACTGCTGCTGTTGTCAACTGTTATGTCCTACTTTTAGGGGTTGCCATGCCACCTCTACTGCCACTTCTGTTTTCTTTATGAGAGAGAGAGAGAGAGAGAGAGAGAGAGAGAGAGAGAGCCATGCCACTTCTATTTTTTATCTGATCAATAAAGAAAGAACTGCTGCTGTTGTCAACTGTTATGTCTTACTTTCAGGGATTGCCATGCCACCTCTACTGCCACTTCTGTTTTTTTAATCTGATCCATAAAAAAAGAATGCTGCTGTTGTCAACTGGTATGTCCTATTTTCAGGGATTGCCATGCCACCTCTATTTTGATCTGGAGTTCAACAAGAGAGAAAATGCAGCTAAAAATGGAGATGAAATGGTTGACCTTCTGATACAGGTCATTTTTGATGCAGTCAAGGAAAAGTACTGTCTTGAAGGAAACGATGACTGGGTTGTGGAGCTCGATTCCTCCAATGAAGGTAGGATGTTACATGTTAGTGGACTGCTGTATCCAGTATTTCAGCTGCGTGCAGTATGTTGTCGACATAATATGTAGGTATGCATGTTTATATTTGTGTTTGTATATATGTATAATTTATTGGTGAACGATCAGCTGATGGACTCGCACTGTTGCAAAGTACTTTTCTGACAATAGCTTAGTGCTTGGTGGAAACATGTTTTCCACTCATTTCAGTGGTAATAAGCTAGAATATCTGGCATGAAAGCCTGGTGAAGTGTATAAACAATTAATTCAACTCATTATTATGCATGTGAAATTAGGATCCCACTTGGCAATATTGCAAAGAGAACTTTTTTGACTAAAGTGGAACATCAGGATGGGTTGTGATGCACCTATATGTCACTGTAATATTCTGGTCTTGCTTTCGCCTTACTCTGACTTGCTTTAATACCTGCATCGCTATTTGGTGATAGACTAATACCTCTGAAGTGGGCTTTAAGATGGTTAATATTGAAGAATAACTGTCTTCAGCACACCTTACTCTTGTGAAGCTTTGGAACTCTTTCCTTGCTTATTTCCCAATTTGATATGATATCCACAGGAAAATGTTCTCTTTCTGTGGATCACATTTTCATTAGATCTCATGCTGATTTCTATATCCCAGTATCTTCTAGTTGATGCACAAACATATTACTAATAAAAATCTGCATTTAAAAGAGGAAGCAGGTTTAGACAAATCTGATTGTTTTGTGGATGAAGTTACTTTGGTGGATCAAATGGGGCACACGATGTGGTTAGGAACTGCACTGCAGTAAATAGTAGTATATGGGAGAATTATCACAGGATCTGATGCAGAAAACTTCTTTGTTGACATATTAGTAATATGGTACTACGAATTTTCTATGTTATCATAACTGATATTGACGTAGCGCTTTGCTGGCAGAAAAGTTTTCTCGTCATTTAATTATTCGATTTCCAAATGCTGCTTTCAAGGACAACTTGCATGCAGGTGCATTTGTTACAGAGGTACTATATTCATCGGCTTCATCCCGCTTTGGCCCTGTTTAATTTCAATTTGTCATTGTGTGCAGGTCAAACTTTAGGTGCTCAACTTGGATCCCACTTTTTCTTTAATTAATTCTTATGTCTAACAGCATTTGCATTGTTCATATCTTTTTCAAAAGAATACTACTACAAATTATTGGTCATTAAATTTTTTTCTTACTCTCTTCTTGAATGCTGAATCAATTATCAGTTCTTGTGGCCTATTATCAGATATGCTCAAGGATCAGTAGCTTAAGTGAAACTGATGGAAGATTTAGAAACCTTTTTGTCTCAAAGGATTCAAGCTCAATTGATATTCCATGTCAACTGTTTGTGGATAAAGCTGTCTACTCTAGAAATCGCTGCTTTCGCCTAGCCCTGTCATCTAAAGCAGGGAAGAGTTCTGTGCTTCTGCCAAGTGGACGTTTTAAATGTAAGGACATGGTAGGTAACGCTTTACTCTGATGGTGTTCCTTACTAGGTTGATTATGTTACTAGGTGGACTATTTGTCTTCTGTGTGTATGACTTAGTCAATTAACCAGGTGAGTGGTAGCTTGTACTGTAAGATCAATCTTAGATTTTAGCTTCAAAAAAGATTTTTGGTATTAAATGATGTTGAGAAAAGATCTATAGCATTTAAACCTAAATGCAGTTAAAGTTAAACCGCATAACTACTAGGATCATATTAGCATCTTATTTTGATATTGTGCTTCATGTACATGTCATTGCTCCACTTGCTTACTGCTTAGAAGCATTCCACTAACATTTTTCTACAGGTAATTTAACAAAAGTTATGAATCTAATTAGAAGCCATATCATCGAAATTCTCTAACCAAGCTGATTTTAAACTTCAACGGAAATAGCATAATTCAATAATTTTGCATCTCACTGTCTATTTCTGGAGCTTTAGTTGCTGACCATTTTCCAATAAATTTGTCAAATAAAACAAGCTCCGCTTTTCTATGAAGTACATGAGAGCACACAAGTTATGAGGTCTTTGCCGTTTTAACTTTTAACCAGTAAAGGTGGATAGGTTGCAGAATAAGATGGTTGATCAGCTTGGTTCATTGCATGGGACATCATATAAGAGAACTGATCTTTTTGGCTTCTATTGCAAAAGATTGCCATAAAGATGTGTTTGTTAGCAGTTTAACTGAATGATCCTGAAGTATTCGCATATGTAATAACCTATACCTGATATCTGTTGGAATAATGGAGAAGAGTTCAGAGGGATATGACTCGAGCTACTTCAGTGGAGATCTCCAATGAGTCATCTCTTATTGAATAGAACTTTTTACTGACATCCACTACGTCTAGGTTGGCTGATTTCTTGAGTTTTCTTAGGGGTGGCTGCTACTTATATTCACTATAAAGTCAATTTTCCTTTGAACTCTTCAGTTTAGCTGCCTTTGTTCCAGGACTAAATGGAACTTTTATTTTTCTACCAAGCGATATGTATGATTGGAGAAGCCAAACCTTCGCTTTATAGATGAACGAGAAACCTGCAGAAAGTTCCTTACATAAGAAAGATTATGTATTATAAGCTGTTAAGTCATCGGAAAAGAATACCTAAAAGTCATTTCAATTTAACTTATCAAAAAAAAAAAAAAGGAACCTGAATGTCAATACAGTGAGTACTGGTCTCATATGTACTATAATATCTGGTAGTCAAAATAAAAAATAAAAAATGAAAGGAGAACACAAATCAATGAAAGAACATAAAACTTTTTAACATTACAGTGTAGTGTACTCAAACAGCACCACATAAATGATTAATTCTGTATATTCCTCCCTCTATTTGGGGAATATCTTCTTCTGCTATACTGCATCGGGGTGGGAGGAGACCAGTGTAAAGTTAGGTGGAGGGTTATTATTTGTTATGACATACTGGAGGTTGTTGCCCTCTTTACCTCTAAAAGTGCTAAATTTTACTATGATCCAATTTGTATGGTGATATTTGATAGGGTATGAGAAGATGTTAATTTAACTTGTATATTTATATTAATGGTAGTGAAACGAGATCAAATTTTAAAATTTGAGTAGTTAATTGAATTTGAAGTCTTAAATTGTGAAAGTTATGTAGATCAAGATTATTACAAGAATGGTGTCGAAAATGTTGGAACATCCAAAATAAAAGAGTGTCATATAAATTGGAAATGTAGGAGTTTTAAAGTGAATTCATAGAGTGTAGTCTTGCTTAAACCAGTTGTACGCATAGTATATTACTTGCTCTAATAGCCAGCTAAGCCTAAAGCTGGCTTCTAAAAGTGGTTTTTCATGATTCGAGAAGCACAACAACAACAAAAGACCCAGTATAGTCGTCCCACAAGCGAGATCTGGTGAGGGTAGTGTGTACACAGACCTTACCCCCTGCCTTGAAGGTAGAAAGCCTGTTTCCGGTAGACCCTCGACTCAAGAAAAGATGAAAAGAAATCAGTAGTAACAAGCAGAACAACGCCAAGATAATAAGAAAGCGAAGCAAAAGGAACATGTAGTAATCGAATCTAACAATAATAGAATACAAGACTAACACTAATACTACTGGTATGGGAAAGAAACACTCTCGACTACTTACTAGACTTCTACCTTAATTCTCGTCATCCGGACTTTCATGTCAAGGGTCATGTCCTCGATAAGCTGAAGCAACGCCATATCCTGCCTAATCACCTCTCTCTGATACTTCTTTGGTCTACCTTTACCTCTTCTCAGCCCACCAAGGCCTATCTCTCACACCTCCTTACTGGGGCATCTGTGCCTTTCCTTTTCACATACCCAAACCATTTAAACCTCGCTACCTGCATCTTGTCCTCCACTTGGGCTACTCCTACCTTGGCCCTAATGTCTTCATTCCTAATTTATCCATCTTGGTATGCCCGCACATCCATCTTAACATCCTCATCTCTGCTACTTCCATCTTCTGGACATGGGAGTTCTTGACTGGCCAACATTCTACCCCGTCCAATATAGTCGATCAACAACCACTCTGTACTTACTTTTAAGTTTAGGTGGCACATTCTTATCACATAAAATACTGGATGCAACAACAACAACAACTACATACCCAGGATTATCCCACACCGTGGGATCTGGGGAGATAGTGTGTACGCAAACCTTACCCCTACCTTGTGAGGATAGAGAGGCTGTTTCCAATAGACCCTCGACTCAGGAAAGCATAAGAACCACATTAATGAAAATATAGACAAGAAGAGGCAGTACCAAAAAGCCATATGAAAGCAGAATAAAAATAACAAGATAGTAAGGTGATAAACAATGAAAGAAAACAACAGTTACAAAAAATACTGGATGCGAGCCTCAATCTCCCCATTCCCTTGGATAATAGACCCAAGGTACTTGAAACTATCTCTCTTAGGAATGCCTTGTGTATCAAGCCTCACGTCCATGTCTGCTTCATTGGTCCCGTCACTATACTTGCACTCCAAGTATTCTGTCTTGGTCCTACTCAACTTGAAACCTTTAGACTCCAGAGTCTGTCTCTAAACCTCCTGTCTCGCGTTAACACTGCCTCGCGCCTCGTCAATCAGTACAATGTCATCCGCGAATAATATACACTATGGAACCTCCCCCTGAATGTGGCACGTCAGTGTGTCCATCACCAAAACACAAATGATTAATATGTGATACACTATGCATCTGCTGCTCCCTATAGTTCTACAGCGAGTTACATTTCAATATATGTTGGTGCAAAATATTCTAGACAAGTAAATGGGAAGTATGTCCACGGTTGTTAAAAACCATCTATGAAAACCGTGTACTATGCTTTACATGTGATATGTGCTTGTAGTTTAACCCAGAGACTTTTCAATTTATGACAGACTAAGGAAGAAGTGTTTATGGCATCCTTGATTTGCAATATAGATGCTGACTGTGAGAAGCTACTGATCTGCAAAATGGATCTAGATTGCGTGAAGGCCCTTCAATTTGATACGGAGGTAACTCCACTTACGTTCCACTAGTAGCACTTAGTTTTTCCTCACTTCAGAATATGTTTTTCATGTTGTGGACTTTATTTTAGCCCCTCCTGGATTTTTGTTTTCTTTGAAATATAGAAATAAGTTCATTAACTACCTAATATGAACTCTATCCTGACATCATAGGCAGTAGTCAGATCTTGAGTTGTAACTGCTGCCATCATTTAGGGGAAAGCTCTGATTCCTTCCACTCTAAAGGGCTCAATGTTGTCTCATATGCAGAGTACCAAGAGTTTCCAACTGCATTCTGGTGTTTCACTGGACTTTGACCTAAATGCTTGTACAAGCGATCCTTCAAGAACTTATTTGATGGGAAAATCACCATTCCCATCTTTGGATATGTTTGTAGAGTCTGTTGCTTCAATCGGAAATATACCAGGTGACACCCAAATATTCAGCTTCTTTAGAGCAGACAAACATGGATGACTTGATTTTCTTTTCTCCCTCTACCCCTTTTCTTTTTTACTATTAGCATGCATGCTTTTGTTGAATAAATGATTGTGTTGCACATGAATAGTTTGTTTCTTTTTATATCTTGTGTTTTACGTTATCCTATGTGTACATATTGTAATTACCCATTGCAATTATCTCTATTTTCTTCATACTAGGAAGTTCTATAAATGCATTAGTATATTACGTATTTAGTTGCCCATCCCTTCATGTGAAGATTTTGCAAAAAAACCCAGCAAATTTTGACTTGGCCTCCTTCCCTTTCTTGTCTTTTTTCTTACTACATAGGAAGAGAGCATTCATTGGGTGTTTACTAGGCACCCACCCATATTTTGGTTGGCTACTTATTTAGACTGTCATCACAATACTGGTTGCTTTTTTAAGTTCTGTATTTTGATGGGTCATTTGGTTCATGGATAAGTTATACAAAGATTATAGCCACTTGATAGTTGATAACGTTCATATGCTTGTCTCAATGATTAGGTCATGCTTGTGTAAGTATGAATTAATTCAGATAGTGAAACACCGAATTGATTCATTATATCAGCTATAGTTTGTTTGATGGTATCTACTACTTGAATAACCGTAGTTTCTAGAGTTAATACATGCAACAAAACCCGAATTTTGGAAGGGATGCATTCATTAGATAAAAGGTTGACGCGGGCTCTGCCTGTTGCTACGCTGATTCCTGTTGCTGCAATGGTTCATGATAACTCGACGTATCGCACGACTATCGTGCCAGCGACGCATCATTCAAATTTTTTCCTATCAACTTTCGGTGGTAGGATAATGGCCTACTGTCACAGGGTCGATCTTTTATATCCGAGTTTCTTCCCGAGGTTTGCCCACTGTGAGGCAGTCAAGTGTAGACTTGACTCAGCCTTCTTCAACACTTAACCTTTTTAGGGACAAATTATTTTTAGCACAACAAAGTATGGACACAATCAGATATGGGAAAATTCCCGACCTTTGCAATAATATCAAAATATACAAAGGACCCCTCACTTGTTATAACCACAAGTCGGCCACAACTCATCTTCAACTTCGACTAGGCACAATCACAAGTCTATTGCTGCCTTTCAATACTCTCGAAACTCTCACGTTTCTTCCTAGTGTTCCTTAGTGAAATTACAAGTCTTTCACCATTCGATTTTGTCTAAGGCAAAGGCAGTACATTTATAACACATGTGCGAGCCTTTGGCTTACAATAAATAGGTTTACGACACTTGTCGGGCTCATGGCCCATAAGATGTGCAATTGACATCCCCAACTGCCTAGGCATTCAAATTTCAAATTACAAAGGTGATGGAAGACTTTAGGAATCTGGTCACAAGCAGTTATAACCGCCCAACTGCTCCATGTGTAGTGTATGTATGTTTTGTGCTCAGCTGTTGCGCCCGCCCAAGGCAGGTATTGCACCCAGTCTTGGTCCTTCAACATTGCTCAGCCCCAATGCCATGATTTAGCCGCACACGTCTGGCGCTACTGCCACTCGTACATGTTTTGGCCATATTTCACTTTGTCGTGCCAACTCTTGTTTCCCTTGCGCCATTCATTAGCTTTCATCTTGCCTTGCCTTTGCTTTTCCTTTCTAGCCTTTCCATTAGCCTGCCTTGATTTGCCTACACTTAGTCCTACCTTGGCACATGCCACAAGCTAGTGTCCCACTACCCTTGCCGCCCGGCGCCCATGCCATGCCATAGCGCACCAGTCTGCCCACATTGTGTATTGCAACTTACGCAATGGCGCCTACATTGCCTACATGATTGATTCATCCCGCACGTAGGACCATGACAAGGTCAATTATGCCAACCCCTTGCCGCCACCATGCCATCTGCCGAGTCAAAGGGCCAAGCCCTTAACAAACAAACTCGACGTCCTCGTCGAGGACAGATTCACCTTGGGACTAGTATTTTGATTGGGTGCATAAAATGCTCCAATTTCTGGTTCCCCTTCTTCTACCACTGTTGTGGAATTTACTCCCGGATCCTGCGTTCTTCTCTTTGTTCAACTCTGCAGCAGGTAGAGCATTCACCCGTATTTGTAATGGGCAGTTTCTCTTCAGGTATGGCCCGCTGCATGTAAAGCAGCATTTGGACTTGCCGCCCTTCTCTGTACCATAGGAAGACTTCGCTTGCCTTCCTTTCCCGGTATTCCCTTCATCTACGACAATATGGCCCTTCCCGTTTTTCTTCCATTCCTTCACGTTGTCCTTAAACTTGGAATGTGAATTTTCTTTAGGGTTGTCACCCTCATTGAAGTCAGCCAACCCATCTGCCATCGCGATAGCAGAGGAGAGATTTTGGACATTCTGCTTTCTCAACTCTCTTTGCGCCCAGTACATCAACTCGCTCATGAAATAGTGCAACTTGTCTTCTTCTGCCATGTTGCCTATATTGAGCATCAAGGAAGTAAACTCGTTGACATATGTCCTCGCAATGCCGCTTTGCTTCAACTGTCGCAGCCCTCCCTTGCAACCCATGACGAGTTGCTTGGAAGGAATTGAGATTTTAATTCCTTCTTCAACGTGTGCGCTCTAATACTAGCTGTCACATGGTCGATTTTCTATGCCCGAGTTTCTGCCCGAGGTTCGCCCACTGTGCGACAGTCAAGTGTAGACTTGACTCAGCCTTCACCTTGGCCAATGTTTAAACTTTTTAGGGACTTAATTATTTTTAGCAGAACAAAACAACCTTTGCATTAATATCACAATATACAAAGGACCCCTCACTCGTTATGACCACAATCGGCCACAACTCAACTTCGACTAGGCACAATCACAAGTCGATTGCTGCCTTTCAACACTCTCTCGAAACCCTCACATTTCTTCCTAGTGTTCCGTAGTGAAATAACAAGTCTTTCACCGTTTAAGGCCATGGCTGTACATTTATAGCACATGTGCCCGCTGTTGGCTTAGATCAAATAAGCTTACGACACTTGTCGAGCTCAAGGCAAATAAGAACTAATGTGCAGTTGACATCCCAATTGCCCAGGCATTAGGGATGGCAAGCGGTGCGGTGCGGTTGCGGGGCGAACCCACATAAACCCGCGAAGATTTTAATCCGCCCCGCCCGCGTAACATTTTCACCCGCGTTCACCCGCCCCACACACACCGGCATCCACTCGCCCCGCCCCGCCCCGCATAAGTTTTTTATTTTATTTTATTTGCTTATTTCTATTTTATATTTTGGCTGAAATTTTCAGCTTAATCAACCAAAAATTTGAAAGTTTTTTTGTTGCTTATGTACTAATTCTTCAATTAAAAAAAAAAAGAATCTGTTGCTCATTGTGAAAAGCAGATGACCCCTTATGTATTAATTTAGTATTCATTATGAAATAGTATTTACATTCCTATAATATTATTTCTAATATTCCTTGATGACTTGTGTATAACCCAATAATAAAACTAATTTGTTTGAGTAAGCTAAAATTTTTTGACTCTAAAAGAAGTTCAACAGGAAAGTTAAAAAAAAGTCTGCTTTGAGCAAAAAAATATTAAGCACGGAGTATTATATTTGTCTTTCCGAAACAAAAGTCTATAAAGACTATAACTTGAAGTTATCATCGAACTTAAAAAGAATAAGAAAGAAAACTTACTTAAACCCGCATGATCCGCAACCCGCCCCGCATCAATTTTTATGAAAAGGTATTTCAACCCGCCCCGCCCCGCACCGCACCCGCATAATTGTAAACCCACCCCGCCCCGCATAGCCTTAAACCCGCACCGCCCCGCACCCGCACCGCCCCATTTGCCATCCCTACTAGGCATTCAAACTTCAAGTCCCATATGTAGTAGGAGTAGAATATGTCGTCCCATATGTAGTAAGAGTAGAATATGTATTATATATATGGCTCATTGTATCATTGTTAATAATTAGATTTTTGTCCTGTGCTTTCTCACAAAAATAAAGAGAACCTCTAGTATTAGAGAAACTAAAGTATTGAACATTAGAATGAGACATGTTCAAAAGGAGCAATACGTGGAGTGAGGATTCATATAGCGGACACCAACTAGCTTCAGATCGAGGCATAGTAATTGCTGCGAACTACCTGGCGGCCTTACTGGGCCATGACTGTCTTCATTGTTTTGATGTCTGGGTGTCAAAGCTAGTGTTGTAGTTCTAGTTTTGTATTTGTCAATGCTTAAAAGCTTTAGCAGTTCACATGTGTTAAAGTGCAAAACTACGGAGTACTGCTTACTTTCTCTATTACATTCTTTCCAGGAAAAATCCGAAGTTGGTATTGGTTCTCTGAGTATGCATTGATGGTCTACAGCATGTCTAGAAATAGATACTGTGAAAGAATTGGCAGACAACATAAAAGCAATCATGGTAATGCATCACAAACTTTACTTTTGCAAGGAAGAACTTTCGGTAGTAGTCACATCTGTTTGAGCTGTCACTCTCTGCTATTTCTATTTCTCATCCAAGGGCACCTTGCAGGACATGTTTTCGTTTTCATTATTGGTAACATCGGATATAGTTGTCCTCTGGTTATCTCTTACAGATTAGTTTAGATAGATTCTATGCAACAACAACAACAACAATAAACCCAGTGAAATCCCAAAAGTGGGGTCTGAGGAGGGTAGTATGTACGCCGACCTTACCCCTACCTTATGAGGGTAGAGAGGTTGTTTCCGGTAGACCCTCGGCTCAGGAACAGAAAAGGGATTAATAAACAAACAATAGCAACACCAATGTTTGTTTAGATAAATTCTATGCATTGGCATTTTTTTTAATGTTGTTCCCCCTTTTGGTTCTGTTTTGCTTTATGCATGTGGTGTCAGTTATATACGTAGTTGATCTGAGAAGGGCTGTTTATTATCAGAAGTGCCACGATCCTGATTGCAGAGGTAAATGATATTCTTGTTTCCTTCATCAGTTAAACCTTTTGGCTAAAAAATGGCTGACTAGTCGCCTTTATTGATGTTAAAAGGCTACCGATCTCCCTTGCGACCTGTCCCAGATAATGTTATACCTCATTTATCCATTTCCGTCAATCTGCCTGGACATAATTTGGATTGGGGGAAGCCAACTGTAAACAGTGACGAAAGCATTTTCAGCAGCTGCAAGAAAGAATGGTGGCTTGAAGCCATAAGAGTTGCAGACAACATTGAGAACGTACAAAAAGCATTGGATCTTACTGAGGTTGTTTATCTTCACCTTCCAGCTTCTTGTTGTGGATTTTATTAATAGATATACATTTTTTTTAATTCTCGGAATAGTAGCTCCCACATGTGTGACTTCTCATCATGGTTCTTGTGAGAAGACACGGGAGAAAATATGATATATTGATATTGTGTGATCAATATAATACAAGAGGTCCTTATTTATAGCTATACTATACAAGGACATACTACTCCCATTCCAATGTGGGACAAGACTACATTTTGTACATATTTAACACTCCCCCTCAAGCCGGTGCATACACATCATATGTACCGAGCTTGTTACACATGTAACTAATACGAGACCCAGTAAGAGACTTAGTGAAAATATCTGCTAGTTGATCATTCGACTTTACAAACTTTGTAACAATATCTCCTGAAAGTATTTTTTCTCTGACAAAGTGACAGTCGATCTCAATGCGTTTAGTCCTCTCATGGAACATCGGATTTGACGCAATATGAAGAGCAGCTTGGCTATCACACACTAGTTCCATCCTGCTGATTTCTTCGAACTTTAACTCCTTGAGTAACTGCTTGACCCAAACTAACTCACACGTTGCCATAGCCATGACCCGATATTCCGCTTCGGTGCTAGATCGAGCAACTACATTTTGTTTCTTGCTCTTCCACGAGACCAAATTACCTCCTACTAGAACACAATATCCAGATGTAGATCGTCTATCAGAAGGTGATCCTGCCCAATCAACATCTGTGTACCCAACAATCTGCTCGTGGCCTCGATCCTCAAATAGTAATCCTTTGCCTGGAGCTGACTTTATATACCGAATAATACGAACAATTGCATCCCAGTGACTATCACAGGGAGAATCCATAAACTGACTTACAACACTTACCGGAAAAGAAATATCAGGTCTAGTCACTGTGAGGTAATTTAATTTTCCAACCAACCTCCTATATCTCATAGGGTCTCTAAGAGGCTCCCCCTGTCCAGGCAGAAGCTTAGCATTTGGATCCATAGGAGAGTCAATAGGTCTGCAACCCATCATTCCAGTCTCCTCAAGAATGTCTAAGGCATACTTCCGCTGTGAAATAACAATACCTAAGCTAGACTGAGCGACCTCAATACCTAGAAAATACTTTAGTCTGCCCAGATCCTCAGTTTGGAAGTGCTGAAAGAGATGTTGCTTCAGATTAGTAATACCATCCTGATCGTTGCCAGTAATAACAATATCATCAACATAAACCACCAGATAAATACACAGATTCAGAGCAGAATGCTAATAAAACACAGAGTGATCAGCCTCACTACGAGTCATGCCGAACTCCTGAATAATTGTACTGAACTTACCAAACCAGGCTCGAGGGGACTGTTTCAAACCATATAGTGACCTGTGCAATCTGCATACACAACCACTAAACTCCCCCTGAGCAACAAAAACAGGTGGTTGCTCCATACAAACTTCCTCGTCAAGATCACCGTGGAGAAAAACATTCTTATTGTCTCACTAATAAAGAGGCCAATGGCGTACATCAGCCATGGACAAAAAAAGACGAACAAATGCTACTTTAGCCACGGGAGAGAAAGTATCACTATAATCAAGCCCAAAAATCTGAGTATATTCTTTTGCAACAAGATGAGCCTTAAGCCGATCAAACTGGCCATCCGGGCCGACTTTGACTGCATAAACCCAACGATAACCAACAGTAGACTTACCTGCAGGAAGAGGAACAAGCTCCCAAGTGCCACTCGCATGTAAAGCAGACATCTCGTCAATCATAGCCTGTCGCCATCCAGGATGAGATAGTGCCTCACCTGTAGACTTAGGAATAGAAACAGTGGACAAAGAAGATATAAAAGCATAATGAGGTGACGACAGACGATGATAACTTAGACCAACATAGTGGGGATTAGGATTAAGTGTGGACCGTACACCTTTGTTGAGTGCAATTGGTTGACTAAGAGGAGACAAGTCCGCAGTAGGTGCAGAATCTGATGCAGGACGTGAATCACCTGGGCCTGATGCTGGATGTGGACGGCAATGATAAGTCAAGAGTGATGGAGCTGCAGAAGGTTGAACTGGATTATGTGGAGGAAATGGACCTATAGGTGGTGGAACTGGAGCTATAGATGGTGGAACGGGAGCTATAGATAGTGACTGAATCTCCAAAAGAAGAGACTGGTAGTACCTCAGAAATATCTAAGTGATTACCTGGACCTGTGAAGTATGATTGGGTTTCCAAGAAGGTAACATCAGCGGACATAAGGTATCGTTGAAGGTCAGGAGAATAGCATCGATACCCCCTTTGCGTTCTCGAGAAACAAGAAATACGCACTTAAGAGTATGAGGAGCTAACTTATCTGTTCCTGGAGCAAGGTTATGGACAAAACAAGTGCTTCTAAAGGCACGGAGTGGAAGAGAGAACAAAGGCAAGTGGGAAAACATAACAGAGAATGGAACTTGGTTTTGGATAGCTGAAGATGACATACGATTAATAAGATAGCAAGATGTAAGAACTGCATTCCCCCAAAAACGCAACGGAGCATGAGATTGTATGAGTAGGGTACGAGCAGTTTCAATAAGATGTCTATTCTTTCTTTCAGCTACCCCATTTTGTTGAGATGTGTACGAACAAGATATTTGATGAATAATCCCATGAGATTTCATAAACTACTGAAATGGGAAAGACAAATACTCTCGGGCATTATCACTACGAAATGTGCGAATAGAAACCCAAAATTAATTTTGAATTTCAGCGTGAAAGGTTTGGAAAATAGAAAACAATTCAGATCGATTTTTATCAAAAATATCCAGGCGCACCTAGAATAGTCATTAATGAAACTAACAAAGTAGCGGAATCCTAAGGTAGAACTGACCCGACTAGGACCCCAAACATCTGAATGTACTAAAATAAAAGGTGACTTTGCTCGATTATCAATACGTCGAGGAAAATGAGAGCGAGTATGCTTATCGAGCTGACAAGACTCACACTCTAGAGCTGACAAGTGAGATAAACCAGGTACTATTTTCTAAAGTTTTGACAAACTAGGATGTCCCAAACGTTTATGTAATAAATCTGGTGAATCAGTAATAGGACAAGTTGTTGAAGGAAGACAAGATGTGAGTACATGTGATTTAGCAAGGATAAGGTAATAAAGTCCATTTGATTCACGCCCGGTACCAATGATCCGCCCTGTACTGTGTTCCTGTATAAAAACATGGTCATCAAGAAATAAAACGGCACATTTAAGTGATTTGGCTAGGCGACTAACAACTATGAGATTAAAAGGACTATTAGGGACATAAAGAACTGAATCTAAAGGTAAGGAAGGAATTGGGCTTGCTTGACCTATTGCAGTTGCCATGGTTTGAGACCCATTGGCCATTGTGACTCTTGGAAGAGATTGGAAATACGAAATAGTGAAAAGAGATTTGCTACAAAAAATGTGATCCGATGCACCTGAATCAATGACCCAAGACTCAGAGGATGGAGATTGGGAGACACAAGTCACGCTATTACCTGTTTGAACAACGGAAGCTATCTCAGAAGATGTCTGCTTACTTGCTTTGTACTGAAGAAACTCAAAATCATCCACTAAAGAAACCATCCAACTATTCGAAGTATCGGTTCCCATGTCGCTACAATTAATAGTAGTAGGGTTAACTTGAAATAGTGAAAATTAGTAACTCCTTTGGAAAAACTGAAGAAATCGTCGAGAAAACACTGTTTACAACAAGAAAACAGAACACTGTTCTGCGCCGGAAAACACTGTTCACACCAGAAATATTGTAGCTCTCTGAATATTACTGTAGCAGCCGGATAAATTCAAAGTGGTCGGAATGAAATAAAAACAGTAGGGGTAGGATCGGAATTACCAGACGACCCAACTATTCTGAAGAAACTTTTTCAAAAAATGGCCGGAAGTCCACTTCCGAAATTACTGTTCACGCCGGAAAAATATAAAAGTGGTCGGAATTTGGTGTAACCTGAATGGGTAGGCTCGGAATTGCAAGGGGAACAATCTGTCCTGGAGAATCGTCGCCAAAAAATGGCCGCAAGTTGGCCCACGCGACGTCAGAACTTCGCCGGAATTTTTTTTTCCGACCACTACACTACTGCCGGAGATTTTCACTGGGGTTTGGTTGCCGGACAGTGACTACTCTTGTGGTAGTGTTGGATTTTGCACAACACTAACCGAGACAAAGCAAACGCAAAACAACTTTGAAAAGTCGCCGGGAAAAAGGGTTCTGGTGACTGATTTCACTTCCCGGAATCGCTGAAATTTATGCACAGCGATAAATCTCTCACGATAGCTTTGATACCTTGTGAGAAGGCACGGGAGAAAATATGATATATTGATATTGTGTGATCAATATAATACAAGAGGTCCTTATTTATTGCTATACTATACAAGGACATACTACTACCATTCCAATGTAGGACAAGACTACATTATGTACATATCTAACAGTTCTAATGAATCTCAGATCTCAGGGAAAATTGATACGGTAGGATCTAATTGAGCAAAATCCAAACTTTAGGTGATACTGAAGCTCAGTAGTTGAACGACCCAAAGGGTTGGGAATTTCTCCCGTTCTTTTTAGTTCCCTTTCTCTTTTTATTTTTTTAAATTTATTTATATAAATAGTTAATAGTGGTGTTCAGTTCGCAAATGTTAGTCGTGCTTGTGTCAGAACAGAACTAAGACTTTGCCAGTTAACTTGTTAGTGGGCATTTATCAATATGTGATGCAACTCTAGAGATTGAATTGGCCGGTTAAAATTGGCCTCTAATGGAATAAAACTGATGTGCATTGTTACTGAAGCAAGAATTTATTTTCTGTCTTTTCCTCTGTTGCGCGAACTAGATGAGTCTTACGACCTTCTTTTAATTTGTCACTGAAAGCAGGATAGAACATGTGAAGAAGATGAGTGGTGGATGGCTGTTGAAAGGACTGCATACCAGTAAGAGCAATCATATCTGGGAAAAGCTTAGCCATTTCAGCTCTTGGCAAATGTTTGCTACCCTTTTTCTCTATAATTGTTACTATTATGCAGCAAAGCAGTGCTTGGTGGAAAGCTAAATATATATGTATTGCTACATTCCAAGTTTGTACATGCATTGTGGTGCTCAAACGGGTTTGAATTTTAATACTACATTTAATTAATCAATGAAGGCCTGAAAATTTTATAAAAATCAAGGAATATCTCAACCTTCTATATCAATTTGATTCGTGTGCCCGACAGATCTCTTATTTCTGCTTAGTCTGACAATATGAACTAATTTGTCCGAACCTGTGTAAAAGGAGCGAGAGAACTGGAAGTTTCTTGGGAAATAATTAAAGCAACAAATGGAGAGGAAAAAAAATGAGTTTGTTGGGTGCATGGTGAATTTTTCTCTTGAATATGTGCTTGTCTCCAGAAAATGTGGTGGTTAGCGAGGTAAATCTATTGCTATTTCGTTTCAAGATCCGAGGACAAATAGGAAAAGGTAAGTATAATGAACATATCCAGTAGGTAGAAATTTGCATTTAATAGTTAAAAATTAGTTTCAGCTATCTTGTAAATGCCATGCATTTTGAATTGGAGATTCCTATTTTATTTTCGAGTATTATTTAGACTTGAAAGATAGAATTTACACATTCTGGCTCCAAACACTAGTAATTGCATCTTAGAAGCGCCTTTTGGTTTCTATTTGCTTATTGTTTAGCTAAGACAAATCAAAGATAATTGAAGTGAGTCCATGAATTTTCATCACTCAATTTAGATTTTTTTCAAATTTCTAAAAATTAAAAAGCATAGTTTTTTTTCCAAATTTTCGTATTCAAGCTTTCTTCATTTGGTTTTCTCCTTTTAGTTCGAACACAAAATATAGCGTCATTTTCTTCAAATTATCTGGTTTAAATATTTTGAGCAATTTAATATCAAATTCTAGCTAAACCATAAGACCAAAATTGTTTCACTCTCTCCCTTTTAGGCCACAATCCCCCCCCCCCTCCCCTCCCCCTCCCTCTCTATCTTTCTCTTTCGGTGCCCCTTCCCCCTTCATCTTTTTCCTTTCATCCTCCCACTTTCACAGTCATCTTATCATCACCAATTGTCTACTATAGCCACCTTTGAGTAGAGTCTTTAAACCACTAAGAAAATTCACTGAAAAACCAATCATATTTCGGCTAGAAAAGCCTTGCCAGCGCTGAACTTGGACAAAAAGTTTCTTTGTTAGATTCTTTTGTTTCTATACATGTGCTTTGTTCTTCTTCTTCTTCTTCCTCTTCTCTCTTCTTCTCCTCCTCTTTTGAGTCCTAATTGTGTTTGTAAGCAAAAACATTTTAAAGTGGATATAGGTGGTGGGTTGAGAATCTAATGGTGGCTGAATGGTGTTTGTATAGTAATTATGTATAACAAGTGCATAAACACTACTATACGATATATAACATTGCTGATACATTGTTTATAATAATGTTGGTGATTAATGGTGTTTATTTGTGGAGATTGAGGTTAGAGCTCCAGACATACTTTTTGACATATTCGTGGTATTATTTAACTGTTTGGTATTCTTTATTACTAAGTTATTAGCACACATAGTCTGGGCACGCCTTCTCACTTGTTAGCTAACAACTCTATGTTTCTATGTTACTTAGCTAGTAACGGGTAAGATGGGTGGTTGATGCACCACGCGAGGTGGATTTGACATGCAACCAAAACTCCGAAGATGAGTAAGGTATATGGGGGAGCGGACCCAATGCACCATAGCAGTTATCAATAGCTTTACAGATTTCAGTAGCAGCTAGACTTTAGGTGTCTATCTGGGTTTATGATATCTATTCAGTTTCATACTTGTATATTGCTTTATTATACCTGTTATTCTTTATATTACTTTTATGTATTACCAATGATTTCTAAAGACATGTCCTAGGGGTAAGATGAGAGGGTGAGTGATCCTGCCGAGCCTTTTAAACTCACAGTTATATGCAGGTCTTGTAGAAGTGATCGAGCTGTTGAGCAGTTGTCTAGACTCAAAATTCCATCAAGGTCGGGATGACACCTAAGCCAACATGCTAGAAGAACCAACACACGTAAACAACCATAACAAGACAATATAAAGGATATTCAACTGACATAAAATAGGTAAAAACAGTAATAACTCTGAAATTAACATCAAAGTGCGAAAGGTACTACAATAACCCACAAACCAGTAGTACAAATAAGGAATCAAAAGCCAACATACAAAAATAACTTGTTATGTCCAAATAAGGAATCAAAAGCCTATGTTGATATGCCCAAATAAGGAATCAAAAACCTAGGTATAATCAAGGCACCAAATCTTCATATAAAGTGGATATGCAATAGTTAGCATGTGTATGAATGCTTCACATGAGTCTGGAAGGTCCATATATGATAAAGACTCAAACTTTACCTCAATTGATACCTCCCTGTACCTAACGCCTCCTTGGTGTCCAGTAACATTGCACATAGACGACACAAGGTAAAATAGATGATCACGTGATTCCGGAGGGATGGATCCAAATCCATGTGCTCGAGCATTATAGCTCTATAATCAATCATGTCATCTCAGAAATTTGTCTTCAATCACACAAAATGATCAATCGTTCCATGATCATAACAACCACACAGAATGTCCCATCATACCAATCTCAGTCCATATCAGAAAATCATATGCAGAGATGTATGCATTTGAACAAGATAGAAACATGTATGGTGCATATGGATAGAGAGATAAACATGCAAAGATGTATGCACGTGTACAAAGTTTGACTACGGTTATAATATATAATCCAACATACAAAATAGCTTGTTATGTCCAAATAAGGCTGACAAGTGGGCCAGTTAGGCCAGGGACCGACCCAGGCCCGCGATCCCATTAGGGTAGTGGGCCTAAACGGATAGGACCGGGACTAGGGGTTGGCTCATTTAAAATATGGCCGTTGGGCCTGCAAAAATAGTCGTTTGGGATTTGCATAATAGCCATAACCCTCCAACTTTATTTTAATCCCAAACTTTTTATAATTACACTTTTTCCCTATTTTCAACTATAAATACCCCATACCCCCTCATTCTTTCATTTTTCTCACAAAATCATCAATCTCTCTCTAATTTTCTTCTATAATTGGTTACTTTATTGTTGCAATTTGTGTGAAAAATTGTGAAGTTGGTGAATTGAAGTATTCAAGTCTTCAACGATAATTAATTTTCAACAAGTTGTTCGTCAATTCGGTAAACTCGTTCCAACTCTTTAGTTTTAATATTATAGTTTTGTTTGTTTTATTTACTTTGTATAATTATAATTAAGATGGCCTATTCCTTAAAAAATGTTTAGTAAAAATAAGGAAAAATTCAAGAGTGGTGAATCTAGTGGCCAATCTATTCCTCCTCTAATTCCCCGAGCTCCCCTAACCAAACCCCATACCTTCCCTCCACCTACTGCTATTCTTCATAGTGATAATACTTTATTACAATTTATTGAGAGTCAATATGTGCATAATGTTGGTGGTGGTGAACGCGTAGATAATGAATATATGAATTCTCTTTATGGTAATCTAAGTATTGATGAAGAAGATGAGCAGGAAATAGATTTAGATGAAACGCAACCGGATGATGATACACCCACTAGTCATGTTGCTGAAGTTAACCCAACCAATCCAAATGATGCCCCGGTTAACCCCCCAGTTACTACACCTACTTTTTCTAGACAACCTTCTAAACGGGCCGAAACATCTCTTGTTTGGCCATTTTTTTTCAAATAAGAGAAAAAATAAACGTAAATGTAAAACTTGTGGCAAAGAGTTAGCTTTTAACTATGTTACTCGGGGGGGGGGGGGGGAAGTTTGAGGAGATACTTAATGATACACCCTCAAGATAAAGTTAAATATAATCAAATGAAAGCTGCGGCCGGGGGGACAAAGTCTACCTAGTCAGCCTGACCCTAGTACAGGGTCAAATCAATTTCAACCAGGAATTAACACTATTACCGGTGGTATTTTATATTATGATCCAAGAAAAGATAGAGAAGAATTAGCAAAAATGGTTACTGTTATGTGCTTACCTTATAGTTTTCCTTCTAACCCTCACTTTGTGCATTTATATTAGAAGAATTTTTAACCCTACTTATAAAGGATTGCCTCGCACAATCGTAAAGAGCAATATTTATAAATATAAACATGAATATGAACAATATTTGCGCTATTTATTTACTCATATTAATTATCGTATTGCTATTACTACTGATATTAGTAGAAGTGGTAATGATTGTGATTATCTTACTGTTACAAGTCATTGGATTGATGAGGACTGGATAATGCAAAAATGCATTATTGCTTATAGAATAATTAATTCACGCTACACAAGGCAGTTTATTTCTAGTACGGTTACAGATATTTGTAGATATTTTTGCATTAGTGATAAAATAACGTCAATTTCAATGGATAATGCTACTAGTAACACTAATGTTGTATTCTTGCTTACCACTACTGTCACATCTCCTTTTTCACCTGCGCCACCGCGAAGGGGCGCGGAAGGGAGTTTTTTTTCAATTAAAGGACAATCGAAACGGGATTTATTTATTTATTTCAGAGTCGCCACTTGGGAGATTTATGGTGTCCCAAGTCACCGGTTGAATCCTGAATCGAGGAAAAGAATGACTCTGTTTAACAATTTGCGCACCTGAAATCCGGATAAGGAATTCTGTTAACTTGGGAGAAGGTGTTAGGCATTCCCGAGTTCCGTGGTTCTAGCACGGTCGCTCAACTGTCATATTCGGCTTGATTATCTGATTTTATACAATTATGAACTTATGTGCAAACTTTAAACTCTTTACCGCTTTTATTATTATTATTATTTTAACAGAGAATTACAACATTGTGAAAAATGTATCTCGAACCACGTCACATCAATGTACCCGTGGTTATCGACACATTTCGACTCTGTTGAGATTTGGATTTGGGTCACATAAATGTGCACCCGAATTTAAGAAAGTAAATTGTTAAAGGCGCGCCTAAAGCGACTAGCGTATCATTATTTTTTGGTAAGGCCGTGAAATTTTCTAAACGACCGATCCCAAAGTCTATACAATTATTAACCAATTATTGAGGGCCCCACAACTTGTGCATTTTATTGGGCGAGGCTCATCTCATTTGTTTTAAAAAGGATAATCCTAAAGTGCCTACATTTTTTCTATTAAATTTGTCTCTAAAAATGAAAGAGAAAAGATCCTAATTTATTTACATGCTTACGAATTGTTATAGTCGGGTTTCGAACGCAATTTGTTAAATCAGAATGTAAACACGATATGGACAGCCCGTTGGCCAACGTGGACCCAGGCCCAACGTGTATGGCACAAAACTGGACCTGGGCCATCTCATTCACATGTTACTACTTAGTTACATTATACTACGCATACTCACAGTTTGTCAAATTAAAAAAAAAAACTTGGCAATCTAATTTTAATCCTAAACCATTTACATGCTGAAATTAACCAATAGTATCTAGCTAAACAATATTCCTACAAGTTCTGAAATGGTCTATTCGTTTAATGAGCTAACTGTTGAATGTTTAAGAATAGTCTAAATCAGCTAACATGCTTTTTGAGATATGATAATCATCAAACAATAACGAACTATCTGAACAAAGTTACTACATCATTTATTTTTTTTAGCAATACATAGGCAGTTCGTCCACTAAGCTACTGTCAGATGTTCCATTATATATTAAACAACTACATGATTCTGATTAGAGGAAACCAAATAATGTATATACACAACTAAAATTCAGAATATAACTAAGATAAATTCAGAACTTCAACTCTTCATTTCATATTTATGCTTCAGTTTCCATTCTACAAGAACCAGTGTATCAATTTGTGTACCTGATATTGGAAGTAAAAGAAGAGGAAGATCAGTACAAATGCAGTAGCATATAATAATAGCAACACCCCGCAACCAGTCACAACCAGCAACGAAAAACCAGTGACAGATTTTAAAATCAAACAAAAATCCAGCAATAACCAGTGAAGTAGTAGCAAATAACCAACCAAACTCAAGGAAACAAATCAAATGAAAATCCAGAAACACCAACAACAATCAACGGGCAGAAACAAAGTGAATCTTTTTTAGATTGAAAGACCAGTTAATGTTTACCCATTAAATTCTGACCCCTCTATATATCCAGTGTATGCAGATTGTATATCGGGTGTATACTCTTTCGAATCTCCTTCAAAAATTTTCCTCAATATTCAGCCAATCTCCTATCCCCTTTCAATATTTTCGGAATTCTTCCCCTCTCTCAGCCAATCCCCTTTTTCTTATTCGAATCCCCTTTTTCAATATTTTTGGAATTCTTCTCCTTAATATTCAGGAAAACCTTTTTTTTTCTTTGTGTCCAGCCCTCAAGATTTTAAAAGTCTTCTCTAATTCTGCCCAAACTCCCCTTATTTATGTCCAAAACAGACCACTTTAAACAATTAATCAAATAAAGAAGAGGTCCCATCTTCTTGAGCCCCGTAATCCCACACTACATGTCTTTTCCTTATTTAATTCCCTTATTGCCCCACTACCGCATGCTTTGTCCCCCACTATATTAAACAATGTATTAATTTCCCAACCATTATGTCTTGTCCCCCACTACGTATTATTTTAATATTATTGAATACTTAATGGACAAAGCACTCAGTAATTATTTTTAAGACTCATTTAAAATTCCGAAAATGCCCTTGAAAATACAGCAATTTACCATTCTATTCCTGAAAATACTGCAATTTACCATTCTACCCCCATCAGCTATAACCAATTCACCTAATCAATTCTAACCAAAATACAGCAGCTATAACCAATTCCTAATCAAATTTCATGAACAAATTTAGGCTAGAAACTCAATATTTTTGACTAAACAATATTTTTAACAACAAACATACTTTCAGATTAAATAACAATAACAAATTGAACATAACAAACAAGTAGATTCAAATCACTAAACTCAATAATCAATTGAACTTTAAATTAAAACTAACAACATGATTAAACTAAATACTTATATATTAAAACTAAACAAGAACATAAAACAAACTGAAGAAATAATCAAGAAATGATAACAACAAACAAGAAAAGAATCAAACATATACTGATTTTAAATCCGAGAATATCAAACAAAATACAGACAGAAATGAAACTAAAACCAACTGACCGGAAATGACCAACGACGAAATCGAACGGAAATGGCAAACTCGAACCAAGACTGCCAATGACCTAACGGATCTCGACTTCAATGAAAACTCACCTTCTCTTTTAACCTTGACGAACTCAGACTGGACCTCACCAAACGACGAACAACAACGGACTCAAACAAAACCAAACGAGACCTTGACAGAACTTCGCCGGACTTTAACCGGACTACCTCGCTTTTCCTCCGTGTGTGTGCGTGTGGTCGTGGAAGCAGCAGGAGTGGGGCTGTGTGTACGTGTGTTGAGCAGATGTTTGACGAGAGAGGAGATGAAGCAGCATCATCTATGTGTTTGGACGTGAGGCTGTGCGTGTGTGTGTGTTGATGTCAAGCAGCAGCAGTGGGTTCTTGGGTGTTCTTTGCTGGAGGTCGACGAGGCAGTCATGGGAGGTGAAGAAGAAGAAGCAACAACGTTTGGTTGGAGCTTGACGAAGGCAGCAACAATGGTGTTATGGTCGTCGACTGGACGAAGCAGAAGCCGATGTGGTTCGTTTGGACGTGAGGCTGTTTAGCAGATGGTCGTTTGGGACCTATGGGGACGAAGAAGAAGAAGCAGCAGCGATGGTGGTTTGGGTGGACGACACAGGCAGCCATGGTTGTTTGGACGTTGGGTTTCAATGGCGGACGGGGAGGGTCGTTGGTGGCGATGGACTGGTTGAACGGAGGAGGGGCTGTTTGGACGTGAGGATGGAGATGACGAGGGGGTGGTTTGCTGGGTTGGGGTCAGCCATGGGAGCTTGGGACGAGGGGAAGGGCAGAAGCAGCGGGGGAAGCCATGGGAGCTGGGTGCTTTTAGGGTTTTTAGGGTAAAAAAAATGAAAATGGGGGTTGGGATTAGTTTGGGTTATGGGGCGGACTGGGTCGGGTCGACCTGGTGGGGTTATTTGATTTGGGCCATGATTGATTTAAATTAGAAGGTGGCCCAATCCGATTTTTTTCCTCTTTTATTGCTTCTTTTTCTTCTTTTATTTTTTCTTAAACTAATACTAAATTCTAAAAATCCTAAATTATCATATAGAACTAAATTAATTTATAAAAGTGCAAATTAACTCTCAATAACAATTAACACATAATTAAATAGCAATTACGATAAAATCACACAATTTGGACATTAAATGCTAAAAATGCAATGTACAATATTTTTATGATTTTTTGTTCTTGTAAAAACAAACTTAATTGCTCCTAATTGTAGAATTAAATCCTAAATGCAAATGCGACATATTTTTGTATCTTTTATTAATTTAACCAATAAACATGCATGGACAAAAATACAAATAATTATAAAAAATGCCACGAAAATTCTCAAAATTGCACACAAAGGAAAATTGTTTTATTTTGAATTTTTTGGGAGTATTTCTCTCATAGAACAAAAATCACGTGCTTACAGCTGCCCCTCTTTGTCCGAAAACACGAAGAGTTTTCGTGCAAAGATAAATTGAGCGATTTTTGCCCATCCGAGTACTCCGTGTGAAGCATTTTTTATAAAAGATTTAACCGAACCTTTGCTTCAAAGGTTTTCTACATATCCCTGGCTAAAAGGGAATCAGGTTAATGTAGTTAGGGAAGTTTTGGTAGCTGGGACTACCATGGGACTGCAATTTTATTGTTACTGCTGTTGCATGCTGTTATTATTGCTTGCCGACTTCCTTATTACACCATGCTGAAAGAAAACAAGAAGCTAGACTAAACTATAGTCTATGAATTACAAAATCTTATCTAGATCTTCAGCCATACTCTTGTGTCTCTTGTTGCTTTGATGTCTCGGTGACTCCTCGGGTATTTCTTTACTTCTGATTTGTCTTGTATTCTCCCTTGACTACCGATCTCAAACTGCTTATTTCCTTCTCGGGAGCTTCGCATTATTTTTCCATCGAGTCTTGGACTTCCTTCCTCTGCTGGGGATTCTTGTTGTTTCCCGCTGGGGATTTCGATTGTATTCTTCTGCTTTACTGACTTCAAATGTATTCCTCTGTTATATGGGCGGGCTCCCAACTTCTTCAACTTAAAATGTAAAGACTGAAATGTATTCCTCTGTTATATGGGCGGGCTCCCAACCTCTACAACAACTTCAAAAATAAATCGCCATTCCTTTCTTCAGGCGGGCGAGATTTCAACAACTTCGAAAAATAAATCGCCATTCTATTCTTCAGGGGGGCTCCTGACCTCAACAACTTTCTTAAATTTTAACACCTCCATTCTCCAGGCGGGCTCCTGACCTCAACAACCTTTTGCAAAACTTCAAACTTCAATGACTCAACCTGGAAGTGCGTCTCCTATGACTGAACTATTGATTTAGGAAGTGCATCTCCTATGGTGAAAATAAACTTAGGAGGAAGTGCGTATCCTATGGGTAAAATAAACTTAGGAGGAAAGTGCGTCTCCTATGGGTAGAAATAAACTTAGGGGGAAGTGCGTCTCCTATGGGTAAAATAAACTTAGGAGGAAGTGCGTCTCCTATAGGTAAAATAAACTTAGGGGGAAGTGCGTCTCCTATGGGTAGAAATAAACTTAGGAGGAAGTGCGTCTCCTATGGGTAGAAATAAACTTAGGAGGAAGTGCGTCTCCTATGGGTAAAATAAACTTAGGAGGAAGTGCGTCTCCTATGGGTAAAATAAACTTAGGGGGAAGTACGTCTCCTATGGGTAAAAATAAACTTAGGAGGAAGTGCGTCTCCTATTGGTAAAATAAACTTAGGGGGAAATGCGTCTCCTATGGATAAAATAAACTTAGGAGGAAGTACGTCTCCTATGGGTAAAATAAACTTAGGGGGAAGTGCGTCTCCTATGGGTAAAATAAACTTAGGGGGAAGTGCGTCTCCTATGGGTAAAATAAACTTAGGAGGAAGTGCGTCTCCTATGCTATGGGTAAAATAAATTTAGGAGGAAGTGCGTCTCCTATGGGTAAAATAAACTTAGGGGGAAGTGCGTCTCCTATGGGTAAAATTAACTTAGGATGAAGTGCGTCTCCTATGGGTAAAATAAACTTAGGGGGAAGTGCGTCTCCTATGGGTAAAATAAACTTAGGGGAAGTGCGTCTCCTATGGGTAAAATAAACTTAGGGGGAAGTGTGTCTCCTATGGGTAAAATAAACTTAGGGGGAAGTGCATCTCCTATGGGTAAAATCTCAATTTAGGAAGTGCATCTCCTAAAGCAAAATATAACCCAAAAGACCCAGACTAGGAAGTGCATCTCCTAGGGGTGAAACTTCAATGATTCGAACTAGGAATTGCGTCTCCTACGAATGCACTTAGATGAACCAGACTAGGAAGTGCGTTTCCTAGGAATGAATTTAAATGACCGAGACTAGGAAGTGCGTCTCCTAGAAGTGAGAATTTTAGTGACTAAAACTCAGATGATCCAAACTAGGAAGTGCGTCTCCTAAGGGTAAAATCTCAATTTAGGAAGTGCATCTCCTACAACAAAATATAACTTGAAAACCCAGACTAGGAAATGCTTTTCCTGGTGGTGATGTGTGATCTTCTCAATAGCCTTTGCGTAAGTTGAATTGGGGCATTACACCTGAAAATTTCAACCTTCCAAGCTTTGATATGAACATAGCTTCCATTCCTGTTTCAAACAAAGAAAATTTGGTCAGTTTAAAACGTGGTGGTTGGTTGTGATACTCCTGCTGGGGATGCCATCAACCATTTTCCATCTATGCGTTGTCTGACCATCTTGAACTGGGCTGATACCTTCCGACCTTCTTGACGATTCCTTATTCACAAACCTTTTAACCATTTTCCCAGTCTCCTTATCTGATCTCACGTATTTTCATGACAACCGATTTCACTTGAAGATCTTGCATGTTCATTGATTAACCACTCCCTTCATCGTGTGTGTTATTGAAATACCTTTTCACGGTGCAGACCCAATATCTTCTTTTGCGGTACTGTCCGTGAACTGGCATTTCCCCAACCTTTGAGTCTGTTATGAATTTCCCAATTATGCCCATTGCTTTCCGCGTTGTTCTTTCTTGATTTTCCACTGGCATTGGCCTTATAACCCTTGATTTCTGCTGGGGATATCCTTCTTGATGCTGGTCCATCCTTTTGTCAATCTCATCATCGAATATACCCTCGGTTCAATCCCCCTGGCCCTCCTTTTGTTGCACTGTCCCTGAATTGATATGGACCAATCTTGGGTATTTTGTGCGAACCTCAAAGCACGTTGACCACCAGCTTATTGCGCTTGTTCTTTCCATGACTTATACCATTTTGACGTACTAGTCAGATCTCATCTTGCATGATTGGAAAGCTGATGGCAAATTTTGAAATTATTTCTCGCTTGTTCTGACCAAAGAGACTCAAGAAGAGGAAATGACAAAGGTAAAAGGAACAGAGTAAAAGACAAAAGGAAAAGATGACTCCTAGCGAGAAAAAATTACAAAGTAAAACCTATCAGATATGGATGCCAACTCCATTGGGCATGACATGCACATGTGGCATATCCTTCGTTATTAATCGCCTTTCACAATCTTCGTCTGGTGCTTTCCTGTATGATTCTCAATCTTTATTCGACTTGTAGTGCCCGAAGGGTTTTCACTATCAAGCCTCTATCCTTTTGATTTTTCTCTCAACTTATAGCCGCCTCAAGGTGCCCATGAAGGTTTTCACCGATAAGACTCTCTCATTTTATTACTTTCTGTCGGGGATCAGAGTGTTATTCTCGACTTCCATTTGCATGACTTGGCATCTTTTGAAGATTGGTCAAAAGGTCTTTCTTTGGACCGTAACGTGGGGTTTTGGATAGGGCTAGAAAGAAAGGGTATTAGCGGCTCAAAACGAATCAATTTGGGTTCAAAATTTACAACCTTTTGAACCAGATTTCTTTACATCAAACACAACTTCTGCCCCAGTTTCTTGCTTGGGGATTTTTTTTATTTTGTTACACTATGTTACACTATGCACACTATGACCGAGCCGTGAGGTACCTACGTATCCTCTTTGAGGAATCAGGTCAAACGTAGTTCCCAATTCCTTTTTTGTTTTCTTTTCACTTACTTATTATTTTATTTTCTTTTCTTTCTCTTTCTCTTTTGTCGTTTTGTTATTTCTGTTGTTTTTTTTATCTATCATGCTTGTGTTTTCTAGTCTTTGCTACTGATTCTGAACGAGGGGTAAGAAAGAAAACCAATAAGGCTCAAAAAGGGTTAACGAAGGATAAAGTGTTTAGATAGCAGAATAAAATGCCTTCGTCATTCCAATCTTTAAAACATGCCAAACACAAACAACACCATTAAATATTCGCCACATCTTCTAATTGTGTCGGACTTGATAACCATATCCATACATTTGCCTTTTCATTTGTCATTTTTTAAAACACCGTTGGGCAATACTCTAACTTGCTTTTATGGTTTTTCTTTATGTTTTGCTTGCCCCAGTTTCACGTGGCTCGGGCTTCAAAGAATCTCAAGCTGTTCCTATTTCCCTTAAGTGTTCCGATCATCCCCCAATGGCTTTATAATTAACTCTTAAGATTAGGCCCAAACTTTGCATGCATGTCATGTCACTAGAATTAGCGTTTGAACAAGGACAAAAAGGATAAAAGAATTAAACAAAGAAGATGACTGAAAGTAACATAAGACCGGAATTTGCATTATACAAGCGGTGAAACGGTTCGTATAACGAAACAAGCAAAACAACTGGGGTACGACTTTGGAACAAACCCCAAAACAAATCCTAGGCAACACTAAACAAACCACTATGACAAAATGGAAGGATAAAAGGGTTTGACACAAGACAATATCTGGATTATAACCCTGCAAATAATCCGGACAACAGAAATGATAATAAAATGAACCACCAAAACTTCTCCCTGACCAACCAAGAAAGGAGCGTCTTTCCAACTGCCAAGCTCGGCATCTCAACCACTGGGTTCCCATCAACATTGCCAAAACTATTAACAACTTCAATATCATTAACTTCAGTCCGCAAATTCCCAAGAGGATTCGCATGCTCCTTGTCACTGTCATTGATCACAATTACCCCTTCTTGAATCATTCTTTCTATTTCCCTTTTCAAAGAACGACAATCTTCAATGCTATGCCCTTGGACATTAGAGTGGTACATGCATCGTACAGTAGGATCAAAGCCTTTTGCATATGGGTCTGAAGTATAGCCGAGGAATGGCTCAATCAGGCCAGAATGCTTTAACTTTTCAAACAAGCTTGTATAGGACTCCCCAATTGGCGTGAAACTATTTCTTTGCCTTTGTTCCCCTCCCTGCCCCTGTTTTCTAGGGTCGTTGGGTGCTCGAAAATGTTGTGAAGGCAAGAATGCATTATGTGGTGCTGGCGCTCGCCATAAGGAGTGACCTGATGGTTGGATATATGACCGAACATTGTTCGGAGGATAATACTGAAGTGGATTGTGTGGAGCTCGGGAATAGGTTTGGGCGTGATGGGCGAAAAAGAGTGGCTCTGATGGTGGGTAGTAGGGTTGTGGAAGGACATATGGCATGTGTGGGTAATTTGAGTGATGGGGTCTGGGCTGGTAGTGAGGGGAAGGACCTTTGGATTTGGACCAAGTACCTGTTTCGACTGTTGCAACCTCCTCTCTTCTTTTTCCCGAGCGCACCTCCCGTGCCGCTTTGGATAGCCTGAGTTGTGGCCTTGATTGCCGAATAACTCATTATCTTGTTGGACCTGAGTCCCTCTTCAACCATGCCGCCCATTTTTACTACTTCATTGAAAGATTTACCAACTGATGTCACTAGGTGACCAAAGTAAGTTGGCTCCAAAGTTTGTGAGAAGTAGTCCACCATTTCACCTTCCCTCATTGGCGGATCGACTCTTGCTGCTTGTTCTTTCCAACGGAATCCGAATTCCCTGAAGCTCTCTCCTGGCTTTTTCTCAAGTTTTAATAGTGTGAGACGGTCGGGGACGATCTCAAGGTTATACTGGAAATGACCTACAAACACTTGTGCTAGATCATCCCAGGTATACCACCTGCTAGGATCCTGCCTCGTGTACCGTTCTAATGCAGACCCGCTTAAACTTTGACCGAAATAGGATATCAGCAGCTCATCCTTTCCACCTGCCCCTCTCATCTTACTACAGAAACCTCGTAGATGCGCCATGGGATCACCGTGTCCCTCATATAGATCAAACTTTGGCATCTTAAAACCTGCTGGAAATTGAACATCGGGGAAGGGACACAGATCTTTATAGGACACACTGACTTGGCTACCCAATCCATGCATATTCCTGAAGGATTGCTCCAGGCTTTTCACTTTACGAAGCACTTCGTCTTGCTCCGGATTCTTAGCTGGCCTCTCAGTTTCTGCTAGGAGCTGAAGGTGAGGGGTGTAAGTGTATGGCTCGGGTGTTTTGAAGGTGAGTTCAGGAGGATAGTATTGATTGTCGTGAACCTGAAACACTGGTTCATCGGATGATTTTTGCAATGTGGCGGGTGGAGGTGCCACGAAAACAGGAATAGCTGGTGGAGGAGGGTTTTGTTTGGGTGGTGAAGCTTGGGGATTATAGGAAGTTTCCCCTTAATAGTATTGGGCAATGGGGAAGCTCGTTGATGGACCAGTGGAAGCGTGTTCCGGAGTCCGAGCTGGTGAAAGGGTAGGAGTAGGGGGAAGTATTGGTGGTATTTGTCCCTTAGCCCAGGCTAGGTGCATCCCAGCTATCTCTTGTCTCAACCTGTCTACTTCCTCCTTCATCATTTGCATCCCCGTCTTTTCCTCCTCAACACTTTTGTCTGAACCAGACATACTTTCCGGAATGGGCCCTTTTGATCTTGTGTGGTAATGGTAATCTGCCAGAACGTTCTAACGAGCTAACTGTTTTGAATCTCTTTTTCTGGTATAAACAACAAAACTTGTTAGCGTTAGAGTTTAACACATATTGCAATTTCACATTGGGGAATGCAATGTTCCTAGGCAGTTTAACCATTTCTAACATGTTTTTGCTTTGATTGCATACATCATCCCGACTTACTCTTTCTTTTTATGTCCTTTTTTCCTTTCTTTTATTCACAATGCCCCTTTTTTCTTTTAGTGATGGTCGAATCTTATGTAGATTGCCTACGTATCATGTCCCCGTATGAATCAGACCGGGCGTAGTTCTGCCACATAAAAGGTAAACAACAATAAAATATTTTTTGGAATCACTTAAAGACGAACAACAGACTCGAAAGTCAAACGGCCACATACTCTAATCAAAAGAAATACAAACTCAAGAAAAATAAAATGACAGGTTCCTTCCCCTATATGCCGATTTTAACCAAATGGCTGTTTTTGCAAACGTAGCCCCTTCCCAATTTCACATGAATTTTGAGGCCGGGAAGATTATTTTATGACACTTCACAAACTTGTCCGTTCTTTTACAAAAATAGCCTTTTGACAACTGAAAGATATTCTAAGGCTATCTCGACAAGAACCGTTTAGGACACCGCCAAAGCTGGCTCGGCTTAAAAAATCTAAACGGTATTCTTGACCACTGACTCTTTTTCTTATTAAAAATAAAATAAAAGACCGGGTTTTGCCGACGCGGCCTTTCAGCACCTCGGGGACGAAGATTTTAAGGCGGCGTTAGCTAACCGACCAAAATCCTAAAAAACATGACCAAAGGTGGCAATTTATGCCAAGTCAGCCTTCCGGCGTCCTTTTTGGGACCGTTCGGCTATTTCTGACAAAAACAGCATCACCCAACTCTATGAAAAATTAAAATTTTGACACATTTTTTTTGGCTATTTTTGCAAAGGGGAGGTTGGACCCGATGAGGGCTGCCTACGTATCTCACATCCTGTGAGAATCAAACCGGCGTAGTTCGGGTCGATCAGGAATAAAGGAAATAAACTAACTTTTTTTTTCCGAATAAAATACTTACAAAGAAGAGAGAAAATATTTTTGGATTTCGATTTGTTTGTTTTTTTTTTGAAAAGAAAGGCGTCTAAAGAAATATTTTTTTGAATTTTAACTTCTTTTCCCTTTTTTTTTTGGAAATTTCGAAAAAACTTCTAAAGAAGAAAGGAAATATTTTTGGACTATTACTCTAAATTTATGAAAGAAATACTACAAAAGAAAAGAAAAATATTTTTGAATTTTGAATTTTCTTTTGAATTTTTAAACAAATATTTTTGGATTTTGAGAGAGATTAAAAGAAAATATTTTTGTATTTTTTTAAAAAAAGGTGTCTAAAAGAAAGACTTTCTAAAGAAGAAAGTAAAGGAAAATATCTTTGAATTTTTTTTTTGAAAAATGGGGGCCGGAAGCTGAAGAGGTTTGTCTACGTATCTCACATCCGGTGAGAATCAGACCCGCATAGTTCGGGCCACGACAATAAACTAATTCTGACATCAAGACTTGTTTAAACAAATTACACTAAAAAAACATTTTTTTTTCTTTTCACAAAATTTTGGAGAGTTCGCCGGTAACTCAGAATTATCTTTCTACACTGCTATTTTTTCCCTTTTTCACAATTTTTCAAAAATTCCCGATTTCAGAAACCGGTCAGCATGCAGATCTGAAGCAAATAAATGTGCAAAACAAACATGATGCAGTAGGATGGTCTTTTTCATTTCAAGTTGCTTGTCCTAAACGGACCCAACCCCTGTGTTGAGTCCCCTAAGTCAAATGCAACATGATGCAAATAAGCGTTCCTACTAGGGATCCGGCATGAGGTTTTGTTATACTAGGTTTATCCTGGGTGTTTGTTCTAGACCTGGCTTACCCGAGCGGACTCGAGCTGAGGATGGGAACTGCGTACCGGTAACCAAAAGATCATCCGATTTTGCAACTCCTCCGAATCCTCGTTCTATTTTGGAATAGGACACTAACAGAAAGAAGTCACGACCAGCGTGCACTACTCAAGAGAGAGAAGAGAGGGATTTCGTAGCAGTTTATATATACAGTTCAGATAATATCAAAGCGGTAAGAGAAACATTTTGCACATTTAGGCTAAAACATGTAATAAAATCAGATAATAAATAAAGCCAAATAATAACAATTATTCTAAGCTCGAATTTTTGAACCCTGAACCAGAGATTCTGGGTTACCTCCCCAGTAGATATTCAGTCCCCTAAGTCAAATGCAACATGATGCAAATAAACGTTCCTACTAGGGATCCGGCATGAAGTCAAGTTATTCTAGGTTCAACCTGGGTATATATTCTAGACAGTGTACCCGAGCGGACAACTCGAGTTGAGGAATGAGCTCCTTTCCGGGAACCAAAAGGCTAGCCGGCTTAGAAACTTTCCGAGCCTCTTTTATTTCAGGGTATGACACTAACAGAATAGGGAGTCTCAACCAGTAAGCACATCCCCGAAGGTAAGAAGAGAAGGGTTTCGGCACAGTTTATATACAATTCAGATAATATCAAAGCGGTAAAAGCACCATTTAGCACATTGGGCCCAAACATGTAACAAAATCAGATAACTCCAAATATAACAATTTATCTAAGCTCGAATTTCTAACCCTGAACCAGTGGTTCTGGGTTAAGTCCCCAGCAGAGTCGCCAGAGCTGTCACACCTCCTTTTTCGCCCGCGCCACCGCGAAGCGGCGCGGAAGGGAGTTTTTTTTTCAATTAAAGGACAATCGAAACGGGATTTATTTATTTATTTCAGAGTCGCCACTTGGGAGATTATGGTGTCCCAAGTCACCGGTTGAATCCCGAATCGAGGAAAAGAATGATTCTGTTTAACAGTCTGCGCACCAGAAATTCGGATAAGGAATTCTATTAACCCAGGAGAAGGTGTTAGGCATTCTCGAGTTCCGTGGTTCTAGCACGGTCGCTCAACTGTCATATTCGGCTTGATTATCTGACTTTATACAATTATGAACTTATGTGCAAACTTTAAACTCTTTACCGCTTTTATTATTATTATTATTATTATTTTAATAGAGAATTACAACATTGTGAAAAAATGTATCTCAAACCATGTCACATCAATGTACTCGTGGTTATCGATACATTTCAACTCTGTTGAGATTTGGATTTGGATCATATAAATGTGCACCTGAATTTAAGAAAGTAAATTGTTAAAGGCACGCCTAAAGCGACTAGCGTATCATTATTTTTTGGTAAGGCCGTGAAATTTGCTAAACGACCGATCCCGAAGCCTATACAATTATTAACCAATTATTGAGGACCCCGCAACTTTTTATTGGGCGAGGCTCATCTCATTTGTTTTAAAAAGGATAATCCTAAAGTGCCTACATTTTTTCTATTAAATTTGTCTCTAAAAATGAAAGAGAAAAGATCCTAATTTATTTACATGCTTACGAATTGTTATAGTCGGGTTTCGAACGCAATTTGTTAAATCAGAATGTAAACACAATATGGACAGCCCGTTGGCGAACGTGGACCCAGGCCTAACGTGTATGGCACAAAACTGGACCTGGGCCATCTCATTCACATGTTACTACCTAGTTACATTATACTACGCATGCTCACAGTTTGTCAAATTTAAAAAAAACTTGGCAATTTAATTTTAATCCTAAACCATTAACATGCTGAAATTAACCAATAGTATCTAGCTAAACAATATTCCTACAAGTTCCGAAACGGTCTATTCGTTTAATGAGCTAACTGTTGAATGTTTAAGAATAGTCTAAATCAGCTAACATGCTTTTTGAGATATGATAATCATCAAACAATAACGAACTATCTGAACAGAGTTACTACATCATTTATTTTTTTTAGCAATACATAGGCAGTTCGTCCACTAAGCTACTGTCAGATGTTCCATTATATATTAAACAACTACATGATTCTGATTAGAGGAAACCAAATAATGTATATACACAACTAAAATTCAGAATATAACTAAGATAAATTCAGAACTTCAACTCTTCATTTCATATTTATGCTTCAGTTTCCATTCTACAAGAACCAGTGTATCAATTTGTGTACCTGATATTGGAAGTAAAAGAAGAGGAAGATCAGCAGAAATGCAGTAGCATATAACAACAGCAACACCTCGCAACCAGTAACAACCAGCAACGAGAAACCAGTGACAGATTTTAAAATCAAACAAAAATCCAGCAATAACCAGTGAAGTAGTAGCAAATAACCAACCAAACTCAAGGAAACAAATCAAATGAAAATCCAGAAACACCAACAACAATCAACGGGCAGAAACAAAGTGAATCTTTTTTAGATTGAAAGACCAGTTAATGTTTACCCATTAAATTCTGACCCCTCTGTATATCCAGTGTATGCAGATTGTATATCGGGTGTATACTCTTTCGAATCTCCTTCAAAATTTTTCCTCAATATTCAGCCAATCTCCTATTCCCTTTCAATATTTTCGGAATTCTTCCCCTCTCTCAGCCAATCCCCTTTTTCTTATTCGAATCCCCCTTTTCAATATTTTCGGAATTCTTCTCCTTAATATTCAGGAAAACCTTTTTTTTTTCTTTGTGTCCAGCCCCCAAGATTTTAAAAGTCTTCTCTAATTCTGCCAAAACTCCCCTTATTTATGTTCAAAATAGACCACTTTAAACAATTAATCAAATAAAGAAGAGGTCCCATCTTCTTGAGCCCCGTAATCCCACTACTACATGTCTTTTCCTTATTTAATTCCCTTATTGCCCCACTACCGCATGCTTTGTCCCCCACTATATTAAACAATGTATTAATTCCCCACCATTATGTCTTGTCCCCCACTACGTATTATTTTATGTGTTATTTTAATATTAGCGCTTAGTGGACAGAACACTCAGTAATTATTTTTAAGACTCATTTAAAATCTCGAAAATGCTCTTAAAATTACAGAAATTACCATTCTACCCTTGAAAATACTGCAATTTACCATTCTACCCCCATCAGCTATAACCAATTCACCTAATCAATTCTAACCAAAATACATCAGCTGTAACCAATTCCTAATCAAATTTCATGAACAAATTTAGGCTAGAAACTCAATATTTTTTGACTAAACAATATTTTTTAACAACAAACATACTTTTAGATTCAATAACAGTAACAAATTGAACATAACAAACAAGTAGATTCAAATCACTAAACTCAATAATCAATTGAACTTTAAATTAAAACTAACAACATGATTAAACTAAACACTTCTATATTAAAACTAAACAAGAACATAAAACAAACTGAAGAAATAATCAAGAAATGATAACAACGAACAAGAAAAAAATCAAACATATACTGATTTTAAATCCGAGAATATCAAACAAAATACGGACAGAAATGAAACTTAAACCAACTGACCGGAAATGACCAACGACGAACTCGAACGGAATGGCAAACTCGAACCAAGACTGCCAATGACCTAACGGATCTCGACTTCAATGAAAACCCACCTTCTCTTTTAACCTTGACGAACTCATACTGGACCTCACCGAACGACGAACAACAACGGACTCAAACAAAACCAAACGAGACCTTGACAGAACTTCGCCGGACTTTAACCAGATTGCCTCGCTTTTCCTCTGTATGTGTGCGTGTGGTCGTGGAAGCAGCAGCAGTGGGGCTGTGTGTGCGTGTGTTGAGCAGATGTTTGACAAGAGAGGAGATGAAGCAGCATCATCTATGTGTTTGGACGTGAGGCTGTGCATGTGTGTGTTTTGAGGTGAAACAGCAGCAGTGGGTTCTTGGGTGTTCTTTGCTGGAGGTCGACGAGGCAGTCATGGGAGGTGAAGCAGAAGAAGCAGCAACGTTTGGTTGGAGCTTGACAAAGGCAACAGTAATGGTGTTATGGTCGTCGACTGGACGAAGCAGAAGCCGATGGGGTTCGTTTGGACATGATGCTGTTTAGAAGATGGTCGTTTGGGACCTATGGGGACGAAGAAGAAGAAGCAGCAGTGATGGTGGTTTGGGTGGACGACGCAGGCAGCCATGGTTGTTTGGACGTTGGGTTTCAATGGCGGACGGGGAGGGTAGTTGGTGGCGATGGACTGGTTGAACGGAGAGGGGGCTATTTGGACGTGAGGATGGAGATGACAAGGGTGTGGTCTGTTGGGCTTGGGGTCAGCCATGGAGCTTGGGACGAGGGGAAGGGGGGTGGTTTTGGAGAAGAAGAAGAAGAAGAGGGGGGGGGGGTAGCTTTTAGGGGTTTTTAGGGTAAAAAAAAATGAAAATGGGGGTTGGGATTAGTTTGGGTTATGGGGCGGACTGGGTCGGTCGACCCTGTGGGGTTATTTGATTTGGGCCATGGTTGATTTAAATTAGAAGGTGGCCCAATCCGATTTTCTTCCTCTTTTATTGCTTCTTTTTCTTCTTTTATTTTTTCTTAAACTAAAACTAAATTCTAAAAATCCAAAATTATCATGTAGAACTAAATTAATTTATAAAAGTGCAAATTAACTCTCAATAACAATTAACACACAATTAAATAGCAATTACGATAAAATATACAATTTGGGCATTAAATGCTAAAAATGCAACGTACAATATTTTTATGATATTTTGTTCTTGTAAAAACAAACTTAATTGCTCCTAATTGTAGAATTAAATCCTAAATGCAAATGCAACATATTTTTGTATTTTTTTTATTAATTTAACCAATAAACATGCATGGACAAAAATACAAATAATTATCAAAAATGCCACAAAAATTCTCAAAATTGCACACAAAGGAAAATTATTTTATTTTAAATTTTTTGGGAGTATTTCTCTCATAGGGCAAAAATCATATGCTTACAACTACACTAAATCCTGCATTTAGTAACATTTTTCATGTTAGATGTATGTGTCTATTTACCATTTAATTATGGGTGATGGTATGAGAATATTAAATGTTGAAATTAAAAAGGTTAAAATGGCTCTTCACTGGCTTTTTTATTCAAACCGTAGAAGTAGACTTAGAGAATATTTTAAAAGATGTGATGAATTTAGCCTAAGAGAAAGAAAGGTTCCTAAACCTCGTCCAACTAGATGGAATTATATGTATGGAAGTTTAGTTGTTGCATATGAATATAGAAACCCCATAAACGCAATGTTTAATGCTCATGTAAGTGATGATGATGAGCACCTTAAAAATGCGGATTGAGCTAATGTTAAAATGCTTGTAGATTTTTTTAGAAAGAATTCATGTAGCTACAAATGAATTTTCTGGGCAATGTTATCCTACTATTTCAAACTGTTTAGTTTATCTTGCAGAACTTGCAAATTTGTTTGCTTATTTTTTAGAGGGTGGAGAAATTTATGAAGAAGCTATTGATTCTATGACAAAGAAATTTAAAAAATATTTTTTCCCTATTCCCCCTATTTATGGTGTTACTGCCTTATTAAATCCTACTATGAAATTAGGAGGTCCTCAATATTGGTATCAATCTATTTATAATGGTTTAGCACTTGAAGATGAGGAGTTGTCTACACTTTCGGACGCAGAAGCCTCAATTAAAATAAATGCTCAAACTATTTATAGTGCTTATCAAATTGCAATAGATAATGATATACCAAATGTTCCAACTCTTTTTTCTTCTAGTTCTCAATCATCTAAAAGAACTGCAAGAGTAAGAGCACTTACTGCTTGGACCGGGTTCAGGAGTTCTCAAGGTTGTAGCACTAGTGATTGTTCACAACTAAATGAGCTTGAAGTTTATTTGTCACAGGGACTTGAGGAAGTGAATCCCGACGGCTCATTTAATCTTTTGGAATGGTGGAAGGACAAAGGAAAACACTTTCCGATCCTTTCAAGGATGACCCGAGACATTTTAACCATTCAAGCTTCAACAATGGTATCAGAGAGCGCTTTCAGTCAAACAAGACTTCAACTCGGTGATTATAGAGCATCTATGAGGGAGAGCTTGGAAAACTCAGTACTTTTCAGAGATTGGATCCGTTCGGAATGAAGAAATTTTGGACTTGCTGAATCACAAGCAGAGGTAGACGAAGCTTACGAAGAAATATTAGCTAAACTTGCAGAGGATGCAGCTTCGCCCGGAAGCGGTTTTCCACCACCACAAACGGAAATTCCTCCGAACCTTGATGGATTTATAAAATTTGTAAGAGATACCATGTAAAATTAATATGTAACTTGTATTTTGGCACATCTTGATTAGTTTCTTTTTCTTCTCAATTGTGGTATTAGCACCTTGGTTGTGCTTATTCCACTGGGGGGGGGGGGGACTAAAAAAGTTTGGGCCATGTTTTGTTAATGTCATAATAATAAAAATTATAATGCATTCCTTTGAATATCTTTTTACAATATTTTGTCTTTTAAATTTGAATTAAATTTTTTTAAGTCACAACTATATAATATAATTTACAAGAAATTGCCTTAGATAATTTTTTTTTTAAAAAACCAGACTTACTACTTATATATATATATATATATATATATATATATATATATATATATATATATATATATATATATATATATATATATATATATAATATATATATATATATATATATATAGATATATATGTATATTATAGATATAGATATAGTATATATAATATATATAAGCTATATAATTTACAAGAAATTGCCTTAGATAATTTTTTTTTAAAAAAATAGTCAAGGCCCGTTTCTTCTTTATTTTAACAGTAACTGGCCCACTTAGTCCGGGACTATTAGTTCGTGGTTCCGGTCCTGGTCTAGTTACCTCCAAAAGCCCACGAAGCCCGGGACCGTTTAAGCCCGGCCCACGAAGCTCGGGCCCATATATGACCGACCCACAAGGCCCATTTGGTCCAGGCCCGACCCGTCTGCGAACCTTATGTCCAAATAAGGAATTAAAAGCCTAGATTGTTATGTCCAAATAAGGAATCAAAAGCATAGGCATAATCAAGGCAACAAATCTTCATATAAAGATGATTTGTAATAGTTAGCATGTGTATGAATACTTCTACATGAGTCTGGAAGGTCCATGCATGATAAAGACTCCAAATTTATCTCAATCGATACCTCCCCATGCCCAAGACCTTCCTGGTGTCCAGTAACACTGCACATAGATGACACAAGGTAAAATAGATGATCACGTGATTCTAGAGGGATGGATCAAAATTCATCCGTCCGAGAATTATAGCTCCATAATCAATCATGTCATCTCAGAAATTAGTCATCAACCACACATAATGAATTTTCATGCCATGATCATAACAACCGCACAGAATGTCCCATCATACCAACCTCGGTCCATATCAGAAAATCATATGTAGAGATGTATGCATATGAACAAGATAGAAACATGTATGATACAGATGGATAGAGAGATAAACATGCAGAGATGTATGCATGTGTACAAACTTTGACTATAGTTATAACATGCAATCCAACATACAAAATAGCATGTTGATGATCATATACTTTACAAGTACCTTGCGCATAAGTACTTTACTTTATGTTTTGATGATCTAACAAACTTATCATTCAGAACCAGATACGAAACCTGTTACACATCTACAAGACCTTGAGATCACAAAGTTCCAGGTTGGGATCCAGTGTGAAATATAACTCAACTCTTCAGAGAGGAAGGAACATCTGAGAAAACAAGTCCCTACCAGTTCCCGGAGAGACTGTATGAAGTCAACTCTCCAGCAGAAAAGTGCTGCCTGCACACGCTAATGCACAGAAATAGTACAATAGTCAACTTTCTATGGAAAGCTTTTTACCTACCTTGCTTACATAATCGTAAGTGATGTCACACATATATAAATACAATCAAGGAAGGTAAAACAACTTGTAAGCACGTAATTTTTGCCTTATGAGAGAATTACTCCCAAAAAATCCAAAATAAAACAATTTTCCTTTGTGGGCAATTTTAAAATTTTTGTGGCATTTTTGATAATTATTTGTATTTTTGTCTGTGCGTGTTTATTGGTTAAATTAATAAAAAAAATTACAAAAATATGTCGCATTTGCATTTAGTATTTATTTAAGTTTGTTTTACAAAATCATACAAATAATGTACGTTCCATTTTTAGCATTTAACGTCTAAATTGTGTGATTTTTATAGTTAATTATAATTTAAATGTGCGATAATTGTTATTTGGACAGATTTTTGAAATTATAACAGATTTTGAATCAGGGCAGTAACAGTAGTTTTAGGGGTAATACGGGAATTAACAAATTGCAGATTATTTAATTATGGTGGGGACAAGACATAATGATAAAAGCAAAAAGGAAAAGGTGGGTAATAATGTCTTCTTTTCAAAAAGAGGGAACACGGGGGCCCACTTTGACTACTTTTCAAAAGAGGGAACACGGGGGGCCACGTTGACTACTTTTACTAAAGTAAAAGTGTGGGTAATAATAAAAGTTAAAGGGAAAAGAGGTAAAAGGGGGTCTTGCTTTGTATATAAGGGGAATTTTGGGAGAAGAATTTTGAGAAAGAGGGGAATTTTGGGAGAGATTTTGGGAGGAATTTTAAGAGATTTTAGGAGGAGAATTTTTAGAAAGAGGGGTTTTAATGGAGAATTTTTAGAAAGAGGGTAATAATAAAAGTAGTTTGTTTACATACTTTTGGTTTTGTTCTATTGAGTTGTTCGGTTTTCTTCAAAGTTTTCTGGGCCTTGAACCTGGGTCGAATTGCTGCTGGGGTTGCTGTTGTTGCTGTGTATTTACACTACTGTTGCTTCTACTGATCTTCATCTTCTTTCCTTGCTTTCCAAATACCAGGTACACAAACTGATACACTGGTTCATCTTGTAAGCCACTCGAAGCATGAATGCAAAAATGTGAAAGATTTGAAGTTGTAGTTTAATGTAGTCTTTTCTTTCTTTTACTGTCTGTATGTAGAATATTCTATGTGCTGCCCATGTAAACTCTTTAAACGACTTACTTTCGAAACTTAACTATAATAACTCGAAGTATGTAAATAAAGTAGGATCTTTTCTTAATTTATTTTAGAGAAAAACGAAAAATAAAAAATGTAGTCGTGCTAAGATTATCCTTTTTTTAAAAATAATGAGACGAGTCTTGCCAAATAAAAATGCAAATTGCGGGGCCCTCAATAATTGGTCATAATAAATACTTAGAATTTGGGATGGACTGTTTAGTGAATTTCACTACCTTCCCCAAAGATAATAATGCGTTAGACTCTTTAGACGCGATTTAATTAAATTACATTCTTAAACTCGGGTGCACATTTATGTGACCCAAATCCAAATCTCAACGGAGTCGAAATGTGTCTCTAATCACGGGTACATTGATTGTGACGTGGTCCGAGATGCATGTCCATGACGTTGCAAATTCCTTTTAAAAATAAGAATGAGATGAGCCTCGCCGAATAAAAATACAAAATTGTGGGGCCCTCGGTAAATATTTGCTTTAAAATTGCTTTGACTTCGGGATGGACCGTTTAGCAAAATTTCACGGCCCTACCCAAAGTAAATGATACGTTAGTCGCCTTAGGCGCGCCTTTAATAATTTAATTTCCTTAAACTCGGGTGCACATTGATGTGACTCAAATCCAAATCTCAACGGAGTCAAAGTGTGTCGACGACCACGGGTACATTGATTGTAACGCGGTTCGAGATACATTTTCACAACGTTGAAATTCCTTGTAAAAAATAATAATAATAATAATTATGAAAGCGGTAAAAAGTTAAAATTTGCACATAAGTTCATATATGTATAAAATCAGATAATCAAGCCGAATATAACAGTTGAGCGACCGTGCTAGAACCACAGAATTCGGGAATGCCTAACACCTTCTCCCGGGTTAACAGAATTCCTTATCCGGATTTCTGGTACGCAGACTGTAATATGGAGTCATTCTTTTCCTCGATTCGGGATTAAAATTGGTGACTTGGGACACTCTAAATCTCCCAAGTGGCGACTCTGAAATAAATAAATAAATCCCGTTTAGATTGTCCTTTAATTGGAAAAAACTCCCCTACGCCCCTCGCGGGGGCGAAAAAGGAGGTGTGACAGCTTTGGCGACTCTGCTGGGGACATTTGAACCCAGAACCACTGGTTCAGGGTTAGAAATTCGAGCTTAGATAAATTGTTATATTTGGCTTTATCTGATTTTTACATGTTTGAGCCTAATATACTAAATGCTGCTTTTACCGCTTTGATATTATTTGACTGTATATATAAACTGTGCCGAATCCTTCTCTCTTCACCTCCGGGGATGTGCTTACTGGTTGAAACTCCCTATTCTGTTAGTGTCATACCCTGAAATAAAAAAGAGGCTCGGATAAGTTACGAAGCCGGATGGCCTTTTGGTTCCCGGTAAGTTGCCCCCTCCTCGACTTGAGTTGTCCGCTCGGGTACACAGTCTAGAACACCGACTCAGGTTTTGAACATAGAATAACATGACTTCATGACGGATCCCTAGTAGGAACGATTATTTGCATCATGTTGCATTTGACTTAGGGGACTCAACACAGGGGTTGGGTCCGTCTAGGACTAGCAACCTGAAATGAAAAGACCATCCTGCTGCATCCTATTTGTGCTGTGCATTTATTCTGAACCCTCATGTTGACCGGTTTTTGAATCTCGGGAACGTTGGAAAATTGAAGAAAAAAAAAGAGAAAAAGAGAGAAATAACAGTTAGGGAGTTAATTGATTATTTTAGAAAAACCCAGTGTCCAAGTACTGTTGGAACTCTGCCGAAATATATTTACTTTTAAAATTATTTGTTTACCCAAAAAAAAACAGGAAGTGTGTAGGAAAAAGTCCTTTATTTTAGTTTGCTTTGTTTTCAAAAAAAAAAGGAAAATATGTTTGTTTTCAAAATCAGTTAGTTTACTTGTCCGAACTACGCAAGGTCTGATTCATGCGGGGTCATGATACGTAGGCAATCTCCATAAGATTCAACCACAACAAAAAAAAAATGAAAAAATGATGAAAAGAAAAAATGAAAAACTGAAAAAATGAAAAAAAAATCGAAAAAAAAGAAAAAGAAAAAGAAAAGAAAAAAAGATGTTGTTAATAATGGGGACCGACTAAGTCCATTCTAACCTGTTTGTTTTGAATCGCAAGGAAGGTTAAGGTGGTTGGTTTGTGGTAAGCGGACAATGACACCCAGAACATCGCGCGGAATCCTTTACCCGCACATCATGATGCACACTTTGCGGGGATCAGGCCTGATAGCAGAAGCACTCAAATCCTATTGGGGACTTGTTGACTAAGGTTGATGATATTGAAGTTGGTAATGGTCTAGGCAATATTGATGCGAAGCTCAATGGCTAAGATGCCAGTTTTGATGAAGTGGGGGGACGCTCTGTTCCTTGGTTAGCAAGAGAGAAGCTTTTGGTGGCTTATTTTGTTGTCGTTTCTGTTGTCCGGATTATTCTTAGGTTTGTAATTCGGATATTGTCTTGTGTCAAACCGTCTTATCTTTCCGTTTTGTCATAGCGGTTTGTTTAAGTTTGTCCAGGTTGTTTTAGGATTTTATTTTGGTTTGTTTTTGTTTGTTTTTGTTATTCAAACCATTTCACCGGTAGTCTAAAGCAAAATCCGGTCTTTTATTATTTCCAGTCATCTTTTTGTTTAGTCCTTTTATCATTTTTGTTCAGCGCCGATTCTGGTGACATGACATGCGCACACAGTTTGGGCCTAGTCTTAAAAGTTAATCATAAAACCCCAGAAAGGTGATCAGAACATTTAAAGGAAATAAGGACGGTTGAGATTATTCGGAGCTCGAGTCATACAGAACTAGGGCAAGTAAAACACAAAGAAAACCGTTAAAAGCAAGATTCACCTTTCATGATAATGAGAGTGAGAGTGTCGCCCAACGGTGCTTTAGAAATGACAAATGTTGAATATAATTGTCAAGTATAATTGTCAAGTCCAGCACCATCAGAAGAGGCTACAAATCTTTGTTTAATTGTGTTGTTTGCATTTGGCATATTTTGAAGACTGGAATGACGAAGGCATTTTGTTCTCCTACCTAAACACTTTATCCTTCGTTACCCCTTTCGAGCCTTATTTATTTTTCTTTCATACCCCTCGTTCGGAATCAGTAGAAACGACTAGAAAACGCAAGCATGACAGGTAAAGAAAAGAAGAAAAAAAGAAGAAAGAAAAGAAAATAACAAAACGAAAAAAGAGAAAAGAAAAGAAAGAAAAGAAAAGAAAAATGATAACAAAAAAAAACAAAGGAAAGTCAAATGAAAAAAGAGGAATTGGGAACTACGTTTGACCTGATTCCTCAAAGAGGATACGTAGGCGCTTCACTGCTCGGTCATAATTTTGAAAAATGAAAAAAAAATCAATTAAGATATCCCCAAGCAAGAAACTGGGGCAAATGTTGCGTTTGTTGTAAATAAATCTAATTCCGAAGGTTGTAACTAATAACCCAAAATTAATGCATTTTTTGAGCCTTTAATACCCTTTCTTTCTAGCCTATCCAAAACCCACATTACGGTCCAAAGAAAGGCCTTCTGATCAGTCTTCAAAAGATGTCAAGTCAGACAAATGAGAGTCTTACCGGTGTACATAACACTCTGTTCCACAGCAGAAAGGACTCTAAGCCCCAGCAGAAAGAGTCATGCCGGCAACACGCTAAATCCCCAGCTGGAAAGTGATACAAATGAGAGAGTCTTATCGATGAAAATCTTTACGGACACCATAAAGCGACGAAATCTGAGAGAAAAACCAAAATGAGAGAGACTTGATAGTGAAAACCTTCGGGCACTACAAGTCGAATAAGATTGAGAATCAGATGGGGAATTGCCAATTGAAGGTCTTGAAAGACGATTGACGACGGAGGATAGGCCACATGTGCATGTCATGACCATTAGAGTCGGTATCTGCGTTTGATAGGTTTTTATTTATAGTTTCTTTTGTTAAAGAGTCATCTTTTCCTTTGTCTTTTTATTCTGTTCCCTTTTATCTTTTTCCTTTCATAGAAAAATTCCCCAATAGAGTCTGTTTGGTCAGAACAAGTGAGAATTGACTTCAAAATATGCCATCAGCTTTCCAATTATGCCAGATGAGATCTGACTAGTACATCCAAGTGGTTTAGTCAGCAAGGAACAAGCGCGAGGCCAGTGTCAAAAAAGATATCCCCAGCAAAAGGGAATTGACAAAAGGATTGACGAGTGTCAAGAGGGATATCCTTGCCAAAACCAAGGTTATAAGCCTCAAGGCCAAGGCCCGTTGAACAAAGCAAGGAAAGCAATGAACATGGTGTGGGAAATTCATACAAGACTAAAAGGTCGGGGAAATGCCAGTTTCCGAGCTATGCCACAAAAGAAGAGGGATATCCCCAGCAGAAAGGGATTATCCCCAGCAAATAATATCATCCCCAACAAGTTGTGCAACGCAGAGCAGGGAAGGAGAAAGGGAAAATCCATCCCAGTAGGAGTATCACAACCAACCACCATGTTTTAAACTAACAAATTTTGTTTGATTTGAAACAGGTAAAGGAAATGGCAATGATGCCAGAAATACATGCCACAAGGGATATTATCAAACTGGGGCAGAAAATTTTCTTTCCATTTAGAAAATTTTCTGGAAGTCAGGTACCCATTCGGGGAAGAATAAAGATAACGCCAGTCTCAAGGGAAGTGGTCTTAGAACCAGTGTTTCCCCCAACATAATAAGTTTCGATGGAGGAAGCTGTTCCCCAACAAAGGGATGAAACTTGTGCTCAGAAGAGCAAAAGGCCAGTATCATTCCCAACAGCCTCCCGAAGAGGGAAGCACTAGTTCTGAAGGAGTCAGAATCCCCCAGCAGTGTTATCTTCGACAGCGTTATCCCCAGCTGATAACATTTTATCCCCCAACAGGTAAGTAAATAATTCCCCAAAAGTGTTATCCCTAGCAGTTTCGAGGAGTCCAACACAAGTTTGGTGAAAATCGGTATCCTCAGCGGTTCTTTTCGGGGAAAGGCAAAACGAGTCTTAAGGGAGTTAGTCTTCGAAGGAAGAAGCTACAAAAAAATAAAAAATAAAAAAAAAAGAAAAAAAAGAAAAAAAGGGGGAAGTAGTTTGCAGGGGAATGAAACATCCTACTCAAAAGGAAGTAGTTCTGGAAGGAGTAAGATAACATATTTACTCAGCATAGTTATCCTTAGCAGTGTTATCCTCAGCGGATCATCGAGATGTAGAAGCATCCTCGACAGAGTTTTGGGCAACCCAGAGTGGGTAAGGAAAAAAGTGAAAATTCATCCCCCGCAAAATAATCCACAGCGAGTTTTCGAGGTAAGACATTTTCAAGGGTTCATCCACCCTCGAATAGGATATTTTGGGTTCATCCGCCCTCGAATAGGATATGTTGGGTTCATCCGCCCTCAAATAGGATATGTTGGGTTCATCCGCCCTCAAATAGGATATGTTGGGTTCATCCGCCCTCAAATAGGATATGTTGGGTTCATCCGCCCTCGAATAGGATATGTTGGGTTCATCCGCCCTCGAATAGGATATTTTGGGTTCATCCGCCCTCGAATAGGATATTTTGGGTTCATCCGCCCTCGAATAGGATATTTTGGGTTCATCCGCCCTCGAATAGGATATTTTGGGTTCATCCGCCCTCGAATAGGATATTTTGGATTCATCCGCCCTCGAATAGGATTTTATTTTCAAAGTTGTTGTTGAAGACATGCGCCCACCTGAATAACGAGAGGAATACTTTTTTGTCTGTCCATTTCATATTTTAGGCGCCCACCTGTATAATAAGGGAATATATTCCACGCCTTTACCAATAGGAGACGCACCTCCTAAGTTTAGTTTTACCCATAGGAGACGCATTTCCTCCTAAGTTTAGTTTTACCCATAGGAGATGCATTTCCTCCTAAGTTTAGTTTTACCCATAGGAGACGCATTTCCTCCTAAGTTTATTTTACCCATAGGAGAGGCATTTTCTCCTAAGTTTAGTTTTTACCCATAGGAGAGGCATTTCCTCCTAAGTTGTTGTTGAAATCAGGAGCCCGCCTGAAGAGAGGAATGACGTTTATTTTTAAAAGTTGTTTAAATCTCGCCAACCTAAAAAGGGAATGACATTTTATTTTGAAAAGTTGTTGTTGAAATCAGGAGCCCGCCTGAAGAGAGGAATGACATTTATTTTAATCAAGAGTTGTTGAAATCAGGAGCCCGCCTGAAGAGAGGAGAGGCGTTTATTTTAAAAGTTGTTGAAATCTCGCCAACCTAAAGAAAAGAATGACATTTTATTTTTAAAGTTGTTTGTTGAAATCAGGAGCCCGCCTGAAGAGAGGAATGACGTTTTATTTTAAAAGTTATTGAAATCTCGCCAACCTAAAGAAAGGAATGGCATTTTATTTTCAAAGTTGTCGAAATCAGGAGCCCGCCTGAAGAGAGGAATGACGTTTATTTTCAAAGTTGTTGAAATCAGGAGCCCGCCTGAAGAGAGGAATGGCGTTTATTTTCTAAGTGTTGAAGTTGGGAGCCCGCCCATATAACAGAGGCATACATTCAGTCTTTTCATTTCAAGTGTTGAAATTGGGAGCCCGCCCATATAACAGAGGCATACATTTCTGTCTTTACTTTTCAAGTGTTGAAGTTGGGAGCCCTCCCATAATAACAGAGGAATACATTTCAGTCTTTACATTTCAAGCGTTGAAGTTGGGAGCCTGCCCAGATAATAGAGGCATACATTTCAGTCTTTACGTTTCAAGCGTTGAAGTTGGGAGCCCGCCCATATAACAGAGGAATACATTTCAGTCTTTATATTTCAAGTATTGAAGTTGGGAGCCCGCCCATATAACAGAGGAATACATTTCAGTCTTTACATTTCAAGCGTTGAAGTTGGGAGCCCGCCCATAGAACAGAGGAATACATTTCAGTCTTTACATTTCAAGCGTTGAAGTTGGGAGCCCGCCCATATAACAGAGGAATACATTTCAGTCTTTTCATTTCAAGTGTTGAAGTTGGGAGCCCGCCCATATAACAGAGGAATACATTTCAGTCTTTTCATTTCAAGTGTTGAAGTTGGGAGCCCGCCCATAGAACAGAGGAATACATTTCAGTCTTTTCATTTCAAGTGTTGAAGTTGGGAGCCCGCCCATAGAACAGAGGAATACATTTCAAGATCAAGTCAGAAGACAATAAAATAGAGGGTTACAACTGGAATCCCCAGCAGGAAACCATAAAAATCCCCAGCACCGGGAAGCAAAAGGTTGCAACAAGAGGTCCCAGCACAAACTCAAGTGCATGGGTCAAAAGGAAGAAAAGCATCGGAAGAAAAGCACCGGAGGAAACACAAGCCGACACGAAAGCAAGGCAACAAGAACAAATTTCAGTCTAGCCTAGCTTCTTGTTTTATTTTAAGCACGGTGTAACAAGGAGATCGGTAAGCAGTAGTAATAACATACAACAACAGTAACATTGCAGTCCCATGGTAGTCCCAGCTACCAAAACTTCCCGAACTACATTGACTTGATTCCTGTTTAGCCCAGGATATGTAGGAAACCTTTGAAGTAAAGGTTCGGTTAAACCTTTTTCAAAAAAAAAATGCTTCACACGGAGTATTCGGATGGGCAAAAATCGCTCACTTTATCTTTGCACGAAAACCCTTCGTGACTTCGGGCAAAGAGGGGCAGCTGTAAGAACGTGATTTTTGCCCTATGAGAGAATTACTCCCAAAAAATCCAAAATAAAATAATTTTACTTTGTGGGTAATTTTAAAATTTTTGTGGCATTTTTGATAATTATTTGTATTTCTGTCTGTGCGTGTTTATTGGTTAAATTAATAAAAAAAATTACAAAAATATGTCGCATTTACATTTAATATTTATTTAAGTTTGTTTTACAAAATCATAAAAATAATGTACGTTGCATTTTTAGCATTTAACGTCTAAATTGTGTGATTTTTATAGTTAATTGCAATTTAAATGTGCGATAATTGTTATTTGGACAGATTTTTGAAATTATAACAGATTTTGAATCAGGGCAGTAACAGTAGTTTTAGGGGTAATACGGGAATTAACAAATTGCAGATTATTTAATTATGGTGGGGACAAGACATAATGATAAAAGCAAAAAGGAAAAGGTGGGTAATAATGTCTTCTTTTCAAAAAGAGGGAACACGGGGGCCCACTTTGACTACTTTTCAAAAGAGGGAACACGGGGGGGCCACGTTGACTACTTTTACTAAAGTAAAAGTGTGGGTAATAATAAAAGTTAAAGGGGAAAGAGGTAAAAGGGGGTCTTGCTTTGTATATAAGGGGAATTTTGGGAGAAGAATTTTGAGAAGGAGGGGAATTTTGGGAGAGATTTTAGGAGGAATTTTAAGAGATTTTAGGAGGAGAATTTTTAGAAAGAGGGTTTTTGGGGGAATTTTGGGAGAGAGGAATACAATTGAAAATCCGAAGAGAGTGTGGTAGACTTTAAAAAGAGAACAAAAACAAAGTGAGAAGTTTCGGGTTTAATACACGCGTGGGTTATTGTTGTTTAGTTTGTTTACATACTTTTGGTTTTGTTCTATTGAGTTGTTCGGTTTTTTTCAAAGTTTTCTGGGCCTTGAACCTGGGTCGAATTGCTGCTGGGGTTGCTGTTGTTGCTGTGTATTTACACTACTGTTGCTTCTACTGATCTTCATCTTCTTTCCTTGCTTTCCAAATACCAGGTACACAAACTGATACACTGGTTCATCTTGTAAGCCACTCGAAGCATGAATGCAAAAATGTGAAAGATTTGAAGTTGTAGTTTAATGTAGTCTTTTCTTTCTTTTACTGTCTGTATGTAGAATATTCTATGCGCTGCCCATGTAAACTCTTTAAACGACTCACTTTCGAAACTTAACTATAATAACTCGAAGTATGTAAATAAAGTAGGATCTTTTCTTCATTTATTTTAGAGAAAAACGAAAAATAAAAAATGTAGTCGTGCTAAGATTATCCTTTTTTTTAAAATAATGAGACGAGCCTCGCCATCTAAAAATGCAAATTGTGGGGCCCTCAATAATTGGTCATAATAAATACTTAGAATTTGGGATGGACTGTTTAGTGAATTTCACTACCTTCCCCAAAGATAATAATGCGTTAGACTCTTTAGACGCGATTTAATTAAATTACATTCTTAAACTCGGGTGCACATTTATGTGACCCAAATCCAAATCTCAACGGAGTCGAAATGTGTCTCTAATCACGGGTACATTGATTGTGACGTGGTCCGAGATGCATGTCCATGACGTTGCAAATTCCTTTTAAAAATAAGAATGAGATGAGCCTCGCCGAATAAAAATACAAAATTGCGGGGCCCTCGGTAAATATTTGCTTTAAAATTGCTTAGACTTCGGGATGGACCGTTTAGCAAAATTTTACGGCCCTACCCAAAGTAAATGATACGCTAGTCGCCTTAGGCGCGCCTTTAATAATTTAATTTCCTTAAACTCGGGTGCACATTGATGTGACTCAAATCCAAATCTCAACGGAGTCAAAGTGTGTCGATGACCACGGGTACATTGATTGTAACGCGGTTCGAGATACATTTTCACAACGTTGCAATTCCTTGTAAAAAATAATAATAATAATTATGAAAGCGGTAAAAAGTTAAAATTTGCACATAAGTTCATATATGTATAAAATTAGATAATCAAGCCGAATATAACAGTTGAGCGACCGTGCTAGAAACACGGAATTCGGGAATGCCTAACACCTTCTCCCGGGTTAACAAAATTCCTTATCCGGATTTCTGGTACCCAGACTGTAATATGGAGTCATTCTTTTCCTCGATTCGGGATTAAAATTGGTGACTTGGGACACCCTAAATCTCTCAAGTGGCGACTCTGAAACAAATAAATAAATCCCGTTTCGATTGTCCTTTAATTGGAAAAAACTCCCCTACGCCCCTCGCGGGGGCGAAAAAAGGAGGTGTGACACAACTTACTTCATGTAAGAACCAGATAAAGGACCTGAAGCATGCCTGGTACAATCATTCAAGTTAATCGACTCAGTATAATTTGGGCAATGTGTGTTTAGATTCACAGGAACCAGATTAAGGATCTGATACCTTGGTGTTCCCCTGACAGAAGTATAAGTCAATTGTACAGCTGAAAAGCAACTACGGAAAGTGACTACCTGCAACTGTACATGCAACAGTTCTGCAGACAGTGTAGCAGTCACTTCCCATTGAGAAGAGGTATGTACTAACCAAGATTTGACATTACTAAGGTGATGTCTTTTGTAATAAAAACCTTGTGCAAGACACAAGTCATCCCCCTCCAACACTTGCAAAAATCAGAAACGAAAATACTCTCTCAAGTGCTTGCAACAACCTCTCTCAAGAACAAAGCTACTGCAACCTCAAGGACCGGATCCAAGATTGAAGATATCTTAAGTCTTTAGGTTTGTTGAGTCTTTGTTATTTGTTCTTCAATTATAACTCCTATCTTGCTTTCTTAGAAGTTGTATTTTAGGAAACCCAAAATCACAAACCCTCCAAGTTTCTGTCTTGGCTAGAGTTAGTCGAGTTGTAAAGCCTTTGTAATAGAGTTATTACAAAGTGGCTTATAATAGGGTTATTACAAGTTAGAGTGATTAAAGTCTTTATCACTAGAGAGTGGCAAAGTGGCTTGTGGCGAAAGTATCACAAGTTAGTCAAAGTCTTTGTAATTAGAGAGTTACAAAGTGGCTTGTGGTGAGAGTGCCACAAGTTAGTTGAGTTGAATCCTTTGTAATAGAGGTATTACAAAGTGGCTTATAATATGTGTTTACAAGTTAGTGAAGTTGAAAGCCTACAAGTGTAGGTCGTAGTTTTTGTCCCCTTGAGTTGGATTTTTCTACGTAAAAATCCTTTGTGTTCTTTACTTACTGCCGAGCTACTATGGTAACAATTAGAGAACCTGATTCCCTGTACTGGTTGGTTGCACAGTTTGTTGCTTAAAGTAGGAACTGCTAGAGAATCTGGTTCTCTATACAGTGGGAACTTATCCTGTGTCTTATTTGCATACTGGTTCCACAGTTAGCACTATACCAAACTAATATTAGACCAGATCAATATACAGTCTGGTTCATAAGTTTTCTTAGTGAAAACTCATAGAGAACCCGATTCTCTATATAGTCTGGTAGACTCTTAGTTTTTTTACAATTGGTATCAGAGCGGGCTCTTTTTAAAAGGTTAACACCTAGAAAGGATCTACATGGATGATCCACCAAACTTCGAGGAAAGTTAATCAACCAATAGACCACAAAGATTTCAGAAGATGGTTTGCAAAAATGGTGGGATCCCAAAGAAAGGAAGTTCTAGCAGGAATTTCAAAGGAAATGATTGCTTTCATAAGTGTGGAAAGCCTGGATACTTTATTAAAGACTGCCCTCTTCTGAAACAAGAGAATTACAAAAACAACACTGTTAAAGCAGCTAAGAGGAACCTTGTCCCTGATAGGAAACTCAAAAGAAGAGATGCTGCTGAAAATATGGTGAAACAAGCTCTTGCTGCATGAGGAGACTCCTCCAGTGAATGAGAAGAGGAACCAGATGCAGGAAGCAGCTCCATGATGGCAGTGGAAAATAAAGCAAAGGAATATGATTCATTGTTTTCATTGACAGCTCAGTCCGATAAGGATGAAGAGGATGACAATGATGAGGTAACTTTTGGGGATGTTCAGAGAAATCTGAAGTACTACTCTTCGAAAAAATTGATGTCATTAGCAAATATTCTAATTGATACATATTATAGTTTTGTTAATGATAAAGATGCCCTAATCATAGAGCTAGGAGATGCTGAACAGTCTAGAGATAATTTGATGGTAGTGGTTGATGACTTGAAGGAAACCATAGAGACCCTTAGCAAAGATAAGAATACTCTAGTAGAGAAAATTGTAGCTACTGAGCAAGAAAGGGATGATATGGTACTTTCCATTGTATATTTAAGGAAACAAGTGGAAGAAGTAACTAGAGAACACAACTTGTTGAAAAAACAAACAAAAAAATGGATGGACAACACTGAGGGAGAGGAAGTGGTTAGAAAGGCTCAACTTGAGCTTGAGAGTGAGCTGAAGAAAGTTAAAACAATTCTTGTTGCTGAGCTTAAAAAGAATAGACAACTTTAGGAGGTTTTAAAAAGGGTTAAAAATGATCTTGATAAGTCACTAAAATGGACCCGATCCTCTGATGTAATAACATCTATGTACAGGAGTAATGATGGAAACAAGCAAGGCATCAGGTTCCAAAAGGCTAAAACCTCCTATAATCCCCATAGGAAGTATGTAACTGTGGCTGATAATAGGTTGTGCACTCATTGTGGTCAAACCGGTCATTACAAGGACTTTTGTAAAGTTAAAAATCAATCTTTGTAGAAAAACAAAGTCTTTGTTGAAAAAAGGCATACTGATGAGGAACCCGGTTCCCTGAAAAGAAAATATGTGCTGCCTGCATGGGCAAAAAGAAGTTAGATCCGCCAGTTCTACCATTATAAGGGACCCAAGCTGGCTTGGGTTCCTAAGTCTAATCATTGACTTAAGTGTGCAGAGAATAGTGAAAGGGAGCAGTCAACAGTGGCATATGGATAGCGACTGCTCGAAGCTCATAACTAGAAGAACAAATGATTTCCTTTCACTGAAGGCCCTGCAAGGAGGGAGTGTATCCTTTGAAAATGGCAAGTAGGGATACATTCTGGGAATTGGAAGGATCGGGAACAGTATGATTCCATTGAACAGTAGAGTACCTGGTCCTCTAAGAGATTCTGCTGGGTATTTCCTAAATCTGTGACAAGGGGATCCTGGCTGTCTGAGTGCTATTAATGATAATGCTGAGCTATGGCACAGAAGGCTCGGTCATGCAAGTTTCACGCTGCTGAACAAATTAGTCAAGAAGGACCTGGTTCATGGTCTACTCAAATCAAGGTTCAAGGATCGCAGTGTGTGTGATTCATGTGTAAAATAAATGCAAGTAAGATCATCTTTCAAACTCAAAAAGGAAGTTAGTATCTCAAGGCCACGTGATTTCCTCCATATGGATCTATGTGGATATATGAGGATGCCAAGTAGAGGATGAAAGAGGTACATATTCTCATAAGTATGGATGATTACTCTAGATTTACATGGACCTTGTTCCTCAGAACTGAAGATGAGACGCCAGCCGACATAGAGGAACCTGGTCCCTCAATCACAATATCTGAAGCAGAAAACAAAGTTGTGGATGCTTTACATGGAACTCCAACTGCTGAGAAATTCAAACCAGATCAAAAACAAGAAACTCACTTGCCTTTTCAGCCTCTCTCTTTGAAATAAAGCCTAAGAATATCAAGGAAGCATTGGAAAACGCTGACTAGATTACAGCTATGCAAGAAGAGCTCCGTCAACTTGGGAGGAACAGTATATGGAACCTGGTTCCAGGACCAGCTGACATAACTATTATGGAAGCCAGGCTCCCCGTGCTTAATGTGAAAGGTTGTCAAAATTCCTTCTAGAAAATGGCTTTACAAGAGGGAAAATTGACAACACTCTTTTTCTAAAGAAATCAGGAAGGAACCTTCTCATTGTTCAGATCTATGCTGATGGAATCATCTTTGAAGCAACAGTTGACTCCTAATGTGAAGAATGTGCATAACTCATGTGAAGTGAGTTAGAAATGAGTATGATGAGAGAACTAAATTTCTTCTTAGATGTACAAGTAAAGCAAGAAGATGCTGAAGAGATTTGATATGGAAACATCAAAATCATTGACACTCCCATCGCCATAGCTACTTGTCTAAACTGGATGAACCTAGTTCCCCTATAAATCAGACCATGTATAAAGGTATCATAGGGTCACTTCTGTAGCAGACCAGATATTGTTTTTAGTGTGGATCTGTTTGCTGGGTTTCCATCCAATCCAAAGGAATCTCATCTGAAAGCTACCAAGAGAATCCTAAGATATCTCAGAGGGATGCAGGACCTGGTTCTCTACTGTCCCTCGGTTGATAACCTTGACTTGGTTGGATATGAATGCTGATTATGTTGAATATCTGGTGGATAGAAACAACACATCTAGACTGACACATTTTCTGAGGTCATGCTTGATCTAATAGGGTACAAAGAGATAAACTGTGTGGCTCTTCCTACTGCTGAAACTGAATACGTGGCTGCTGCTTCTTGTTGTGCTCAACTAGTATATATCAAGCAATATCTTGAAGACTTTGGTGTATTTACAGCTTGAACCCAGTACAATATAAGAGGACAAAGCACATTAATGTCAGACACCATTTTCTCTGGGACATTGCTGAAAAGGCTCTGATTTGTATGAAGTTCTGGAAGATGAAGGATCAGGTAGCATACATCTTCACCAAGGCACTGAGCAGGGAACATTTTGAAAAAAGTCTTCTGGAGTTGGGGTTGATCAAGCTCAACGAAGGACCTGGTTCCTCGTTGATTGGCTATGTTAAGAAGGAAAGGTACAATGCTAAAAACTATTTTTTGGCAACATCTAACTCAAATCTATACTGTTACAGGTATACACATATGGCAGTTTCAAGTCAAAAATAAGTAAGAGTGAAATTGCACTTCTAGGAGTCTTTGCTCAAAATTTTCAAAAAACAGTCACGGAACCTGGTTCCTATGACTCAGGTTAGTAGTCTCTTCAATACTTATTTGTCTTTTTAAGCTGCTGAAGTGTCATGTCATTAATTTGTTTCTACCTTTCTCCTACCTCTCCTCCTAACTTTTGATGCCTAAAATGTTAAGCCTTTTTCTCAACTGACTCGTTGCCCCAAAAAAGGCACTTCTCTATCTTACACCCAAATAAAACCGATTCTTTTCTTCAAAACCAAAATCAACCTTGTCTCAAAACAATCCTTCTTTCCAAATATGCCAGAAGTGAACCCAACTCTCTCACTTTCCAAAAACCTAACTCCATCAGAATCAAAACCCCAAGAATTCTGTGATAGATTTTGATGGAAGTTTAACTAAAAGGGAACAAGGTAGATTTAATATTCTAGGGCGTGTGGCTGAAATTGTTGCTGGGTTTGTAGAAGCCTTGAAGGATGGAGGAATTGGTGAATATACTAAAAAAGAGAGGATCTGAATGAGGTACCCGGTCCTTAAAATCCTTCTTAGGATGATAATTCTAATGATGATATTTTTCTCTTGGGTTTTGTGCTTAAATGAACCTCTGATCCAGTAAAAAGGATTGAGAAAAACAGGATGATTGATGATGAAGTGGTGTATCCTGCTGATGTGGTAATTGTGGAAGAGAGGATGAAGTGGAAGAATCTCCATTTGTGAAAAAAAATTAAATAAAAAAAATGGAGAAAAAAATTTGGCTGAGAAAGATGCAACAAATGATAAGGGTGAACAGATTGAGAAGAGAAAGAGGGAGACATGGCAACTAAGGAATAGAAAGGGTAGTGTAAGTGAGGAACCTATTTCCATACAAAAGCAAAAAGGTTGAGCCATTAGGTTTGGAGGGAGAAGACGTTGAAGCCTCAAAAAGTGCTGTTAGGCAAAGTGTTGACTCTGATATTGCTGCAAAAATGGAGGAACTTCTTGACATTGTTGAGCTCGACAAATAAAATCACCTCTGTGTTCCTCCAAGACCCAACGTTTATGAAGAAAAAGTAAAAAGTTCTATGTTTTATGTGACACTCTAATGCTATATGTGCATGGACTGAGTTTGTTCTTGATGAGAAGAAGCTTGGGGAGATTCTTGGTGATCTGATTAATGGTTCAACTTACTCAGACAGGTTGAGCACCAGGTCCTCGTAGACTCTCGGTAGAATAGAATGCTAAGTTGAAGGGTGAGAATGAAAGATTGAGGAAACAGGTGGAGGAACTGAGAGAGAAGATGATCATTGATCAAAGGAGAGTAAATGAACGAATGAACAAGCTCATCAAAGCCTTAGTCCCTTACTTTTCTTCCTGCCCAGTGATCCATATCCTTCACTCCTTCCAAATTCCCTTGAATTCTTATCCTCTTTTGATCCTTATATTTGATGACATTGGTACTTCAGTTGTTTAAATTGTCATATTATGCATTGTTGAAACTACTATACTTTTATTATAATTACACACTATGGGCAATCACTCTATTTTGTGCACTAACATTCACTTGTTGTCCTTGTTATTGTTTATGTTGTGTTGCCCAAGTGGCCTGAGTTAATGTTGCTGAACTTCTTTTTGGTGGTACTTCTTCTGTTATTCTTTTTGATGATGCCAAAAGGGGGAAGTTATATAGGTGTCAACATGGGGGAGGAACAGGTGCATGAAAGATAGATCTGCTTCGTAGGGGGAACATTGTTGATGGCTCTGCTTTGCAGGGGGAACATGCTGATAATATGTTGATTATAGGTCTGATCCGCAGGGAAACACATGAGGAATCTGGTTCTCAAGAGGAATAATAATTTTGGGTTTGTCATCATCAAAAAGGGAAAAATTGATCTAAGTTACTCTATGTCATGTTTTGATGATGACAAACGTTCTCAACGTACTGGGTACGGACCTGATGTGATCAGTGCAGATAAGGAACCTGCTTCTTAGGGGGAATAATTCTGGGTTTGTCATTCATCAAAAGGGGGGAAATTAATAAATTATGGTACTCTGAGTTTTGATGATTCGCCAAACAGTCTTGAGGAACCAGTTGTGATAAGCTCCTTAGGTTCGGTTCTCATGGGAAATAAGGCTGATTCATAGGGGGAACAATGTGGAGATCTGGGTCTCAGAGGGAATATCAATTCTAAGTTTGTCGTCATCAAAAAAGGGGAAATTGATAGGTTACAAGTACCTTGGGCATAAGTACTTTACTTTATGTTTTGATGATCTAACAAACTTACCATCCAGAACCAGATACAATACTTGTTACACATCTACAAGACCTTGAGATCACAAAGTTCCAGGTTAGATCCAACGTGGTATATAACTCAACTCTTCAGAGAGGAAGGAACAACTGATGAAATAGGTCCCTACCAGTTCTCGAGGAGACTGTATGAAGTCAACTCTCCAGTAAGAAAGTTGCTGCCTACACACGTTAATGCACAGAAACAGTACAACAGTCAACTTTCCATGGAAGGCTTTTAACCTACCTTGCTTACATCATTGTAAGTGATGTCACACACGTATAAATACAATCAAGGAAGGTAAAACAATTTACTTAATGAGAGAACCAGATAAAAGACCTGAAGCATGCCTGGTACAATCGTTCAAGTTAATCGACTCAAGATAATCTGGATAGTGTGTGTTTAGATTCACAAGAACCAGATTAGGGACCTGATACCTTGGTGTTCCCCTGATAGAAGTAAAAGTCAACTGTACAGCTGGAAAGCAACTGCAAAAAGTGATTTCCTGCAACTGTACACGCAACAGTTCTGCAAATAGTGTAGCAGTCACTTCCCATTGAGAAGAGGCATGTACTAACCAAGATTTGACATCACTAAGGTGATGTCTTTTGTAATATCCCCCTCCAACACTTGCAAAAATCAGAAACGAAAATACTCTCTCAAGTGCTTGCAACAACCTCTCTCAAGAACAAAGCTACTGCAACCTTAAGGACCGGATCCAAGATTCAAGATATCTTAAGTCCTTAGGTTTGTTGAGTCTTTGTTATTTGTTCTTCAATTGTAACTCCTTTCTTGCTTTCTTAAAAGCTGTGTTTTAGGAAACCCAAAATCACAAACCCTCCAAGTTTCTGTCTTGGCTAGAGTTAGTCGAGTTGTAAAGCCTTTGTAATAGAGTTATTACAAAGTGGCTTGTAATAAGATTATTACAAGTTAGAGTGATTAAAGTCTTTGTCACTAGAGAGTGACAAAGTGGCTTGTGGCGAGAGTATCACAAGTTAGTCAAAGTCTTTGTAACTAGAGAGTCACAAAGTGGCTTGTGGTGAGAGTGCCACAAGTTAGTTAAGTTGAATCCTTTGTAATAGAGGTATTATAAAGTGGCTTGTAATAGGTGTTTACAAATTAGTGAAGTTGAAAGCCTACAAGTGTAGGTCGTGGTTTTTTTCCCCTTGAGTTGGGATTTTTCCACGTAAAAATTCTCTGTGTTCTTTACTTACTGCCAAGCTACTGTGGTAACAATTAGAGAACCTGATTCCCTGTACTGATTGGTTGCACAGTCTGTTGCTTACAGTAAGAACTGCTAGGGAATCTGGTTCTCTATACAGTGGGAACTTATCCTATGTCTCATCTACATATTGGTTCCGCAGTTAGCACTGTACCAAACTGATATAGGACCAGATCGCTATACAGTTTGGTTCATCAGTATTTTCAGTGGAAACTCATAGAGAACCTGGTTCTCTATACAGTCTGGTGGACACTTAGTTTCTTAACATATATATATATATATATATATATATATATATTAAAACAAGATAGAGTGTAAAATTTATCCCAATCACGGTATAACCTCGTCGTCCACATATACACCTGTCACCTCGCATATACGTCATCTCTAAATATGTAATATGTAGCACATACGTCCAATTTGGAAAATAGTTTCCTCAAGTGGAGGTTAACCATGATACTTACTGATAGCAACAATGGAGAATCAAATCTATTGGAGTAACAAATATTGTTAATGTCAAGATTTGAGGACAAATCTGCTTTGAGAAGCGGAGAATGATAACACTCAAGAAATCTTAACTCCATTAAAGACCATGGAATTTCAAGGCAAGCTTAATGGGTTGCAATTAGCAATTGAAGCGTGTTATGGTCAAGGAAGAGTTCCAGCTTAAAGAAGATATTTTGGGAAAGTCTTACAACTATTTGGAGGCCCAAACTAGAGTCGACTAGAGGTGGAATGAGGCCCAAATCAGTCACAACAAAGAGCAACTTCAGCGGCACAAATTAGTGTTAATTTAATCTAGTTTCTAGAATCTTTACTTAATGTTTCCTTAGTTCAATATTGACTACATTGAAAAAGTGTGGGCAGTCTTCAATATTGATTACATTGAATAAAGTATAGGTAGTCTTCAATTTTAACTCCATTCAACAAAGTGTGTGTAATCTTCAATGTAGTCAATATTTCTTGTCCCTCACTTTCATCACATTGTGGCAAATTTTTCACATAAAAAGAGTAATTAACAATGCGATGTTCATTCCCAATTTGAGTTATACTTTTACTGAAACTCTTAACCTTACCAAGTTGAGGTATAAGTTAATATTCCTTTCCATGTAGAAATAGATCATCAATAATGTCATACCACATGAGATCATCAAGCTCACACTTGTCTTCAACTCGCAGTTGCTTCCATGATAATTGGCCGTTACACCATTGAAATGTTTATATGAATTAAATGTGAAATTTGGGGATTTTTATTATGATTTGGAGAGTAAAAATTAATGATTTGAGAATCGATTTGAGATTAGATTTGGATGAAAAACATATATATTTGGACTCATATTAGAATGGGTATTCTAAATTTATAAATTTTATCGGGTTCTAGGTGGGGGCCTGGGGTTGACTGGGTGTTCCAAATATATATATATCAAAATAATATAATATAATATAATATGAATTAATATGTAACAACTATCCAAACAAACTTCAAGGTATGATGTGCACTACTTCTTTAAATGCTTACTCGTAGTCTATAATCCTGCTAGTTTTTCTTTTAACATGCCTTTTATTACGGTGTCACAATTACAAATTCCATCCATCCAAAGCATGAGTTATAACTTGGGAAATTCATAGGTAACTTGTCAAAGTTGTTGGTTTAGAGCTTAAAAGAATGATATGGCAAGAAGTTAAAAGTTCCTTTTGAAATTTCCTTTAACAAAAGAACTTAAAACCTTAGTTCGTAAAGTAACTTATCTTGAGAGATATCCCATATATTTCCTTCAACACAAAATGTCGTTTGATATTTTTTACCATTAGAAAGTATATTTACACGTGTTAATTATTACAAAGTCAAATAAATATATACCTAAACGTAAGCAAAAAAGACAATCTTTTAAAAAAGGAATGAAATTGTCTTCAAATATTTCTAACAGATTTTAACATAAACAAAAAAAGAAACGTATGAACTACCTATGGCTTTTTTACTACGTATTCCCTAGCTAATCATTATGAAATTTGTACATAAAACAGTACTACTTTTTCCTTATTACTATAATTTAGTATTAGTACATGCGCGATGCGTGGATACAAACCTGTGATTTGGGTTATTTGATTTATGTGCAAATAACTTTAAAATATTAATCTTTCAGATAAAAATTATATATAATCATTAAATAAATGTTAAAAAAACCGCAGAAATTTCTCAAATCTCTCAAAATTACCCACAATTTCTTGTCCGTATTGCATTACCCATAACTTAAAATTATCATCTTCTTGTCCGTTACTTCCATTATAGTACATTATAAATAAAAATAGTTTTTTTTTCTTGTAGTATTTTTTTTATTTACTTTTATTCTTTTATACTATTGTTCATATTAATGTTTAAATTTATCATATTTTTTATAGTACCTATATTCTTATTTTTATAATTAATTAAGATAGAGGCGTTGTTTTTATCTGTCAATTTATTTATTTTTAAAATTTTATTAATTAAGATAGGGTAGACAATATCTTTACAAAAATATTCACCGTCTTTTCATTCAGATTAAAAAAAATTAAATTTATATTAAGTATTAGTATTAATATTATCCTAAATTTCCAAGTGGTTTTATAGTAGTTTGTCACTTGGCTTAACCACAATGCAAATTTTATTCGTTATTATTTAAAATACTTTCTTTTCTCAAAAATCAAATAAGTCTTATCCTTCCAAATATTTTTAGCTTGCCACTTGGTTTAACCACAATGCATACTACCCTCCTTTTAATATATATATTATCTTTTTCTTTTAATTTTTTTAATTCTATTTATCATATTAATGTTTAAATTTATTGTATTTTTTATAATACCTATTTATTTATCTTTATAATTAATTAAGATAGAGGCGTTGTTTTTATCTTTCAATACAATTTTTTTTTAAAATCTTATTAACTAAGATACGATAGACAATATCTTTATAAAAATATTCACTTTCTTTTCATTCAGATTCGTAAAAATATATTTTAATTTAATTAAATATTAGTATTAATATTATCCTAAATTGCCAAGTGGCTTTATAATAATTTGTCACTTGGCTTAATCACAATGCAAATTTTATTCATATATATATATATATATAATATATATATATATATATATAATATGTACTTACGCTATACTATGCACTAAGTATAAGTGTATTAGGTAATACTGTATCAACAATATTGCAAAAATTCAACGTCAAATTAGGAAAAAGCACGTAGGCTTCAAAAAAAAATTCTTTCGATGTTACCCTTTCACATATATAGTTCTTGCAAATAACCCTTTTAAATGCCTAAATTTTAAGCGGCAAAGTAGTTACAAATAGGATTTACAATATCCCATAACTTTAGGCATTTATTAGTCCAATTAAAAATGAAGATTTTTCAAATCTTCGAATGTGATACAAAATTAATACATTATATTTTCTTCTTATTCTTTTTTCCTTTATCCTAAGTCTTTCCTAAATTCTTATTTATTTTGTCTTACTTTGCTATGTGTCTTATTCTTAAGACGCCACTTTATTTTATATTTTAACACACTCCAAAGTATAAATAGTCATATGTTATTTCCATTTACATCTTTTTATATTTTTTATTTTATTTTCGTTATAGCTTTTTAATTAATTTTTCACCTCCATATTTCTAGTTAATATATAAGAAAATCTATGAGTGGATCAATATATAGATATAAAATATAAATATAGATGTAGACACTAATATACATATAAATATAAATATAGATATATAGATTAGATTTGTCTAAGATCTATTTAGATTATGTATAAGATTAATTCAACTACTTCCATTAATTATGTTTCCATTTATAATTTCTAATTATTAATGTTGTCTTTAAATTTCCAAGTGGCTTCATTTTAGCTTGTCACTTGGCTTAACCACAATGCATACTACCCTCCTTTTAATATAACTAGTATTAGTACCCGCGCGATGCGCGAATAATTAAAAAGAACGATGTACACAATAAAGTTTAATATGTTAGTGTTAATACCATCTTTACAACCAAACATTAAAAACATATTAAGACTCCGGTAAAACTTTCATTCCATCTTCTAATAAATGTTCCATAAGAAATAATGATACTATACAATTTGCTTGATATGAATGTTCCACGAAAAATAATAATTCTATACAATTTGCTTGATATGAAGCATGTGCCTAAAGGAACATTATTGTAGCAAATGCTCATGGACATAATTTTCAAGAAGTTGTCCTCTGTATTGAGGTATATCACTACAAAAGGGCATGGGTAAAAATTCAAGAATTTTTGGTCCTTGGGCGATGATTTTTGACGGAAATGAGAGACAACATATATTGTATTACTAATGAGATAATGAAGAAGACATGCCAGAATGATCTTTAGAAGGAAACTTAGTTGGCATCTAAAATTATTGCACACTTTCAGATATTTTGATTAAGTGTAGAATAAAATATATTCAAATACATCAATAGCTTGGATTCTAGGAAGTCAATAGATCTCATCACGCCAACATCAGAATCTAGATGAGCTTCATGCACTTCGACTGCATGTTATCTGTAGTCCAAGTGCATGAAGCTCATGTCACTACAGGTGATATCTTTTTAAACTTTCTCAATGCATCTAGCTTATATTATGCTCTCTGCAATAAATTATCCAACTTTGCATTAAAGTAAAAAGTTGCATACTACCTCAATATAGAATTCCCCAGTTTCTAATTCTTTGGTCACTATTGATGTCCCCTCAGCAGCAGATGAGGATTGCTAGTATAATCCTTTAGTATTCTCCATTTCTCACTAATCTGCAAGCTCTAACACGACAATATCTCTCAAATATGATAAAAACTTGTGGCAGATTAATCACAACAACATGATAATAAAATACACAAACAGTAACCAATAATGACAGAGAGTAAATCATATATAAAGAAAACAGAGAAATACTTAATTGGCTTCAAGATTCTAGGAGTGAGGCGCTGGAAAAAAAGCTAAAATGTCATCTCTGATGAACTGCCACATAACATAGTTATACCAAATTAAAAATATTAACTAAAGAAAATGATATATAAGACCAAAGGATCATAAGACAATTACAATACTCAATAATTAAATGATAAATCATTTAATAATAGCTCTTCTAATAGTTGCATGAATTCGATCTCCCAAAAACAAAAAATTTGAAAACAAAGTTAAGTTAGTAAGGCGCATAGCTTGAAGAAAATACATCACAACTCGAAAAATAACAACAGCTAAAAGAGTATGCACCTTTCATCTTGAATAATTAATTCAACTAAATTTGGATTTTCTGGTTTCTCGCGGTCTGGAACTGTCACGACCTGGATTTTCCACCCTCGGGAGTCTTGATGGCACATACTAATGTGAGCTAGGAAAGCCAATCATTTAACTACTTATTTCATTACTCAATTATTTCTTTAAAACAAATATAAGACGATAACATGAAAACAACGAAAATTTAAATAATTAAGCGGAAGATAATAATTAAATATCTAAAATCTGCATCTATTACAACTCTTAAATCCTAAAGCACCCAAACCCTGGTGTCACAGTATCACAGACGGTCTAAGATTTACTACATACAAAGTCTGAAGAAAATGACAATACACTATTTCTGAATAAAAGGAAAATGAAATAGGAAATAGGGATAGAGGGAAACGCCAGGGCCTGCGGACGCCTGCAGGTCTACCTTGAATCTCCGCGAGGATTGAAGGTAGCCTTCACACTACGGTCCAAAAGCTGCTCCGGGATCTACACATAGTGCAGAGTGTAGTATCAGTACAACTGACCCCATGTGCTGGTAAGTGTCTAGCCTAACCTCGGCAAAGTAGTGATGAGGCTAGGACCAGACTACCAAATAAACATGTGTAGTTCAAATATATATACAGTGGAAAAGAAGTACAGAAATAACCAGACAAAATGGGAGGGGGAGCATGGTGTGGGGGGAGATAACAGTTCTGAGTAGAAAGACATCAAATAAATGAAAGAAACAACATAACTCGGATATCAACAAAGAATCAGAATTCAATAAACACACGGCATCACCCTTCGTGCTTTTACTCTCGTCCTCGCCAAAGCAATCATATAATAAAAATGTGCATGGCATCACCCTTCGTGCTATTACTCTCTTTCCTCGCCATATAATCAATAAAATCGGCACGGAATGGTACATCGTGCGGCACGGCATCACCCTTCGTACTTTACACTCTTTCCTCACAATAATACACGGCATCACTCTTCGTGCTTTACACTCGTTCCTCACAAAACAAACAATGCATGGCATCACCCTTCGTGCTTTAACTCTCTTCCTCACCCAAACAACAATCACAAACAATAGGGCAAGGAAATAAAGAAAATTTGCAATAAGAATCCCGACAAGGGAGCAACAAATCAACAATTAAATCCCAGAAAGGGAACAACATCAATAACATCCACATCCCGGCAAGGGAGATAACAAATAAATCAACAATAGCCCCGCAAGGGTGACAACATAATGATCTCTTCTCTTTCTCACTTTTACTTCACAATTCACTTCACAACTCGAGCCAATGCTCTAGAGGTTCAATTATCACTTATACCTTCACAATTCATTTCACAACTCGAGCCAATACTCTAAAAGTTCAATTGTCACTTATACTTTCACAATTCGTTATACAACTTGAGCCAGCGCTCCTCAAGGTTCATAGGTCACAATTCTTTCCACAAAATTTATACAACAATTAGAAACCTTCACCAAGGCATGAAAGATACAACAAAGTCATGATAATCACAATATAAAGACTCACGAGCATGCTAGACACCAACGTATAAATACTCATAACCATGCCTATACGTCGTACTCAACAATTACCACATAGAAAATAAGACTCGACTCCTAATCCCTCAAGCTAAGGTTAGACCAAACACTTACCTCGATGCCACAAACATAATTCACGATTCAATTATAGCTTTACCCCTTGATTCTACCACTAATTCGCTCGTATCTAGTCACAAGTTACTTAATTACATCAATAAAAGCTAAATGATTCAATTTGAATGCACGAAAATGAATTTTCCAAAGTTTTACCCAAGAAGTCAAAAATCAGTCCCAGGCCCACATGGTCAAAACCCGAGGTTCGAACCAAAACCCGATTACCCATTCCCCCACGAACTCAAATATATAATTTATTTTGAAATCAAACCTCAAATCAAGGTCCAAATCCCCAATTTTTGGAAAACCTAGGTTCTACCCAAAACACCCAATTTTCCCCATGAAAATTATTGATTTGAGTTAAAATCATGTTAAAAGATGTTCCGGAGTGACGAAAATGAGTTAGAAATCACTTACCAACGTTTTGGAGAAGAAAGGTTGTTTGAAAAATTGCCTCTTATAGTTTTGGGGTTTTAAAAAATGAAAAATAACTGAGAATTCCATCTAAATATACTATTCTCATATGCCTTGTGCGGACCGCACAAAATCAACTGCGGCCACACAGCCCCCGTGTGGACTGCAGTGACATGCTTTAGTATTTTGGCCATAACTTTCTCAACATATGTTCAAATTGAGATTTCTTTACCTTTCTAGAAACTAGACACGAAGGGCTACAACTTGCATTTTTTAATTATCTCATAATTCCTTGTAGATCAAAAGATATAGGCTTCCGAAGTCGGACCAGTGAACCTGTGCGGACTGTACAAAATCAACTGTGGCCGAACAGTCACCAGTGCAGACAACACAAAAACTAGTGCGGACCGCACTAGCAGGTTCAGAGAATTGTACTTCTCTGAACCTTCAGTAGCCATGTTTTAAGCCTAAGACACCCCGGAACCTACCCGAAACTCACCCGAGCCCTGGGGACTCCAAACCAAATGTGCATACTAACTCAAAAATATCATATGGACCTACTCGTGCGATCACATCATCAAAATAACATGTAAAATCGTGAATAACCTCAAAACTCAACATTTTCATCAAGAACTCTCAAAGTTCATAACTCTTCAATCGTAAGTCCAACTCACGTCAATTAAACTCCATTTTTTTACCAAATTTCACAGTTATCTTTCAAATACTATAACAAGTTTGTACCAGAATCTGGAACCAAAATACGGGCCCGATAACTATGGTTTCAAATATTAATTCTTTTCTTTATTTCTTAGATAATTCAGTAAAATAATTTCTTTCAACAATTAATTTCTAAGGCTTGGGACCTCAGAATTCATTTTCGGGCATACGCCCAAGTCCCATATTTTACTGCGGACCTCCCAGGATCGTCGGAACACGGATCCGGGTCAGTTTGTTTAAAATATTGACCAAAGTCAACCATAATCAAGTTTTTAACTCTAAAATTTCTATTTCTCATATTTTCACATAGAAGGCTTTCTGGATATAGGTCCAGACCACGCACGTAAATTAGGGTGGGGTACAAGGAGGTTTTTAGGTCTCGGAACACTAAATTCACTTGCAACACAAGTGGTGCCCTTTTGGATCATCACAGGAACGTGCCATATCTGACAACACGAACCTTCAAATTCCAACTCATTTTGGACGTTGATATTTCGCTGATATAGTTATAGTTTGGAGCTATACTTTGCAGTAGTTTGTGCGTAAGCTAAACCCTAAGCTATGTAGAGAAGCCAAACCTAAAAAAAGTTGCTTAAATAAAGATTTCTAAGGAAAGACTATCGAAGTAAATTAATTTTTAAGGCATCTGAAATCCTAATTTTTAAAAAAAGTATGTGTAAATCAATGTGTAAGAGCGAATGTGCTCAAGAAATGATACAGATCTTCAGTTTTTAGCCTTGGGCTTTTTGAATTTTCAACCTTCGTTTATTATTTTTGTTAACCACCAAGCTTTAATTTTTCTTGTCTTTTTCCTTTGTCCTCTTGTTAATAATATCATTTCCTTAATATAGATGTAAGATACAAAATATTTATTTAATTAATTCTTTCTTAAAAAAAATACCTACCATAACTGAATTATACACAAAAGTTAATTAAAGATACATATAATAATGTATATTGTTCATAAATAAGGTCAAATACAAAGTTTTCACTAAATAAAAATTATTATTTCAACTTAAAATTAATGTGTAAGATACGAAATGAAATTAACAAAATTTTAATTTATTCTTTCTTAAAAAAGGATATCTACCAAATTATGCACAAAATTTAACTAAAGATACCTATAGTAATGTATATGATACCTATATTAATGTATATTGTTCACAAATAAGGTCAGATACAAAGATTGTACTAAATAAATAATTATTATTTTAACTTAAAATAAATGTGTAAGATACAAAATGAAATTAACGAAATTTTAATTAATTCTTAAAAGATACTTACCATAACTGAATTATACACAAAATTTAATTAAAGATACCTATAGTAATGTATATGATACCTATAGTAATGTGTATTGTTCACAAATAAGGTCAAATACAAAATTTGTACTAAATAAAGAATTATTATTTTAACTTAAAATTAACGTGTAATATACAATGATTCTTTCTCAAAAAGGATACATACCATAATTGAATTATACACAAAATCTATATTATACACAAATTTAATTAAAGATATCTGTAGTTATAGTATATTGGTTTGCTTAATGAAAATTGCATCCTTTTTTTATGTACGTCTTTGGTCATTAAAAAAAGAATATTTTTATTTGTAATTTAAATCTTAAAATAATTGGCTTTGATTAATTAAAGAATGAAATTCAACTTACAGAAATCTTGGACTACTACTTTCACTAAATATGTTTCCATTTATAATTCAAATTTTTTATGTTGTCTTAAAATTGCCAAGTGGCTTCATTTTAGCTTGCCACTTGGCTTAAGCACATGCTTCACTACTCTCCTTTTAATATAATATAGACTAGTATTAGTACTCGCACGATGTACGGATAATTAAAAATATGATCTACACCGTAAAGTTTACTATGTTAGTGTTAATACATCTTTACAACCAAACATTAAAAATATTTTAAGACTCCAATAAAACTTTCATTCCATATCCTAATAAATATTCCATAAAAAATAATGATACTATACAATTTTTTGGATATAAATATTCCACGAAAAACAATGATACTATATAATTTACTTGATATAAAGCATGTGCTTAAAGGAATATTTTTGTAGCAAATGCTCATGATATATTGCAGTGCATTTTCCAAAAGTTGTCCTTTGTATTGAGGCAATGATGAAGGAACATGAATTATGTCAACATTAGCTTATTCAGAATCAAAATGTATGCGGCAATGCATATGCAAAAACTGATTTTCTGCTAAGGCTCTCTCTTTATTATTGTCTGGCATTTGTGGTAATTGAAACTTTTTACTCTTTCTACCATTCCACAGGCTTTGTCTATTAGCCTAACACTGTCTAAAGCCAAAGTTGAGGTAGAAAAGGGACAGGTCAACTGCGGAGAGCTGATAAATTTAGCTATTCAAACCATAGATGAAGCCGGCGGAAGGGTTGTTATGCTGAGGTGAGAACTTCAACAATAATAATATATTTCATATGGATATAAACAATAGAATATCAACTGGGAACTCAATCTGTTCCCAATATCAAAAATTGATGAAACTCCCTGTAATTTTCAATTTCAATTTATGCTTGTTGGTCTTGATTTTCAGATTGTTTGGTCCAACCATAAAGTTTTTAATAACGTACAATCCTATTTCATGTATTTTTATTTTGAAAATATGCATAACATCTCTTCCAATAGTTGCATGAATTCGATCTCCCTAAAATAAAAAATGTGAAAAGAAATTTAAGTTAGTAAGGCACACAAGTTGAAAAAATACATCACAACTCGAAAAAAATAACAATATGTAAAAGAGTATGCACCTTTTCATCCTGAATAATTAATTCAATTGAATTAGAATTTTCTGGTTTCTCGCGGTCTGGAATGTGCCATAATCTAACAACACGAACCTTCAAGTTCCAACTCATTTTGGACGTTGATATTTCGCTGATATAGTTATAGTTTGGAGCCATACTTTGCAGAAGTTTGTGTGGAAGCTAAACCCTAAGCAATGTAGAGAAGCCAACCCTAAAGAAAAGTTGCTTAAATAAAAATTTTGTAAGGAAAGACTATCATAGTAAATCAATTTTTATGTATTTGAAATCCTAATATTTAAAAATGTCACGACCCAGATTTTCCACCCTCGGGAGTCGTGATGGTGCCTACTAATGTGAGCTAGGCAAGACAATCATTTAACTACTTATTTCATTACTCAATTATTTCTTTAAAATAAATATAAGACGATAACATGAAAACAACGGAACTTTAAATAATTAAGCGGAAGATAACAATTAAATATCTGAAATTTGCATCTATTACAACTCTTAAAATCTAAAGCACCCAAAACCTGGTGTCACATTGTCACAGACGGTCTAAGATTTACTACATACAAAGTCTGAAGAAATGACAATACACTGTTTCTGAATAAAAGGAAAATGAAACAGGAAATAGGAATAAAGGAGACGCCAGGGCCTGCGGATGCCTGTAGGTCTACCTTGGATCTCTGCGTGAACTGAAGGTAGCCTCCACACTATGGTCCAAAAGCTGTTCCGAGATCTGCATATAGTGCAGAGTGTAGTATCAGCACAACCGACCCCATGTGCTGGTAAGTGTCTAGCCTAACCTCGGCGAAGTAGTGACGAGGCTAGGACCAGACTACCAAATAAACCTGTGCAGTTCAATACATATACAGCGGAAAAAAATACAGAAATAACCAGTCAATATGGGAGGGGGTGCATGCTGTGGGGGAGATAACAATTCCGAATAGAAAGACGCCAAGTAATGAAAGAAACAATATAACTCGGATATCAACAAAGAATCAGAAATCAACAAATGCACGGCGTCACCCTTCGTGCTCTTACTCTCGTCCTCACCAACACAATCATATAATAAAATGTACACGGCATCACCCTTCGTGCTTTTACTCTATTTCCTCACCATATAATCAATTTAATCGGCACAGAATGGTACATCGTGCGGCATGGCGTCACCCTTCATGCTTTACACTCTTTCCTCACAAAACAAACAATGCACGACATCACCCTTCGTGCTTTACACTCTTTCCTCACAAAAACAAGCAATGCACAGCATCACCCTTCGTGCTTTAACTCTCTTCCTCACCCAAACAACAATCGCAAACAATAGGGCAAGGGAACAAATGAAATTGCAATAAAAATCCCGGCAAGAGAACAACAATTCAACAATTTAATCCCAGGAAGGGAACAACATCAATAACATCAACATCCCGGCAAGGGTGATAACAAATAAATCAACAATAGCCCGGCAAGGGTGACAACGTAATGATCTCTTCTCTTTCTCACTTTTACTTCACTATTCACTTCACAATTCGAGCCAATGCTCTAGAGGTTCAATTATCACTTATACTTTCACAATTCGTTATACAACTTGAGCCAACGCTCCTCAAGGTTCATAGATCACAATTCCTTCCACAAACTTTATACCACAAATAGAAACCACCGCTAAGGCATGAAAGATACAACGAAGTCATGACAATCACAATATAAAGACCCACGGGCATGCTAGACACCAGCGTATAGATACTCGTCACCATGCCTATACGTCGTACTCAACAATTACCACATAGAAAATAGGACTCAACTCCTAATCTCTCAAGCTAAGGTTAGACCAAACGCTTACCTTGATTCCACGAACACAATTCACGATTCAATTATAGCTTTACCCCTTGATTCCACCACCAATTCGCTCGTATCTAGTCACAAGTTAATTAAATCAGTAAACGCCAAATAAATCAATTTGAATGCATAAAAATGAGTTTCCAAAGTTTTGCCCAAAAGTCAAAAATTGCCCCGGGACCACATGGTAAAAACCCGAGGTTCGAAATCGGACCCAAATATATAATTTGTTTTGAAATCGGACCTCAAACTGAGGTCCAAATCCCCAATTTTTGAAAAACCTAGGTTCTACCCTAAACACCCAATTTCCCCCATGAAAACCATTGATTTTAAGTTGAAATCATGTTAAAAGATGTTAATGATTGAAGGAAATGAGTTAAAATTAACTTACAATCGATTTGGAAGAAGATTTGTTCTTGAAAAGTCACCCAAAGAAGTTTATGTTTTGAAAAGATGTGAAAAATGGGTTTAAAATCGTCTAAGTATAAAGCTGCAGGTCGCAGGTATGGGAAATGCGAACCCCGACCTCTGCTGAGTTGGGAAATGCGAAACAGGGTTCGCATTTGCGAACCCTTCAGGAAAGCTGGACTTTCACATTTGCAAACAAATAGTCGTATTTGCGACTTCAAGCCTTCCCATCATACGTCGCATTTGCGAAAGGGATCCTCGCATTTGCAATCATAGAGGATTTAGGTGGGCGTCGCATTTGCGACATATACTTCCCATTTTCGAAGATTGTTGCCCAGGCCACCTCTCGCATTTGCGATGAAAGGCTCGCATTTGCGAGACAGACTGCAGGTCTAAAACTCCAGCAATAAAAACCTGCAATTTCTAAGTTCAAAATGGACCCCGTGGCCTATCCAAAACTCACCAGAGTCCTCGCGGCTCCAAACCAAATATAAACACCACCTCAAAAACATCCTACGGACTTATTTGTGTTCTTAAATCACCAAAATAACATCACGTACATTGAATTAAACTTCAAGATCAATGAAATTTCTCAAAACTCCTTTAAACATCAATTTTGCAATTTAGGTCTGAATCACGTCAAACGGGTTTTGTTTCTTACCAAACTTTACCGACAATACATATAAATCATATTGAACCTGTACCGAGCTCCGAAACCATAATACAGTGTCATGACCCTATCCCGGATCCGGTCGTGATGGCGTCTCTAGTGAAGACAAGGCTAGCCAACTATTCTCAATTCGACGTTAAACAATTAAGAAACAATAAAATAGCCTAAGCTATGATTAATAATACGAAGTAGCAGATAATATCAATAAAATACGGAAGTACAACCCAACACAGCCCTAACCAGGGTGTCACAAGTCACGAGCATCTAACAATACGAAATCCTCAAATGTAACTATCGAGTTTTAAATACTGAGCTAAGGACATAAAGGAAAGAGATAGGGAGGAGCTCCGAGCTGCGAACGCCAACAATTACCTAAAGACTCCTCGAGATCCGCCTGAAGCTGGAATGAATCAACACTCGTGAGCGGGACCAACTACGCCTGAATCTGCACACAGGGTGTAGGGAGTAAAGTGAGTACTCTAATTTAGTGAGTAACAAATGTAAATAAAGACTAAAAGCAGGAAATCACGTAGGGCACAAAGCATTCTATAATGAAGCAGTAAAACCATTTCAAAACAGTAAAATAGTGAAAGATAGGTAAAATCCTTTAACTCAAAATTTAACTTCATGAAAAATCCTTTTTCAATGATTAAGCAAGTAATTGACAGTCAATTATGAAAAGTAAACACATAAATGCTCTCCCCTCGGGCACAGTATCAATAAATCCGCCCCTTGGGCAACATCTCAGAATGGTACCAGCCCCTCGGGCAATCATATAGAACAATACCAGCCCCTCGAGCTCAATCACATAGAACAATACTAGCCCTTCGGGCTCAATCGCACATCACAATGGGTACCCGTGCTTACTGGGGGTGTGCAGACTCCTTGAGGGGCTCCTTACGGCTAGGGGTGTTAATCGGGCCGGGCTGACCTATTTTCAGCCCGCTTCAACCCGAGTCAGCCTGCTACTGTTCATATTAGGACGGGTTGGGATGGGTTGTTAAGGGGGCGGGGTTGTGTATGTTCACGTTTAGATTAACGATGCACTGAACCCGTTTAACCCGAAATCGCTTAACGGGTTGAACACGGGCTGCAACCCGTTAGCAACCCAGTTACCGTTTGAATTTTTTCTTTTAATTAAATTGGACCATTCCCAACGGTCAAATTCAGAAATGACCGTTGGGGAACGGCCAGAAATTGCAGAAATGGCCAATTTCGGCCCCCATTAATAATATAGCCCTCCCACCCCAAAATCTATAAATAGCCCCTCTTCTTCATTTTTTCTTACAAATTCACTCTCTTACTACTCTAATTCTCTCTCAAGTATCAAACTCTCAATTCTCTCTTGATATTATAGTTCTTAAATTCTCAAATCTCAAATTCTCAATTATTTATTATTTCAAGTTTCATCAATTATTTAGTTTAGCCATTACAAAATTATTATTATTATCAAATATCAATTATTCAAGTGAAGTGTGGTATCAATTATCAAGTATTCAAGTATTATCAACTATCAAGTTTTGGTCTATCAATTGAAGTTTGAATTTTGATATCAAAAATTCAAAATTAGTGCGGCATAAGGAATCCCGGTACACTCGTTCCATCTCTTTCTCTTATTTGGTGTACACTTATTTTATTAATTAGTTTCTTAATTTAGTTTCTTACTTGAATTTCCTAATTTAATTTCTTGCTTTAATTTCTTACTTTAATTACTTACTTTAATTTATATAATGGATTTACTTAGAGCGGCCAAAAAATGTGGACTAGTAGAGGTGGTAGTAAGAAAACTTCAAAAAGAACAAGAGGTGGTGTTGGTTCTTCTAGTAGCTTTACACATATTTCTGAAAGTTCACCTGAGAATTTAAATGTAGATTATGATCGAATGCAAGAAAAATTTGGTATAGATGATGATTTAGATGCTTTGTTAGATGATATTCAATCACCCGATAATCTTGAAACACCACCACCTACACCTGGTAATGCTAGTCAAACTCAAAATGGTAGGGGTGAAACAAGTAGGCCTCCTCTCCCTATTAAGAAGAATCTACGATTAAGAAGTAAGTGTTGGATGCTTTTTGAAAGACTAGAAGATCAAAAAAATTATGTAAAATATAAAATTTGTAGTGAACATTATAAACATGAGCCCGGTAAAGGAGGGGGAATGGGTCAACTTCGTAGGCATATGGAAGAGAAACACCCTCTTGATTGGGGAGTAGATGAGGAATCTGGACAACAAAAACTTAACCCGAGTACTGGGGGGTTATTGGGGAAATACGATATTAAGAAAGATCAGGAAGAATTAGCTAAAATGATTGTTTTAGGTTGTTTACCTTTTAGTTTTGCTTCTTCACCGTATCTTGTTACTTATATTCAAAGAATTTATAATCCTATGCTTAAAGGTTTTCTAAAAGTACGTGTAGAGCTGATATCATTAGGCTTTTTGGACAATATAAGACATATATACGTTATTTGTTCGCAAGTCTTCCTTGTAAAGTTTCTCTTACTTCTGATATTGGTCGTGCCGTGAATGGAAATGATTATTTGACTGTTACATGCCATTGGATAGATGATAATTTTTGTATGCAAAAACGTATTATTGCTTTTAAATATGATGAAGATCAAAATCATACCGGTGCATTTATAAGTAATACTATACATGAAGTTGCTATATTTTATAATCTTGCAAAAAATGTTTTGTGTATGTCATTTGATAATGCTTCTAACAACACTGCTGCTATTACAATACTAAAATTGCATCTACACCCACCAATTCCTGAAACATTTCATGTTAGATGTGCATGTCATAGTTATAACTTGATTGTGAAGAGTGGCCTTGAATTATTTAGAGATGAAATTACTTTAGTTAGGAGAGCTATTGGTGTAATTCAGGAAAATAATAGAAGTGCTAGATTAAATGCATTTAAGGAAAAATGTGTACACTATGGACTAAAACCAAGACTCATGCCTGAAGAATAGTTACTAGGTAGAATTATACTTATTTGTTCTTAAGATGTTATTATAAATATAGAATGCCTATAACTGAAGTTGCTAATTCTTATTATACCGATCCTAACCGTTTGTTAACATCTAGAACTTGGGAAGTCATTCATGATGTTATACAATTTTTACAAAAATTTATGTGGCTACACTTGAGTTTTCTGGAGCTTATTATCCTACCATTTCAAATGGTTTAGTTCACATTGCTGAAATTTCTCTTTTACTACATAATTTGAAGCAGAAAGAAGGATATGCTACTGTTGTTAAATCTATGCTAGATAAGTTTAAAAAGTATTTCTACCCAATTCCCTATATTTACCTAATTGGTGCTATTTTAAACCCTACTATCAAAATGATAAAGTGTCGCCAATTAATTAGAGCTTTATATACTTCTATGGATATTGACCCAACTGAAACTCCTGATATTGACACTTGTATTTCTGAGCTACACACACATTTACAAATTTTATATAATTATTATGCTAACATTGTTGATGCTTCTTCGGTTGTAGATGCAAATATTCCTTCAACTAATCCTTCAACATCTGGAACAACTATGGATGATGATGATTGTGTTCAAGATTATCAGATTTGGTCTACACTAGGAGAGCATCAACAAACCAGTAGCAGGAATATTGATGAACTACAATTCTACTTGCAAGTCACCAGAGCCCCTCACAAAGGATTTTCTACCGCTGAGTTGGTGGAGGAGCAACTCAAATCAATTTCCTGTTCTTTCGGCCATGGCTCGAGACGTGCTAAATGTGCCGATTTCAACAGTGGCATCAAAGAGCGTATTTAGCCAAGCAAGGCAGCAACTAGGAGATACCCGTCATTCATTGGGCATTAACGCTTTAAAAATTCTAGTGTGCTTCAGAGATTGGATAAGATCAGAATGGCGAAATCAAGGGCGTGACGAGGTAGACGAAGAGGAGGACAAAGAAATTGGAGAAATAATGGTTTATAGTTCCGATTCAACCAATCCCGGAAACCAAGAACCTCATGTTGACATGGAAGAACTTACAAAAATGATGCAAAGCATGTGATGTACTATTTCTTATTTTTTTATAATTATTGTAAACTTTTAAGTTTTAATTTGCAAGTTCAAAAATAAAAAAATCAAAAAAGAACTTGCAAATTAATTTGAAGTATTAAAAATGTAAATGAAAGCCTTCGGAGTTTGTTCCTTACATTTGCCTATTTGTCTTATACTTTTATTAAATAATTTTTTGTAGCCACTTACTTTCTAATTTCAATTTTATAATTTTAAAATACAAATTTCAAATTTAAAACTTTAAACTTTAAACTTCAAATTTTAATTCTAACCCTTAAAGTTTGCAAATACTTAACAATCAATAACATTGAATAAGAAAAATAAAATTTAAATTTTAAAAAAAGAAAAAAAATTGGAGCCCGGCCCGCCCGAGCCCGTGTGGGCCCTAACCCGTACGGGCCCACAAAAACCCAAAAATCTCATCCCTATAACAGCCCGTTATCCCCAGCCCGCTAATAGCCCGCCCGCTAACCGAACGGGCTGGGGGTTTTCCCGTTTAGCCTGTCCCAGCCTGCCCGATAAACACCTATACTTACGGCCCAAGCACAATAACAAACCATCCCGTGACATCAAACTAAGCCCTCGGCCTCATATCAACCAAGCCACCTCGTGGTTTACATATCTCAGGCCCTCGGCCTCAAATCATTATCAGTGTTTCCTCACCACATAGGCCCTCGGCCTTACTCAGTCAAAAATACTCACAAGCCTCTCGGGCAATAGTAAAACAGTGTTTCTCAGCCCAAACATCATTTAAAATATCATTTAAGAATTAAAACTGAGTAAACATGGCTGAATAGTAAAATAGTGGAAAATAACATGACTGAGTTCAAATTTAAAGTCAAAACAGTGAGAAAATATCAATAAAAAATCCTCGAAGGGTTCAAGTAGTTAGCACTAGGCCCAAATATGGCATTCAGCCCAAATAATGATGATAGCAAATAGTTTTCAATCAAATACGTGGTAAAATCATTAATCGGGACGGACTAATTCACAATCCCCAATAGTGCACGACCTCACGCTCGTCATCAAACGTGTGCCTCACTTCAATATAGCACTACAATGTGCAATCCGGGGTTTCAAACCCTCAGAACATCATTTAAAATCATTACTCACCTCGAACCGACTAAATTTCTAGCTCGCGACACCTTTGCCCCTCGAATTGGACTCCACGCGCATCGAATCTGTCCAAAATCAGAACGAGGATGTCAAAGTATGCTAGAGGAACAAAGCCCAAGCGAAAACAATCAATAAAGAACACAAATCCCGAAATTACCAAAACCCGACCCCCGGGTCCACATCTCGAAAGTCAGAAATTTTTACATCAATAGATTCCTCATCTCCCCACGAGTCTATGCTTATCAAGAACACTAAAATCGGAGTCCAAATGATCCCTCAAATCCTCCTTTAAAGGCCTCTTAAACTCAAGCCCTAATCCTACATTTTTAGTCCTTTAATTACAACCTTAATCCATGAAATACTACCATAGAAATGTGTTTTAGGTCCAAAATCCTTACCTTAGCGATGTTCCCTTGAAATCTCCCTTCAAAATCGTCCAAAAGCTCTTAAGCCGAATTCCAAAAATGGTGAAATAACCCAAAATTCGCGAAGGACTCTTTTTAATTCTTCTGCCCAGTTGTTCCGCATCTGTGTCCCCATCGCCGCTTCTGCGGTACTGCATTTGCGGTAAATCTTCCGCTTCTATGGAATACACTTAAGAGCAGAACAGTCGCATCTGCGATACCCCTTCCGCATCTGCGACTCCGCAGATGCGGCCATCACCGCTTCTGCGATCCCTGGCAAATCCTCCTAGTCCGCTTCTGCAGCCAATCCAACGCATATGCGGCGTCCCACCTGCGGTCCCCAATCCGCAGGTGCAAAAATACCAGAAGCAGCAATATCAGTTGCTGCTAAAAAATACAAACCTCGCCGTTAACCATCCGAAATCACCCCGAGGAACCCGACACCTCAACCAAAAGCACAAACATAACCCAATACCTTATACAAACTTGTTCCAATCATCAAAACACTTCAAATAACATCAAATCATCTAAAACACCTCGGATTCAAGCCTAAGTTTCTAAAATCTTCCAAATTTCGCTTTTGATCAAAAACCCGACAAAACCACATCCGAATAACCTGAAATTTTGCACACACATCCCAAATGACCCAACGAAACTACTGCAACTCTCGGAATTCCATTCTGACCCCTATATCAAAATCTCGCCTATCAACCGAAAATCGCCAAAATATCAACTTCGCCAATTCAAGCCTAAATCTACTCCAAACCTCCAAAACCCATTCCTATCACGCTCCTAAGCCATAAATCACCTCCCGAAGCTAACCATACCATAGGAACTCGCATCTGAGCCCTCTAACACATAAGTCAACATCCGGTTGATTTTTCCGACTCAAACTTCTTTAAAAGAGACTAAGTGCCTCAAACCTTACCAAAATCATTCCGGACTTGATCCAACCAAACCGATACCATAAAATACGGATAATGAAGCATAAAGAAGCAGAAATGGGAGAAACGGAGCGATAACTCACGAGACGACTGGTCGGGTCGTCACATCCTCCCCAACATAAACAAATATTCGTCCGTGAACGAATCAAGAAACATACCTGAAGCCTCAAACATGTGAGGATATCTTCTCCGCATCTCCCGCTTGGTCTCCCAAGTAGCCTCCTCTACTGGCCGACCTCTCCACTGCACTTTCACTGAATCTATATCCTTTGACCTCAACTTCCGAACCTGACAACCCAAAATAGCTACTGGCTCCACATCATAGGTCAAATCATCATCCAGCTGAACCGTGCTGAAATCCAGAACATGAGACGGATCCCCAATATACTTCCGGAGCATAGAAACATGAAATACCGGATGTACACTCGACAAGTTGGGTGGCAAAGCAAGCTCATAAACCACCTCCCCAATCCTTCGAAGCACCTCAAAAGGCCCAATGAACCGCGGACTCAATTTCCCTTTTTTTCCAAATCTCATAACACCCTTCATGGGCGAAACCTTCAACAAAACCTTCTCGCCAACCATGTAGGACACATCTCGAACCTTCCTGTCAGCATAACTCTTTTGTCGCGACTGCGCTGTACGAAGCCTCTCCTGAATTACCTTCACCTTCTCCAAAGCATCCTGCACCAAATCAGTCCCCAATAGCCTAGCCTCACTGGGCTCAATCCAACCAACTGGAGATCTACACTGCCTCGCATACAAAGCCTCATATGGAGCCATCTGAATACTCGGTTGGTAGCTGTTGTTATAAGCAAACTCTGCAAGTGGTAGAAATTGATCCTATGACCCTCCGAAATCAATGACACAAGCACGCAACATGTCCTCTAATATCAGAATGGTACGCTCGGACTGTCCATGTGTCTGAGGATGAAAAGTTGTGCTCAACTTCACCTGAGTACCCAACTCTCGCTGCACAGAGCTCCAAAACTGCAGAGTAAACTGAGTGCCCCTATCTGAAATGATGGAAACTGGGACACCATGAAAATGAACAATCTCCCAGATATATATCTATAGGTAGTACACACATGAATAAAGTGCGCGGACTTGGTCAACCGATCCACAATCATCCAAATAGCATCGAACTTTCTCAAAGTCCGTGGAAGTCCAACAACAAAGTCCATAGTGATCCTCTCCCACTTCCACTCGAGAATATCCATCTGCTGAAGCAAGCCACCCGATCTCTGATGCTCATAGTTCACCTACTGACAATTGAGACACCGAGCTACAAATCCCACAATATATTTCTTTATTCTTCTCCACCAATAGTGCTGCCTCAAATCCTGATACATCTTCGCGACACCCGGATGAATGGAATACTGCGAGCTATGGGCCTCATCCAGAATCAACTCCTGAAGCCCATCCACATTGGGCACACAAATCCGGCCCTGCATCCTCAACACCCCATCATCACCAATGGTCACATCTCTAGCATCATCATGCTGAACTCTGTCCTTAAGGACAAGCAAGTGTGGATCATCATACTGACACTCTCTGATGCGATCATATAAGGAAGATCGAAACACCACACAAGCCAATACCCGAATGGGCTGCGAAATATCTAACCTTACGAATCGATTGTCCAAGGCCTAAACATTAACCGCAAGAGGTCTCTCCCCAACTGGAACATATGCCAAACTCCCCATACTCATTGCCTTTCGGCTCAAGGCATCGGCCACCACATTGGCCTTTCTCGAATGGTACAATATAGTGATATCATAATCCTTAAGCAACTCCAACCATCTCCGTTGCCTCAAATTAAGATCCTTTTGCTTGAACAAATGCTGAAGACTGCAATGATCAGTGAACACCATACAAGATACGCTATACAAGTAATGCCTCCAAATCTTCAATGCATGAACTATGGTAGGCAACTCCAAATCATGAACAAAGTAGTTCTTCTCATGGGGCTTTAATTGACGAGAAGCATAAGCAATAACTCTACTCTCCTACATCAAAACACAACCAATGCCAACCTCGAAGCATCACAATACACGGTATATGAACCTAAAGCTAATGGAAAAACTAACACTGGAGCTGTAGTCAAAGCTGTCTTGAGCTTCTGAAAGCTCTCCGCACACTCGTCCGACCATACAAACAAAGCACCCTTCTAAGTCAACTTGGTCAAGGACGATGCGATAAATGAGAATCCCTGAACAAACAGGAGATAATAACCCGCCAAACCAAGAAAACTGCGAATCTCTGTGGCTGAGGACGGTCTAGACAACTCTGAACCGCCTCTATCTTCTTCAGATCAACCTGAATACCCTCAATGGACATCACGTGCCCCAAGAAAGCCACTGAACTGAGCCAAAACTCACACTTGGAGAATTTTGCATAAAGCTTCTCCTCCCTCAATCTCTGCAACACAACTCTTAAATGCTCTGCGTGCTCCTCCTGACTACGCGATTACACCAGAATATCATCAGTGAAGACTATGACAAAGAATCAAGATAAGGCCAAAACACGGTGTTCATCAAATACATGAACACTGCTGAGGCATTGGTCAACCCAAAAGACATCACCAAGAACTCATAATGACCATATCGGGTCCTGAAGGCTGTCTTAAGAATATCTGAATCCCTAATCTTCAACTAGTGATAACCCAAACGGAGATCAATCTTGGAGAACACTTTCGCTCCCTGAAGCTGGTCAAATAAATTATCAATGCGAGGCAAAGTATACTTGTTCTTAATTGTTACCTTGTTCAATTGCCTATAATCAATGCACATTCTCATTGTGCCATCCTTCTTCTTCCCAAATAGAACCGGCGCACCCCAAGGTGACAGACTAGGCCAAATGAACCCTTTATCAAGGAGTTCCTGAAGCTGCTCCTTTAACTCTTTCAACTCCACTAGTACCATACGATATGGCAGAATAGAAATGGGCTGAGTGCCCGACACCAGGTCAATACCAAAATCAATGTCCCTGTCCGGTGGCATGCCCGGCAGGTCTGCAGGAAACACATCGGGAAAATCCCTCACAACTGGAACAAAATCAATACAGGGAGCCTCAGCTCCAACATTCCGCACAAAGGCTAGATACGAAAGACAACCCTTCCCAACCATACGCTAGGCCTTCAAGAAAGATATCACTCTACTAGGAACATAACTAGTTACACCTCGCCACTTGATCCGTGGCACACCCGGCATAGCTAATATGACTATCTTAGCATGACAGTCCAGAATAGCACGACACTGAAATAACCAATCCATGCCTAAAATGACATCAAAATCCACCATGCTCAATAGTAATAGATCCACTCAGGTCTCCAGACCCCCAATAGTTACCACACACGACCGATACACACGATCTACAACAACAGTATTGCCCACTGGGGTAGATACATGAATAGGTAAATCAAGAAACTCACGTGGTGTACCCAAATAACTAGCAAAGTATGATGACACAAAAGAAAAGGTGGAACCTGGATCAAATAATACATAGGCATCTCTGTGGTAGACTAAAATAATACCTATAATAACATCATCTGAAGCGATAGCATCGGGTCTGCCTAGGAGTGCATAGAAATAGGCCTGACCGCCCCCTGATCGACCTCCCCCTCTAGGACGACCCCTGGCTGGCTGACCTCTACCCCTAGCTGGCTGAGAGGGTAGTGGTGAAGAAACTGGCACTGAAGCCGATGACTGACCTCTCTGCTGAGATGAACTAGCAAAACGACGAGGACATTGCCTCCATATGTAACCCATCTCGCCACACTCAAAACAACTCTCAAGTGCTGGACAAGGAGACTAAAGGGAACCTCTCGCACCGGAGTGACTAGTAGATGCACTCAGCATAGAAGAGCCCTGAGCTGATGGAGCACGAGATAAACTCTGAGCTGGAAGGGTGCTGAGTGATGACTAGCCCTGCTAAGATCCATGATAACCATGACCCGAAGATGCCCCACGATAACCTGGGTGAGCTGACTGAGCAGACCTGAATGAACGGCCTCTGATGTGTTGAAACTAGCCCCTCGAAGAAGCACCACTATAGCTGCTAGATCCTCGAGGCCTCTTGGCCTCCCTCTCCTCTCGCTCCTGACGACGAATAGACTCAATCTCATGGGCGATATCAACAATCTCCTCGAACGTAGCACCAGTCACCCTCTCCTTGGTCATGAGAATACGGAGCTGATAAGTAAGACCATCAACAAACCTCCTAATCCTCGCTTTATCTGTCGGGATCAGCCAGATGGCATGTCGATCTAACTCAAAGAACCTCAACCCATACTGCGACATGGTCATCTCCCCCTGACGCAACCACTCAAACTGCCTACGCAGCTCCTCTTTGCGCAACTGCGGCACATACTTCTCTAGAAAGAGAACGGAGAACTGCTTCTAACTAAGGGGTGCTGCACCAACAGGCCTACGCCTCTCGAAATCCTCCCACCAAGTGAAAGCAACTCGTAGAAACTGATAGGTGGTAAAAGCAACCCTGTTGGTCTCCAGAATACCTACAGTACGAAGCATCCTCTAACACTTATCCAAAAAGCCCTGGGCATCCTCGCCCTCTGTGCCACTGAAGGTCGGAGGCTGCAATCTACCAAATCTTTCCAACCTACACTGCTTATCCTCCGGCATGACAAGAACCACATAGTCCTGAGCAACTGCAACCGACTGGGTTGGATGCGCCCCCAGCGTCTGAAGTCCCTACACGACCTACTCAGGTGTGCGAGCGAGAGTTTGATTGCCTCCCCAGGCCTGTGAAGTAGTTGCGTCTGTAGTGGCTAAAACTGCCTGAGCCAGGCCAGTGCAAACTGATAAGATCTGTGCCAAGGCCTCCTGAAGACCCGGAATCACGATGGGCACAACTGGTGCCTGAGCTGGTGCTGCTGAAGCATCCATAGCTGGAGCCTGATCCTGAGCTGGGGCAACTGGTGGATCCACAGGTGCTGCTCTCTCTGCTCTGCCTCTTCCATGACCACGACTGTGTCCACGGCCTCTAGTGGCTACAGCAAGTGGCACTGGTGGTCGTCCACCCTGTCCGGTAGCACGTGTCCTCACCATCTGTGAGAGAATAGAATAACAGAAGTTTAGTACTCGGATCAACAAGTTCGCACAACAAGAATTTCAAGAATATGAAGTTTTTCCTAAAGGTTCTGCAGCCTCTCGAGGATAAATACAGACGTCTACTACCAATCCGCGAAACTCTACTAAACCTGCTCATGACTCGTGAGACCTATGTAACCTAGGCTCTGATACCAACTTGGCACGACCCTAACCCGGACCCGATCGTGATGGCGCCTCTTGTGAAGACAAGGCCAGCCAACTATTCCCAATTTAACGTTAAACAATTAAGCAATAATAAAATAGCCTAAGCCATGATTAATAATACGAAGTAGCAGATAATATCAATAAAATATGGAAGTATAACCCAACACAGCTCTAACCGGAGTGTCACAAGTCACGAGCATCTAACAATACGAAATCCTCAAATGTAACTACAGAGTTTTAAATACTGAGCTAAGGACATAAAGGAAAGAGATAGGGAGGAGCTCCGGGATGCGAACGCCAATAGCTACCTAAAGACTCCTCGAGATCCGCCTGAAGCTAGAATGAATCAGCACTCGTGAGCGGGACCAACTATGCCTGTATCTGCACACAGGAGTGCATGGAGTAAAGTGAGTACTCCAACTCAGTGAGTAACAAATGTAAATACAGACTGAAAGCAGGAAATCATATAGGGCACAAAGCATTCTATAATGAAGCAGTAAAACCATTTCAAAACAGTAAAATAGTGAAAGATAGGTAAAATCCTTTAACTCAAAATTTAACTTCATGAAAAAGCCCTTTTCAATGATTAAGCATGTAATTGACAATCAATTATGAAAAGTAAACACATAAAGGCTCGCCCCTCGGGCATAGTATCGACAAATCTGCCCCTCGGGCAACATCTCAAAACGGTACCAGCCCCTCAGGCTCAATCTCACATTACAATGGGTACCCGCGCTCACTGAGGGTGTGCAGACTCCTAGAGGGGCCTCTTACGGCCCAAGCGCAATAACAAGCCATCTCGTGGGATCAAACTAGGCCCTCGGCCTCATGTCAACCAAGCCACCTCGTGGCATACATATCTCAAGCCCTCGACCTCAAATCAGTATCAGTGTTTCCTCACAACATAGGCCCTCGGCCTTACTCAGTCAAAAATCCTCACAATCCCCTCGGGCAATAGTAAAACAGTGTTTCTCAACCCAAACATCATTTAAAATATCATTTAAGTATTAAAACTGAGTAAACATAGCTGAGTAGCAAAACAGTGGAAAATAACATGACCGAGTTTAAGTATAAAGTCAAAACAGTGAGAAAATATCAATAAAAATCCCTGAAGGGTTCAAGTAGTTGGCACTAGGCCCATATATGGCATTCAACCCAAATAATGATGATAGCAAATAGTTTTCAATCAAATACGCAGTAAAATCATCAATCGGGACGGACCAATTCACAATCCCCAATAGTGCATGACCTCACGCTCGTCATCAAGTGTGTGCCTCACCTCAATATAGCACTACGATGTGCAATCTGGGGTTTCAAACCCTCAGAACATCATTTACAATCATTACTCACCTCGAACCGGATAAATCTCTAGTTCGCGATGCCTTTGCTCCTCAAATCAGCCTCCACGCGCATCGAATCTATCAAAAAAAAGAACGAGGACGTCAAAGTATGCTAAGGGAATAAAGCCCAAGCGAAAACAATCAATGAAGGGCACAAATCCCGAAATTACCAAAACCCGACCCCCGGGCTCACGTCTCGAAAGTCAGAAATTTTTTCATCAATAGATTCCTCATCTCCCCACGAGTCTATGCATACCAAGCATGCTAAAATCGGAGTCCAAATGACCCCTCAAATCCTCCTTTAAAGACCACTTAAACTCAAACCCTAATCCTCCATTTTTAGCCCTTTAATTCCTTTAATTATAGCCTTAATCCATGAAATACTACCATTGAAATGTGTTTTAGGTCCAAAATCCTTACCTTAGCGAAGTTCTCTTGAAATCTCCCTTCCAAAACGCCCAAAAGCTCTCAAGTCGAAGTCCAAAAATGGTGAAATAACCCAAAATTTGCGAAGGACTCTTTTTAATTCTTCTGCCCAGTTGTTCCGCATCTGCGGCCCCATCGCCGCTTCTGTGGTACCGCATTTGCGGTAAATCCTCCTCTTCTGCGGAATTCACTTAAGAGCCCAACAATCGCATCTGCGATACCCCTTCCATATTTGCGACTCTGCATATGCGGCCATGAGTGCTTCTGCGGTCCCTGACAAATCCTCCTCGTCCGCTTCTGCGGCCAATCCAACGCATATGCGGCGCCCCACCTGCGGTCCCCAATCCGCAGGTGCAAAAATACCAGAAGCAGCAATATCAGTTGCTGCTAAAAAATACAAACCTCACCGTTAACCATCCGAAATCACCCCGAGGAACCCGACACCTCAACCAAAAGCACAAACATAACCCAATACCTTACACAAACTTGTTCCAATCATCAAAACACTTCAAATAACATCAAATCAACTAAACACCTTGGATTCAAGCCTAAGTTTCTAAAATCTTCCAAATTCCGCTTTTGATCAAAAACCCGACCAAACCACATCCGAATAACCTAAAATTTTGCACACACATCCCAAATGACACAACGAAACTACTGCAACTCTCAAAATTCCATTCCGACCCCTATATCAAAATCTCACCTATCAACCGGAAATCACCAAAATATAAACTTCACCAATTCAAGCCTAAATCTACTCCAATTCTCCAAAATCCATTCCGATCACGCACTTAAGCCATAAATTACCTCCCGAAGCTAACCGTACCATCGGAACTCGCATCCGAGCCCTCTAACACATATGTTAACATCCGGTTGACTTTTCCAACTCAAGTTTCCTTAAAAGAGACTAAGTGCCTCAAACTTTACCAAAATCATTTCGGACTCGATCCGACTAACCCGATACCATAAAACATGGATAACGAAGCATAAAGAAGCAGAAATAGGGGAAACGCAGCGGTAACTCATGAGACGACTGCCCGAGTCGTCACATCCTCCCCAACTTAAACAAACGTTCATTCGCGAATGAATCAAGAAACATACCTGAAGCCTCAAGCATGTGAGGATATCTGCTCTGCATCTCCTGCTCGGTCTTCGAGGTAGCCTCCTCCATGGGCCGACCTCTCCACTGCACTTTTACTGAAGCTATGTCCTTTGATCTCAACTTCCGAACCTGACGACCCAAAATAGCTACTGGCTCCACATCATAGGTCAAATCATCATCCAGCTAAACCGTGCTGAAATCCAGAACATGAGACGGATCCCCAATATACTTCCGGAGCATAGAAACATGAAATACCGGATGCACACCCAACAAGCTGGGTGGCAAAGCAAGCAAATAAGCCACCTCCCCAATCCTCCAAAGCACCTCAAAAGGCCCAATGAACTGCGGACTCAATTTCCCTTTCTTTCCAAATCTCAAAACCCCCTTCATAGGTGAAACCTTTAACAGAGCCTTCTCACCAACCATGTAGGAAACATCTCAAACCTTCCTGCCATCATAACTCTTTTGTCGCGACTGCACTGTACGAAGCCTCTCCTGAATCACCTTCACCTTCTCCAAAGCATCTTGCACCAAATCAGTCCCCAATAGCCTAGCCTCACCGGGCTTGAACCAACCAACTAGAGATCTACACCGCCTCCCATACAAAGCCTCATATGGAGCCATCTGAATACTCGACTAGTAGCTGTTATTATAAGCAAACTCTGCAAGCGGTAGAAACTGATCCCGTGACCCTCCGAAATCAATGACACAAGCACGCAACATGTCCTCTAATATCTGAATAGTACATTCGGATAGTCTGTCCGTCCGAGGATGAAAAGCTGTGCTCAAGTCCACCTGAGTACCCAACTCTCGCTGCACAGACCTCCAAAACTGCGAAGTAAACTGAGTGCCCTATCTGAAATGATGGAAACTGGGACACCATGCAAACGAACAATCTCCCGGATATAGATTTCTGTCAACTGCTCTGAAGAATAGGTAGTATACAGAGGAATAAAGCCGATCTATAATCACCCAAATAGCATCAAACTTTCTCAAAGTCCATGGAAGCCCAACAACAAAGTCCATAGTGATCCTCTCCCACTTCCACTAAGGAATATTCATCTGCTGAAGCAAACCACCCGGTCTTTGATGCTCATATTTCACCTGCTGACAATTGAGACACCGAGCTATGAACCCTACAATATCTTTCTTCATTCTTCTCCACCAATAATGCTGCCTTAAATCCTGATACATTTTCGCGGCACCCGGATGAATGGAATACCACGAGCTATGGGCCTCCTCCAGAATCAACTCCTGAAGCCCATCCATATTGGGCACACAAATTCGGCCCTGCATCCTCAACACCCCATCATCACCAATGGTCAAATCTCTAGCATCATCATGCTGAACTCTATCCTTAAGGACAAGCAAGTGCGGATCATCATATTGGCGCTCTTTGATGTGATCATATAAGGAAGACCGAGACACCACACAAGCCAATACCCGACTGGGCTCCAAAATATCTAACCTCACGAACCGATTGGCCATGGCCTGAACATCAACTGCAAGAGGTATCTCCCTAACTAGAATATATGCCAAACTCCCCATACTTACTGCCTTTCGGCTCAAGGTATCGGCCACCACATTGGCCTTTCTCGGATGGTACAATATAGTGATATCATAAACCTTAAGCAACTCTAACCATCTGCCTCAAATTAAGATCTTTTTGCTTGAATAAATGCTGAAGACTGCGATGATCAGTGAACATCTCACAAGATACGCCATACAAGAAATGGCTCCAAATCTTCAATGCGTGAACTATGACAACCAACTCCAAATCATGAACGGGGTAGTTCTTCTCATGGGGCTTCAACTGACGAGAAGCATAAATAATAACTCTACCCTCCTGCATCAAAACACAACCAATGCCAACTCTCGAAGCATCACAATACATGGTATATGAACCTGAAACTAATGGTAAAACTAACACTGGAGCTGTGGTCAAAGCTATCTTGAGCTTCTAAAAGCTCTCCTCACACTCGTCTGACCATACAAATGAAGCACCCTTTTGAGTCAACTTGGTCAAGGGCAATGCGATAGATGAGAATCCCTGAACAAACCGGCTATAATAACCCGCCAAACCAAGAAAACTGCGAATCTCTGTGGCTGAGGACGGTCTGGGCCAACTCTGAACCGCCTATATCTTCTTCGGATCAACCTGAATACCCTCATTGGACACCATGTGCCCCAAGAAAGCCACTGAACTAAGCTAAAACTCATACTTGGAGAATTTTGCATAAAGCTTCTCCTCCCTCAATCTCTGCAACACAACTCTCAAATGCTCTGTGTGCTCCTTCTAACTACGCGAATACACCAAAATATCATCAATGAAGACTATGGCAAACAAATCGAGATAATGCCAGAACATGCTGTTCATCAAATGCATGAAAGCTACTAGGGCATTGGTCAGCCCAAAAGACATCACCAAGAACTCATAATGACCATATTGGGTCCTGAAGGCTGTCTTAAGAATATCCAAATCCCTGATCTTCAACTGGTGATAACCCAAACGAAGATCAATCTTGGAGAACACTCTCGCTCCCTAAAGTTAGTCGAATAAATCATCAATGTGAAGCAAATGATACTTGTTCTTAATTGTTACCTTATTCAATTGCCTATAATCAATGCACATTCTCATTGTGTCATCCTTCTTCTTCACAAATAGAACCGGCGCACCTCAAGGTGACACACTAGGCCGAATGAACCCTTTATCAAGGAGTTCCTGAAGCTGGTTCTTTGACTCCTTCAACTCCGTTGGTGCCATATGCAATAGCATAGAAATGGGTTGAGTACCCGGCACCAGGTCAATACCAAAATCAATATCCCTATCCGGTGGCATGCCCGGCAGGTCTGCAGGAAACACATCGGGAAAATCCCTTATAACTGGAACAAAATCAATACAGGGTGCCTCAGCTCTGATATCCCACACAAAAGCTAGATACGAAAGACGACCCTTCCCAACCATACGCTGGGCCTTCAAGAAAGAGATCACTCTACTAGGAACATAATCAGTCACACCTCTCCACTCGATCTGTGGCACACCCGGCATAGCTAATGTGACTGTCTTAGCATGACAGTCCAGAATAGCACGACATGGAGATAACCAATCCATGCCTAAAATGACATCAAAATCCACCAAGCTCAATAGTAATAGATCCATTCGGGTCTCCAGACCCCCAATAGTCACCACACACGGCCGATACACACGGTCTACAATAACAGTATCGCCCACCGGGGTAGATACATGAACAGGTAAATCAAGAAACTCACAGGGCGTATCCAAATAATGAGCAAAGTATGATGACACATAAGAAAAGGTGGAACCTAGATCAAATAATACAGAGACATCTCTATGGCAGACTGAAACAATACCTGTAATAACAGCATCTGAAGCGATAGCATCAGGTCTGCTTGGGAGTGCATAGAAACGGGCCTGACCGCCCCCTGATCGGCCTCCCCCTCTAGGGCGACCCCTGGCTGACTAACCTCCACCCCTAGCTGGCTGAGCGGGTGGTGGTGAAGAAACTGGCGCTGAAGCCGATAGTTGACCTCTCTATGGAGATGAACTAGCAAAATGGTGAGGACACTACCTCCACATGTGACCCATCTCGCCATACTCATAATAACTCTCAGGTGCTGAGAAGGGGACTGAAGGGTACCCCTCGCACCGGAGTGACTAGTAGATGTACTCGGCATAGAAGCTCTAAGATGATGTAGCACGAGGTGAACTCTGAGCTGGAAGGGCGCTGAGTGATGACTGGCCCTGCTGAGATCTATGATAACCATGGCTCGAAGATGCCCTACAATAACCTGGGCGAGCTGACTGAGCAGGCTTGAATGAACGGCCTCTACTGTGCTAAAACTGGCCCCTCGAAGGAGCACCACTATAGCTGCCAGATCCTCGAGGCCTCTTCAATCTCACAGGTGATATCAACAACCTCCTCGAACGTAGCACCAGTCACCCTCTCCCTGGTCATGAGAATACGGAGGTAATAAGTAAAACCATCAACAAACCTCCCGATCCTCGCTCTATTTGTCGGGACCAACCAGATGGCATGTCGAGCCACCTCAGAGAACCTCAACTCATACTGTGACACGGTCATCTCCCCTTGATGCAACCACTCAAACTGCCTACGCAGCTCCTCTCTGCGATAATGTGGCACACACTTCTCCAGAAAGAGAATGGAGAACTGTTGCCAGGTAAGGGGTGCTGTACCAACAGGCCTACACCTCTCGAAATCCTCCCACCAAGTAAAAGCAACTCCTGAAAACTGATAGGTGGTAAAAGTGACCCCACTGGTCTCCAAAATACCTGCAGTACGAAGCATCCTCTAACACTTATCTAAAAAGCCCTGGGCATTCTCACCATCTGCGCCACTGAAGGTCGGAGACTGCAATCTACAAAATCTCTCCAACGTACGCAGCTCATCCTCCGACATGACAGGATCCATATTGACTTGAGCAACTGTAACCGGCTGGGCTGGATGCGCCCCCGGCGTCTGAAGTCCATGCACGACCTGCTCAGGTGTGCGAGCGGTAGGAGTCTGATTGCCTCCCCCAACCTGTGAAGTAGTTGCGGCTGTAGTGGCTGAAACCGCCTTAGCCAGGCCAGTGCAAACAGATAAGATCTATGCCAATGCCTCATGAAGACCCGGAATCACGATGGGCACAGCTGGTGCTGCTGAAGCATCCATAGCTGAAGCTTGATCCTGAGCTAGGGCAGCTGGTGGATCCACAGGTTCTGCTCTTCCTCTACCATGACCACGACCGCGTCCACGATCTCTGGTGGCCTCAACAGGTGGCACTGGTGGTCGTCTACCCTGTTCGATAGCGTGTGTCCTCACCATCTGTGAGAGAATAGAATAACAAAAGTTTAGTACTCAGATCAACAAGTTCGCACGACAAGAATTTCAAGAATATGAAGTTTTTCCTAAAGGTTCTGCACCCTCTCGAGGATAAATATAGACATCTCCGTACCGATCCGCGAGACTCTACTAAACCTGCTCATGACTCGTGAGACCTATGTAACCTAGGCTCTGATACCAACTTGTCACGACCCTAACCCGGACTCGATTGTAATGGCGCCTCTCGTGAAGACAAGGCCAACCAACTATTCCCAATTCGACGTTAAACAGTTAAGCAACAATAAAATAGCCTAAGCCATGATTACTAATACGAAGTAGCAGATAATATCAATAAAATACGGAAGTATAACCCGATCACAGCCCTAACCGGGGTGTCACAAGTCACGAGCATCTAACAATACGAAATCCTCAAATGTAGCTACAATAGTCTATTACAGAACTAAAACAAGAGAAAATAAGATAGAAGGAGAAGCACTGGGCTGCGAACGCCGATCAGCTACCTAGAGAATCTCCGAATCCGCTTGAGCTGGAAGAATCAACACTCGCTAGCGGGACCTGAAACGCCTGAATCTGCACACAAGATGCAGGGAGTAAAGTGAGTACTCCAACTCAGTGAGTAATAACAATAAATGAAGGCTCAGCGATAAGAAATCACGTAAAAGCACATCAACATGCTATAAAGAAGCAGTAAAACCATTTCAAAACAGTAAAACAGTGAAAGATAGGTAAAATCCTTTAACTCAAAATTTAACTTCATGAAAAAGCCCTTTTCAATGATTAAGCAGGTAATTGACAGTCAATTATGAAAAGTAAACACATAAATGCTCACCCCTCGGGCACAGTATCGACAAATCCGTCCCTCGGGCAACATCTTATAACGGTACCATCCCCTCGGGATCAATCTCATAATCACAATGGGTACCTGCGCTTATTTTGGGTATGCAGACTCCTGGAGGGGCCTCTTACGGACCAAGTGCAATAACAAGCCATCTCGTGGAATAAAACTAGGCCCTCGGCCTCATATCAACAATGCCACCTCGTGGCGTACATATCTCAGGCCCTCAGCCTCAAATCAATATCAGTGTTTCCTCACAACATAGTCCATCGGCCTTACTCAGTCAAAAATCCTCACAATCCCCTCGGCAATAGTAAAACAGTGTTTCTCAGGCCAAACAACATTTAAAATATCATTTAAGTATTAAAACTGAGTAAACATGGCTGAGTAGTAAAACAATGGAAAATAATATGACTGAGTTCAAGTATAAAGTTAAAACAGTGAGAAAATATCAATAAAAATCCCTGAAGGGTTCAAGTAGTTGGCACTAGGCCCAAGTATGACATTCAGCCCAAATAATGATGATAGCAAATAGTTTTCATTCAAATACGCGGCAAAATCATCAATCAAGATGGACCAATTCACAATCCCCAATAGTGTATGACCCCATTCTCGTCATCAAGCGTGTGTCTCACCTCAATATAGCACTATGATGTGCAATCCGGGGTTTCAAACTCTCAGAACATCATTTACAATCATTACTCACCTCGAACTAGCTAAATCTCTAGTTCGCGATGCCTTTGCCCCCGGGGTCACATCTCGAAAGTCAGAAATTTTTACATCAATAGATTTCTCATCTCCCCACAAGTCTATGCATACCAAGAACGCTAAAATCGGAGTCCAAATGGCCCCTCAAATCCTCCTTTAAAGGCCTCTTAAACTCAAACCCTAATCCTTCATTTTTATCCCTTTAATTCCTTTAATTACAGCCTTAATCCATGAAAAACTACCATAGAAATGTGTTTTAGGTCCAAAATCCATACCTTAACAAAGTTCCTTTGAAATCTCCCTTCCAAATCATCCAAAAGCTCTCAAGCCGAAGTCCAAAAATGGTGAAATAACCCAAAATTCGCGAAGGACTCTTTTTAATTCTTCTACCGAGTTGTTCCGCATCTGCAGCCCCATCGCCGCTTCTGCGGTACCGCATTTGCAGTAAATCCTCCGCTTTTGCGGAATTCACTTAAGAGCCCAATAGTCGCATCTGCGATACCCCTTCCGCATCTGTGACTCCGCAGATGCAGCTATGATTGCTTCTGCGATCCCTGACAAATCCTCCTAGTCCGCTTCTGCGGCCAATCCAACGCATATGCGGCGCCCCACCTGCAGTCCCCAATCCGCAGGTGCAAAAATACCAGAAGCAGCAATATCAGTTGCTGCTACAAAATTCCAACCTCTCCGTTAACCATCCGAAATCACCCCGAGGAACCCGACACCTCAACCAAAAGCACAAACATAACCCAATACCTTATACAAACTTGTTCCAATCATCAAAACACTTCAAATAACATCAAATCATCTAAAACACCTCGGATTCAAGCCTAAGTTTCTAAAATCTTCCAAATTCCACTTTTGATCAAAAACCCGACAAGACCACATCCGAATAACCTGAAATTTTGCACACACATCCCAAATGACCAAACGAAACTACTGCAACTCTCGGAATTCCATTATGACCCCTATATCAAAATCTCGCCTATCAACCGGAAATCATCAAAATATCAACTTCGCCAATTCAAGCCTAAATCTACTCCACACCTCCAAAACTCATTCCGATCACGCTCTTAAGCCATAAATCACCTCCTGAAGCTAACGGCACCATCAGAACTCGCATCCGAGCCCTCTAACATATAAGTCAATATCCGGTTGACTTTTCCAACTCAAACTTCCTTAAAAGAGACTAAGTGTCTCAAACCTTACCAAAATTTTTTCGGACTCGATCCGGCCAACCCGATACCATATAATACAGATAACGAAGCATAAAGAAGCAGCAATGGGGAAAATGGAGCGGTAACTCATAAGACGACTGGCTGGGTTGTCACATACGGGCCCGATACCACAAGCTTTGCATAACATTTCACTTTCAAAAACCTTTATATTTTTCAGAAAACAATTTCTTTCAAAAATTCATTTCTCGGGCTTGGGACCTCGGAATTCGATTCCGGGTATACGCCCAAGTCCCATATTTTTCTACGAACCCTCCGGGACCGTCAAATCATGGGTCCGGATCCGTTTACCCAAAACATTGACCGAAATCAAATTAATTCATTTTATAGTCAAAATTTATCATTTTTCACAGATTTTCACATTTAGGCTTTCTGGCTATGCATCCGGAATGCGCATAGAAATCAACGTGATGCTAAAAGAGGTTTTTAAGGCCTCGGAACGCAGAATTTTATTTTAAAACAAGTGGTGACCTTTTGGGTCATCACATTCTCCACATCTAAAACAATCGTTCGTCCTCGAACGGACAGAAGAAGGAAGTACTTGAGTCGGGGAAAAAATGGGGATAACGGCTCCACATATCGGACTTGGACTCCCTGGTCGATGCCTTTGGAGGCTGACCTCTCCACTGAACATGAACAGAAGAAAAACTCTTCGATCTCAACTGACGAACCTGCCGGTCTAGAGTAGCTACCGGCTCCTCCTCATAAGACAAGTCCTTGTCCAACTGGACAATGCTGAAATCTAACACGTGGGATGGATCGCCGTGATACTTTCAAAGCATGCACACATGAAACACTGGATGCACGACTGACAAGCTCGGCGGCAATGCAAGTCTATAAGCCACCTCTCCCACTCGATCAAGAATCTCAAACGAGCCAATGAACCTAGGGCTAAGCTTGCCCTTCTTCCCAAATCTCATCACGCCCTTCATAGGCGACACTCAAAGCAATACCCGCTCACCGACCATGAATGCCAAATCACGAACCTTACGGTCGGCATAACTCGTTTGCCTGGAGTGAGCTATACAAAGCCTATCCTGAATGATCCTGACCTTATCCAAGGCATCCCGAACTAGATATGTACCCAACAACCGAGCCTCTCCCGACTCAAACCATCCAACCAGAGACCGACATCGCCTATCATACAAAGCCTTATACGGGGCAATCTGAATACTCGACTGGTAGATGTTGTTGTAGGCAAACTCTGCTAAAGGCAAAAACTGATCCCACGAGCCTCCAAAGTCAATGACACAAGTTCGGAGCATATCCTCCAAAATCTGAATAGTCCGCTCGGACTGTACGTCCGTCTGAGGATGAAATGTTGTGCTCAACTCAAACCGTGTGCCCAAATCTTGATGAACTACCCCCTAGAAATGTGAGGTAAACTGTGTACCTCGATCCGAAATGATAGACTCGGGCACACCATGAAGACGAACAATCTCCCGGATATAGATCTCAGCTAACCTCTCGGAAGAATAGGAGACTGCCACAGGAATAAAATGCGCTAACTTGGTCAGCCTATCAACAATAACCCACACTGCATCGAACTTCCTCTGAGTCTGTGGGAGACCAACAACAAAGTCCATAGTGATACGCTCCCATTTCCACTCAGGAATCTCAAACTTTTGAAATGAACCAACGGGCCTCTGATACTTAACCTGTTGACAATTCAAAACACCGAGCCACATATGCAACGATATCCTTCTTCATTCTCCGCCACCAATAATGTTGCCGCAAATCCTGATACATCTTCGCGGTGCCCCGATGAATAGAGTATCGGGAACTATGGGCCTCCTCTAAAATAAACTCTCGAAGCCCATCCATATTAGGCACACAAACTTGACCCTGCAATCTCAAAACTCCATCATCACCTAAGGTAACCTGCTTGGCACCTCCCTGCTGCATCGTATCTCTGAGGACACACAAATGGGGATCATCATACTGCCGATCTCGGATACGCTCCAATAATGAAGAGCGAGCAACTATGCAAGCTAACACAAGGCTGGGCTCAGAAACATCCAACCTCATGAACTGATTGGCCAAAGCCTGAACATCCAAAGAAAGCGCTCTCTCACTGACCAGAAGACAAGCAAGACTGCCCATACTAGCTGACTTCCTACTCAAAGCACCGGCCACCACATTGGCCTTTCCCGGGTTATATAAGATAGTGATATCATAATCTTTCAACAACTCTAACCACCTCCTCTGCCTCAAATTCAACTCCTTTTGCTTGAACAAATACTAAAGACTTTTGTGATCCGTGAACACCTCACATGCCACGCCATACAGATAATGCCTCCAAATCTTCAACGCATGAACAATGGCTGCCTACTCCAAATCATGAACCGGATAGTTCTTCTCATGAATCTTCAACTGCCATGAAGCATAGGCAATGACCTTGCCATCCTGCATCAACACTGTACCAAGTCCAATACGAGATGCATCACAATAAACTGTGTAAGGCCTTGAACCTGTGGGCAATACCAACACCGGTGTCGTAGTCAGAGGTGTCTTGATCTTCTGAAAGCTCGCTTCACACTCATCCGACCATCTGAACTGGACACCTTTTTGGGTTAATCTGGTAATCGGGGCTGCGATAGATGAAAACCCCTCCACGAACCGATGATAGTAGCCTGCCAATCTCAAGAAACTCCGAATCTCTGTAGCTGACGCTGGTCTAGGCCAGTTCTTGACTGCCTCAATCTTCTTCGGATCAACCTGAATACCCTCCACTGATACAACATGACCCAAGAATGCAACTGAACTTAACTAGAACTCACACTTTGAGAACTTAGCATATAACTAACTATCCCTCAAGGTTTGAAGAACCACTCTAAGATGCTGCTCGTGCTCTTCCCGACTGCGGGAATAAATCAAAATATCATCAATGAAGACTATCACGAATGAATCCAAATAAGGCCTGAACACTCAGTTCATCAAATCCATGAAAGTTGTTGGGTCATTTGTCAACCTAAATGATATCACCAAGAACTCATAATGCTCATACCGAGTGCGGAAAGCTGTCTTAGGGACATACGATGCCCTAATCCTCAACTGATGGTAGCCAGATCTCAAGTCAATCTTCCAAAATACCTTGGCACCCTGAAGCTGATCAAACAAATCATCAATCTTCGGTAATGGATACTTATTCTTGATTGTAACTTTGTTCAACTGCTAGTAATCTATACACATCCTCATCAATCCGTCCTTCTTCTTAACAAACAATATCGGCGCACCCCAAGGTGAAACACTTGGCCTAATGAAACCCTTCTCAAGCAAGTCTTACAACTATTCCTTCAACTCTTTCAACTCCGGTAGGGCCATGCGATACGGCGGAAAAAAATGGGTTAAGTGCCTAGAGCCAAATCAATGCAAAAGTTAATATCCATGTCGGGTGGCATACCCAACAGGTCTGAAGGAAAAACCTCAGGAAACTCACGAACAACGGGCACATAATCAATGGAAGGAACCTCAGCACTAGAATCATGTACATATGCCAAATAGGCCAAACACCCATTCTCGACTATACGCCGAGCCTTCACATAAGAGATAACACTACGAGTAGAATGACTAGGAGTCCCTCTCCACTCTAAATGAGGCAAACCTAGCAAAGCTAAGGTCACAGTCTTGGCATGACAGTCCAAGATAGCGTGGTAAGGTGATAACTAGTCTATCCCCAATATAACATCAAAATCGACCATGTCCAGAAGAAGCAAATCTACGCGAGTCTCAAGACCCCAATCACAACTATATATGAACGATGGACTCGATATACCACAATAGAATCACCCACCAGTGTAGACACATAAACAAGAGCACTCAAAGAATTACTAGGCATGACTAGATACGGTGCAAAATAAGATGACACATACGAGTATGTAGACCCTGGATCAAATAACATTGAAGCATCTCTATCACAGACCATAACTGTACCTATAATAACCGCATCTGAAGCCTCAGCCTCGGGCCTAGCTGGAAGAGCATAACATCGGGGCTAGGCCCCACCACCTTGGACTACATCTCTGGGACGGCCTGCTGCTGGTTGGCCTCCACCTCTAGCGGCATTAGCTCCACCTCTAATACCTCTACCTCCACCTCTAGCACCTCTACCCCCACCTCTAGCTGGTTGGGCGGGCTGTGGGACACCTGGTGCCTGAACTATGGCACGGGAACCCTGATGCTGAGAGATACTTGGTGCTCGAGGGCAAAACCTAGCAATATGACCCATATCACCACAAGTGTAATAAGCCCTGGCTGCTGAAACTGCTAGCCCTAACGACTGGAATGACCACCCTGGAAACTCTGAAGTGGCGGTACATTGATAGGAGCAGGTGGTGCACTGTAGGACTGCTGATCAGAATACTACATCTGAGGACCACGACCACATGAAGTACCATGAGAAACCTAAAGTGCTGACTGAAAAGTCTTAGAAAGATGGCCTCTACCATATGAATCCCTACCTCCAGACGAGGTACCACTGAATCGGCCTGAATGATGGGGCCTCTTGTCCGACCCATGACCACCTCCCTATGACAGAACCATCTCCACTCTCCTAGCCACATTGGCCGCCTCCTAGAAAGAGATCACACTCTCTACCTCCCTAGCCATCTGAAGATGAATCGGCTAAATAAGTCCATCAATGAACCTCCTCATCCTCTCTCTCTCTCGGTGGGAAGTACGATAAGAGTATGACGAGCCAAGTCGATGAATATGGTCTCATACTGGGTAACAGTCATAGAACCCTCATGGAGGTGCTCAAACTGCCTCCGATAGGCCTCCCTCTGAGTAATAGGGAGAAACTTCTCCAGAAATATCTGTGCAAACTGCTCTCATGTCAAGGCTGGTGATCCGGTTGGCCTAGCTAAGCAATAATCTCTCCACCAAGTCTTGGTGGATCCAAATAAGCAAAAAGTAGCAAAATCAACCCCATTGGTCTCAACTATCCCCATGATCCTAAGAACCTCATGACAACTATCTAGACAATCCTGGGGGTCCTGAGTAGATGTACCGCTGAAAGTAGTAGTAAAGAGCTTGGTGAACCTATCCAACCTCCACAAAGCATCGACAGACATAGCTGCTCCATCGCTGGTATGAGCTACCACACCCGGCTGAATTGCTCCAACTGGCTAGACCGTTGGAGTCAGAAACTGGGGAGCTACCTGCTCCGGAGTACGAGTAGCAAGAGTCTGGGCTCCTCCTCTAGCCTGAGAGACGACTGGTGCTACAGGACGCAAGCCTGCTCGGGTGACGCTCTCCATGAGGCCCACCAGACTGACCAGAGCATCCTGAAAAACTGGGTAGCAATAAACCCCTCTGGGACCTAAGCTGGGCCCACTGAAACTGTTGGGGCCAGAACCTCATCATCAAAGTCAACCTAAGGCTCTGCCGCTGGTGCTGCTGCTCGGGGCTGAGCTCTACCCCTACCTCGGCCTCTAGCATGGCCTCGACCTCGCCCTCTGCCCCTCGTGGGAGCTGCTGCTGGGAGCTCGGGCTGCTGGTCAGTAGATGAGGACGCGCATGTTCTCGCCATCTGCAAAAGAACAGAGTGGAAATTCAAATAGCATTGTGAAACCAAACCGCACGACAGGAAAGAATAAATGTGAAGTTTTTCCTAACTCTGTAGCCTCTGGGGGATAAATACAGACGTCTCTGTACCGATCTCTCAGACTCTACTAAGCTTGTCTGTGAACTGTGAGACCCATGTAACCTAGAGCTCTGATACCAACTTGTCACGACCCGGATTTTCCACCCTCGGGAGTCGTGAAGGCACCTACTAAAGTGAGCTAGGCAAGCCAATCATTTAACTACTTATTTCATTACTCAATTATTTCTTTAAAACAAATATAAGACGATAACATGAAAATAGCGAAACTTTAAATAATTAAGCGGAAGATAATAATTATATATCTGAAATCTGCATCTATTACAACTCTTAAAACCTAAAGCACCCAAAACCTGGTGTTACAGTGTCACAGACGGTCTAAGATTTACTACATACAAAGTTTGAAGAAAATGACAATACACTGTTTCTGAATAAAAGGAAAATGAAACAGGAAATAGGAATAGAGGAGACGCCAGGGCCTGCTGACGCCTGCAGGTCTATCTTGGATCTTCACATGGACTATAGGTAGCCTCCACACTATGGTCCAAAAGCTGCTCCGGGATCTGCACAAAGTGTAGAGTGTAGTATCAGCACAATCTATCCCATATGCTGGTAAGTGTCTAGCCTAACCTCGACAAAGTAGTGATGAGGCTAGGACCAGACTACCAAATAAACCTGTGCAGTTCAAATACATATACAACGGAAAGAAATACAGAAATAACCAGTCAATATGGGAGGGGGAGCATGATGTGGAGGAGATAATAATTTCGAATAGAAAGATATCAAGTAATGAAAGAAATAATATAACTCGGATATCAATAAAGAATCAAAAATCAACAAATGCACGACATCACCCTTCGTGCTCTTACTCTCGTCCTCACCAAAGCAATCATATAATAAAATGTACATGCCATCACCCTTCGTGCTTTTACTCTCTTTCCTCACCATATAATTAATATAATCGGCACGGAATGGTACATCGTGCGGCACGACATCACCCTTCATGCTTTACACTCTTTCCTCACAAAACAAACAATGCACGGCATCATCCTTCGTGCTTTACACTCTTTCCTCACAAAAACAAACAATGCACGGCATCACCCTTCGTGCTTTAACTCTCTTCCTCACCCAAACAACAATCACAAACAATAGGGCAATGGAACAAATGAAATTGCAATAAAAATCCCGGCAAGGGAACAACAATTCAACAATTTAATCCCGGCAAGGGTACAACATCAATAACATCAACATCCTGGCAAGGGAGATAACAAATAAATCAACAATAGCCCGACAAGGGTGACAACATAATTATCTCTTCTCTTTCTCACTTTTGCTTCACTATTCACTTCACAACTCGAGCCAATGCTCCAGAGGTTCAATTATCACTTATACTTTCACAATTCACTATACAACTTGAGCCAATGCTCCTCAAGGTTCATAGATCGCAATTCCTTCCACAAACTTTATACCACAAATAGAAACCACCGCTAAGACATGAAAGATAAAAGGAAGTCATGATAATCACAATATAAATACTCACGGGCATGCTAGGAACCAACGTATAGATACTCGTTACCATGCATATACGTCGTACTCAACAATTACCACATAGCAAATAAGACTCAACTCCTAATCCCTCAAGCTAAAATTAGACCAAACACTTACCTCGATTCCACGAACACAATTCACGATTCAATTATAGCTTTACCCCTTGATTCCACCACCAATTCACTCGTATCTAGTCACAAGTTACTTGATTACATCAATAAAAGCCAAATGAATCAATTTGAATGCATAATAATGAGTTTTCCAAAGTTTTGCCCAAAAGTCAAAAATTGCCCCCGGGACCACATGGTCAAAACCCGAGTTCGACCCAAAATCCGACTACCCATTCCCCCATGAACCCAAATATATAATTTGTTTTGAAATCGGACCTCAAATCAAGCTCCAAATCCCCAATTTTTGGAAAACCTAGGTTCTACCCAAAACACCCAATTTCACCCATGAAAACCATTGATTTTAAGTTGAAATCATGTTAAAAGATGTTAATAATTGAAGGAAATGAGTTCAAATTAACTTACAATTGATTTGGAAGAAGAGTTGTTCTTAAAAAATCGCCCAAAGGAGTTTGTGTTTTGAAAAGATGTGAAAAATGGGTTTAAAATCGTCTAAGTATAAAGTTGCAGGTCGTAGGTATGGGAAATGCGAACAGGGGTTCGCAATTGCGAACTACGACCTTTTATGAGTTGAGAAATGCAAAACAGGGTTCGCATTTGCGAACCCTTCAGGAAAGCTGGACTTTCGCATTTGCGAACAAATAGTCGCATTTGCGACTTCAAGCCTTCCCAGCATTGTGATGACCCAAAAGGTCATCACTTGCTTTTAAATTAAAATGTGTGTTTTTGAGGCCTTAAAAACCTCATGTGGCTCACCTCGATTTGTGTGCACAGTCCGAGCGCGTAGCCGGAAATCTTATATGTGAAAATCTATGAAAAATGATAAATTTTGACTATAAAATGAGTTAATTTGACTTCGGTCAACGTTTTAGGTAAACGGACCCGGACCCGTAATTTGACTGTCCCGGAGGGTCCGTAGTAAAATATGGGACTTGGGCGTATGTCCGGAATCGAATTCCGAGGTCCCAAGCCCGAGAAATGAATGTTTAAAGAAAATTATTTTCTGAAATTGTTTAAAGGAATTTGAAATGAAATTTGATTAGAACATGATGGTATCAGACCCGTATTTTAGTTCTGGCACCCGGTACAAGTCTTATATATGATTTAAGATGATTCTAAGGAATTTGGTGAAAAACGGATGTCATTTGGCGTGATTCAGACCTAAATTACAAAAAAATTATGTTTTAAGAAGTTTGAGGAAGTTCTTTGGTTTTGAGGTTTAATTCGTTGTTATTGAGGTTATTTTGGTGATTTGATTGCACGGATAAGTTCGTATGATGTTGTTGAGTTAGTACATATGTTTGGTTAGGAGCCCCAAGGGCTCGGGTGTGTTTCGGATGTGTTTCGGAAGGTTTTGGACTTATGAAAAGTTGCAGGTTTTTGTTGTTCAGTGCCCAGGGATTTTGTTCTTCGCGTTCACATGGGTCCACTCGCGAACGCGTAAGGCAAATTTCCCAGGAGCCAAAGTTCTTCTTTGCGAACATGAAGCTGGAGTCACGAACGCGAGGCTAAGGAGGGATACCCTTCGCGAACGCGACACAGCTCACGTGAACGCGACACAACTCACGCGAACGCGATAGCTAGTGAGCCTGGGCAGGGGGAGGGGCATTTTACCTACGCGAACACGACTTATTGGATGTGAACGTGAGGCTCAAGGAGTTTCTTCTCCGTGAATGCGAGCCGGCTTCCGCAAACGCGAAGGCTTATCAGGCCTAACCCATCGCGAATGCATTGAGTTTATCGTGAACGCGATGAGTAATTTCGCCCAGTTATTTTAAAAGACCAGAACAGCAGCCATTACGAGATTTACACCAAAACTCATAACTTCTTCATCTTAACTCCAAATTGGGCGATTTTTGAAAGGGGATTCCACCACCAATTCATAGGTATGTAATCTTAGGCTCATTTTCTTCAATTTCCATTAACACCCATTAGATTTCTAGGCTTAAATCATGTAATTAAGGGTAGAAAATTAGGGATTTGGGTAGAGTTAGGGCTTTTTGATTATTTGTGATTTAGACCTTGTTTTGGGGTCGAACTTGAAAACAAATTATATATTCGAGCTCATGGGTGAAAGGGTGATTGGGTTTTGGTTCGAACCTCGTGTTTTGACCAAGCGGGCCCGGGGTCAAATTTTTGACTTTTTGGGAAGAATGGTTAGAAAACTATAATTAAGTATTGGAATTGGATTGTTTAGCATTTATTGATGTCATGAAGTCGATTATGTATAGATACAATTGATTTGGAGCCAAATTATAAAGGAAAGGTGGTGTTTGAGGCTTGAGTTGTCCATGGAAGTTTGAGGTAAGTGTTTGGTCTAACCTTAGCTTGACGGATTAGGAGTCGAGTCCTATTTGCTATGTGATAATTGTTGAGTACGACGTATAGGCATGGTAACGAGTATCTATATGTTGGTTTCAAGCATACCTGTGAGTCTTATATTGTGATTTTCATGACTTCGTTGTATTATCTATGCTTTAAAGTTGATATCTATTTGTTGTGAGAAGTTTGTGGAAGGAATTGTGACCTTTGAACATCGAGGAGCATTGGCTCAAGTTATATTACGAATTGTGAAAGTATATGAGTTGATTGAACCCTTTGGAGCATTGGCTCAAGTGGTAAAGTGAGTTGTGAAGTAAAAGTGAATAAGAGAAAGAAGTCACAAAATTGTACCCTTGCCGGGATATTGTTGCTTTATTGGTTATCTCCCTTGTTGGGATGTTGATATTATTGATGTTGCTCCCTTGCCGGGACTTAATTGTTAAATTGTTGTTCCCTTGCTGGGATTCCTATTATAATCTTGTTTATTCCCTTGCCCCATTGTATGTGATTGTTGTTTGGGTGAGGAAGAGTGTTAAAGCACGAAGGGTGATGTCGTGTATTGTTTGTTTTGTGAGGAAGAGTGTAAAGCACGAGGGGTGATGCCGTGTACGATTGTGAGGAAAGAGAGTAAAGCACGAAGGGTGATGTCGTGCCACACGATGTACCATTCCGTGCCGATTTTATTGATTATATGGTGAGGAAAGAGAGTAAAAGCACGAAGGGTGATGTCGTGCACACTTTTATTATATAATTGCTTTGGTGAGGACGAGAGTAAAAGCACGAAGGGTGATGCCGTGCATTTGTGGATTTCTGATTCTTTGTTGATATCCGAGTTATGTTATTCTTTCATTACTTGATGTCTTTCTATTCGGAATTGTTATCACCCCTACAACATGCTCCCCTCCCATATTGACTGGTTATTTCTGTATTTCTTTCCGCTGTATATGTGTTTGAACTGCACAGGATTATTTGGTAGTCTGGTCCTAGCCTCATCACTACTTCGTCGAGGTTAGGCTAGACACTTACCAGCATATGGGGTCGGTAGTGTTGATACTACACTCTGCACTATGTGCAGATTCCGGAGCAGCTTTTGGACCGTAGTGTGGAGGCTACCTTCAATCCATGCGGAGATCCAAGGTAGACCTGCAAGCGTCTGCAGGCCCTGGCGTCTCCTCTATTCCTATTTCCTGTTTCATTTTCCTTTTATTCAGAAATAGTGTATTGTCATTTTCTTCAGACATTGTATGTAGTAAATCTTATACAGTCTGTGACACTGTGACACCATGTTTTGGGTGCTTTAGGTTTTAAGAGTTGTAATAGATGCAAATTTCAGATATTTAATTATTATCTTCCGCTTAATTATTTAAAGTTTCGCTATTTTCATGTTATCGACTTATATTTGTTAAAAAGAAGTAATTTGATAATGAAGTAAGTAGTTAAGGATTGGCTTGCCTAGCTCTCATTAGTAGGCGGCATCACGACTCCTGAGAGGTGGGAAATCCGGGTCGTGACAAGCATACATCGCATTTGCAAAGGGGATCCTCGCATTTGCGATCATAGAGGATTTAGGCGGGCGTCACATTTGCGAAGAAGGCTGCCCAGGCCACCTATTGCATTTGCGATGCAAGGCTCGCATTTGCGAGACAGGCTTCGCAAATAAAAACCTGCAATTTCTAAGTTCAAAATGCACCCCGTGGTCTATCCAAAACTCACCCAAGCCCTCGGGGCTCCAAACCGAATATACACACCATCTCTAAAACATCCTACGGACTTATTCATGTACTCAAATCACCAACATCATGAACATCGAATTATACCTCAAGATCAATGAAATTTCTCAAAACTCCTTTAAATATAAATTTTTGCAATTTAGGTCTGAATCACGTCAAACGGGTTCCGTTTCATACCAAACTTTTCTGACAACACATATAAATCATATTGAACCTTGCTTCACATAACATTTCACTTTCAAAAATCTTTATATTTTTTTGAAAATAATTTCTTTCAAAAATTCATTTCTCTGGCTTGGGACCTCGGAATTCGATTCCGGGCATACGCTCAAGTCCCATATTTTCCTACGGACCCTCTAGGACCATCAAATCATGGGTCCGGGTCCGTTTACCCAAAACGTTGATCGAAGTCAAATTAATTTATTTTATAATCAAAATTTATTATTTTTCACAGATTTTCACATTTAGGCTTTTCGGCTATGTGTCCGGCTACGCACGCAAATCGAGGTGATGCTAAAAGAGGTTTTAAGGTCTTAGAACGCAGAATTTCATTTTAAAACAAGTGATGACCCAACAAAAAAAGGCATGGGTAAATCATTTTGTATGCGTGAGTTCTGAAGAAATGATACGAATCTTTCAGTTTTTAGCTTTTGGCATTTTTTAATTTTTAATGTTTTTTTTGTGGTTATTTAAAATTTGTTAACCACCAAACCTTAATTTTTCTTGTCTTTTTCCTTTGTCCTCTTGTTCGTTTTTTTAATACTATTTCTTTTAATATAATATAAATGTAAGATGCAAATATTTATTTAATTATTTATTTCTTAAAAAAGAATACCTACCATAACTGAATTATACACAAAATTTAATTAAAGATACCTATAATAATATATATTGTTCACAAATAAGGGCAGATACAAAGCTTATACTAAATATAAAATTATTATTTCAACTTAAAATTAATGTGTAAGATACAAAACAAAATTTTAATTGATTCTTTCTCAAAAAAGAATACCTACCATAATTGAATTATACACAATATTTAATTAAAGAAACCAAAACTCATAAATAAAAAATGTTCATTTAATTATTTCTTTCTTAAAAAGAATACCTACCATACCTAAATTATATGCAAAAATTAATTAAAGATACCTATAATAATGTATATGATACCTTTATTAATGTATATTGTTCGCAAATAAGGTTAGATACAAAGCTTGTACTAAATATAGAATTATTATTTCAACTTATAATTAATGTGTAAGATACAAAAAAGAAATTTTAATTGATCCTTTCTCAAAAAAGGATACCTACCATAATTGAATTATACACAAATTTAAGTAAAGATACCTATAGCTATAATATATTTATTTGCTTAATGAAAATTGCATCCCTCTTTTTGTACGTCCAACATATTCTCAAAAAGAGAACATTTTTAGTTTAAAAAAGAATAAATTATACACAAAATTTAATTAAAAATACTTATAGCAATGTATATGATACATATTTTAATGTATATTGTTCGCAAATAAGGTCAGATACAAAGCTTATACTAAATATCGAATTATTATCTCAACTTAAAATTAATGTGTAAGATACAAAATAAAATTTTAATTGATTTTTTCTCAAAAAAGAATACGTACCATAACTGAATTATACACAAATTTAAGTAAAGATACCTATAGCTATAATATATTTGTTTGTTTAATGAAAGTTGCATCCCTCTTTGTGTACGTCCAACAGATTCTCAAAAAGAGAACATTTTTTATTTAAATGTTAAAATAATTGATTTTGATTAATTATAGAATGAAATTCGATTTACAAAAAATCTTGGACTACTACTTTCATTAAATATTTTTCTATTTATAATCTAAATTTTTTATGTTGTCTTAAAATTGCCAAGTGGCTTCATATTAGCTTGTCATTTCGCTTAACCACATTGCAAACTACTCTCCTTTTAATATAATATAGATATAGATTTAGAATTCATTAAATAATTATATAGCTTTTAATATATATTTGGCTTATCTTATTTTAATAAATAAGTGTTAAACTTTTTAATTCTTGATTCATTTCGATATGTAATATATGACGTTATGGATATATAAGAAAAATCCTATTGTAATTGTAATGATTTTATTATTATAGAATTTTTGCTTGATAGCTTCCGAAGATCATGGAAGACACTTCAAAAGTTGGTTTTAAATTTCTTTAGACAAACGCATCTTAGTGCAAATGAGTAATTATTAACAGATGTGATTTTCTAACTTCAGTACGTTCGAGGACATAATTGTAATTGTAGGTCACATATGAGGTGTTCTGAATTCTGATATGATTTGAAAGGATATATGTTACTATTGGAATTCAACTACTGTTAATTTGTGTGGTGAACTTGTTTAAAAATGAAATTCCACGTTCCGAGGCCTTGAAACCCATTTTTAGAATCACCTTAATTTGCGTGCGCAGTTCGGGCGCGTAGCCGAAAAGCTTATATGTGAAAATCTATGAAAAATAATAAATTTTGACTATAAAATGAATTAATTTGACTTCGGTCAACGTTTTAGGTAAACGGACCGGGACCCGTGATTGGACGGTCCCGGAGAATCCGTAGGAAAATATGGGACTTGGGCGTATGCCCGGAATCGAATTCCGAGGTCCCAAGCCCGAGAAAAATTTTTTTGAAAGAAATTATTTTTTGAAATTGTTTATGAAGTTTGGAAATGAATTTTAATTAGAACATGTTGGTATCGGGCCCATAATTTAGTTTCGGCACCCGGTACAGGTCTTATATATGATTTAAGATGATTCTGTGAAGTTTGGTAAGAAACGGAATCCGTTTGACGTGATTCGGACCTTAAATGCAAAATTTGATGTTTAAGAAGTTTTGATAAATTTTATTGATATAGAGGTTTAATTCGATGTTTCTGATATTATTTTGGTGATATGAGTACACGAATAAGTCCGTGGGATGTTTTTGAGGCTGTGTGTATATTTGGTTTGGAGCCCCGAGGGCTCAGGTGAGTTTTGGATAGGCCACGGGGTGCATTCCGGACTTAGAAAAATTGCAGGTTTTTCACTGGTGTGTTCAGGCCTGCAGGCTTCGCATTTGTGAAGCCTAGCTCGCAAATGCGAGTTCGCAATTGCGAAGGCTGTGTCGCAAATGCGAAATAGCCCAGGCCACTCTTCCTCGCAAATGCGAGTGTTCCTTCGCAAATGCGAAACACCCCTATTGGGCCAGTTATCGCAATTGCGAACTATTGTTCGCATTTCCCTTCTCGCAATTGCGAGACCCCTTTCGCATTTCCCAACTCAGCAGAGGTCGCGGTTCGCAATTGCAAACCCCTGTTCGCATTACCAATATCTGCAACCTACAACTTTTATACTTAGACGATTTTCAACCCATTCTTCACATCTTTTCAAAACACAAACTCCTTAGGGCGATTTTCCAAGAACAACTCTTCTTTCAAATCGATTGTAAGTTAATTTTTACTCATTTCCTTCAATCAATAACATCTTTTAACATGATTTCGACTCAAAATCAATGATTTTCATGGGGGAAATTGGGTGTTTTGGGTAGAACCTAGGTTTTCCAAAAATTGGGGATTTGGACCTCGATTTGAGGTCCGATTTCAAAACAAATTATATCTTTGGGTTCGTGGGGGAATGGGTAATCGGATTTTGGTTCGAACTTTGGGTTTTGACCATGTGGGCCCCGGGCAATTTTTGACTTTTTGGGTAAAACTTTGGAAAACTCGCTTTCATGCAATGGGGTTGATTCATTTAGCATTTATTGATGTAATTAAGTAACTTGTGACTCGATACGAGCAAATTGACGGTGGAATCAAGGGGTAAAGCTATAATTAAAACATGAATTGTGTTCGTGGCATCGAGATAAGTGTTTGGTCTAACCTTAGCTTGAGGGATTAGGAGTTGTGTCTTATTTGCTACATGTTAATTGTGGAGTATGACGTATAGGCATGGTGACGAGTATCTATACAATGGTGTCAAGCATGCCCGTGAGTCTTGTATTATAATTGGTATGACTCCGTTGTGGTTTGTTGCGCTTCATATGTTATTATCACCATTGTTCCCTTGCCGGGATGTTTGTTTCATATTAATGATCCCTTGCCGGGATGTTTGTTTTGATAGTATTGTTCCCCTGCCGGGATGTTTGTTTTGATATTATTGTTCCCTTGCCGGGAAGTTGTTATATTGCTCTTGTTCCCTTGTCGGGATTTCTTGTGATTATTGTTGGCTTGTAAATGGGAGCGGGTGGTACGCCTACCACAAGATATAATGAAATGGGAGCGGGTGGTACGCCTACCACAAGATATAATGAAATGGGAGCGGGCGGTATGCCTAACACGAGATAAATGAAATGGGAGCGGGTGGTACGCCTACCACGAGATACATGAAATGGGAGCGGGTGATATGCCTACCACGAGATAAATGAAATGGGAGCGGGTGGCACGCCTACCACGAGATACAAGAAATGGGATCGGGTTGAATGCCTGCAACAAGATGTGAAAAGAAAGTGAAATCTGCCTTTGTTTTCCTTATTCTTATTAGTGGTTGATTTTGATTCCTTTATAATTCTCTTAATATTTTGTTTTACCTATTACCCGAAGCATGTTTCCCCCTCCTATCTTTATTTGTTTATTTCTGTATTTCTTTTCCGCTATATATATATATATATATATATATATATATATATATATATATATATATATATATTTGAACTGCACAGGTTTATTTGGTAGTCTAGTCCTAGCCTCGTCACTACTTCGTCGGGGTTAGGTTAGATACTTACCAGCACATGGGTCGGTTGTGCTGATACTACACTCTGCACTATGTTTAGATCCCGAAGCAGCTTTTGGACCGTAGTGTGGAGGCTACCTTCAGTCCACGCAGAGATCTAAGGTAGACCTACAGGCGTCCGCAGGCCCTGGCGTCTCCCTCTATCCCTATTTTCCTGTTTCATTTTCCTGTTTCATTTTCCATATATTCCGAAATAGTGTATTATTACTTCTTCAAATCTTGTATATAGTAAATCTTAGACCGTCTGTGACACTATAACACCAGGTTTTGGATGGTTAAGGCTTAAGTATTTGTAATAGATGCAGTTTTCATATATTTTATTGTTGTCTTTCGCTTAAATTTGATTTCCGCTGTTATCACGTTATCGCCTTATATTTGTTATAAAGAAATAATCGGTTAATGAAGTAATTAGATCAAAGGTTTGACTTGTCTAGCTCACATTAGTAGGCGCCATCACGAATCCCGAGGGTGGGAAATCCGGATCGTGACAAGTTGGTATCAGAGCTCTAGGTTACATGGGTCTCACATTCACAAACAAGCTTAGTAGAGTCTGAGGGATCGGTACGGAGACATCTGTATTTATCCCCCAGAGGCTACAGAGTTAGGAGAAACTTCACATTTATTCTTTCCTGTCGTGCGTTTGGTTTCTTAATGCTAATTGAATTTCCACTCTGTTCTTTAGCAGATGGCGAGAACACGCGCTTCCTCATCCACTGACCAGCAACCCGATCCCCCAGCAGCAGCTCCCACGAAGGGCAGAGGGCGAGGCCGAGGCCATACTAGAGGCTGAGGTAGGGGCAGAGCTCATCCCCGAGCAGCACCACCAGCGGCGGAGCCTCAGGTTGGCTTTGATGATGAGGTTCCGGCCCCAGCAGTTCCGGTGGGCCCAGCTCAGGTCCCAGAGGGGTTTATTGATACCCCAGTTCTTCATGATGCTCTGGTCCGTCTGGTGGGCCTCATGAAGAGTGTCACCCGAGCAGGCTTGCTTCCTGTAGCACCAGCCATCTCTCAGGCTGGATGAGGAGCCCAGACTCCTGCTACTCGTGCCCACTCTGGAGCAGGTAGCTCCCCAGATTCAGACTCCAGCGATTCAGCCAGTTGGAGCAGTTTAGCCAGGTATGGTAGCTCAGACCGGTGATGGAGCAGCTATGTCTGTTGATGCTTTGTGGAGGCTGGATAGGTTCACCAAGCTCTTCACTACCACTTTCAGTGGTGCATTTACTGAGGATCCCCAGGATTATCTAGATAGTTGTCACGAGGTTCTCGGGAACATGGGGATAGTTGAGACCAATGGGGTCGATTTTGCCACTTTTCGCTTGTCTGGATCCGCCAAGACTTGATGGAGGGATTTCTGTTTGGCTCGACCAGTCGGATCGCCAGCTTTGACTTGGGAGTAGTTTACTCAAATATTTCTGGAAAAGTTTCTCCCCATCACTCAGAGAGAGGCCTATCGGAGCCAGTTTGAGCATCTCCAGTAGGGTTCTATGACTGTTACCCAGTATAAGACTAGATTCATCGACCTAGCTCATCATGCTCTTGTCATACTTCCCACCGAGAGAGAGAGGGTGAGGAGGTTCATTGATGGACTTATTCAGTCGATTCGTCTTCAGATGGCTAGGGAGACTGGAAGTGAGATATCTTTCTAGGATGCGGCCAATGTGGCCCGGAGAGTTGAGATGATTCTGTCACAGAGAGGTGGTCATAGGTCGGACAAGAGGCCTCGTCCTTTAGGTAGATTCAGCGGTACCTCATCTGGGGTTAGGGATTCTTAAGGTAGGGGCCATCTTCCCAGACTTTTTCAGTCAGCACTTCAGGTTTCTCACGGTACTTCAGGTGGCCGTGGTTCTCAGATGTAGTATTCTGATCAGCAATCCTACAGTGCACCACCAGCTCCTATTAGTGCACAGTTGCCTTAGAGTTTCTAGGGTCATCATCCCAAGCAGCCGAGGGCTTGTTTTACTTGTGGTGACATGAGGCACATTGCTAGCTATTTCCCTCAAGCACCGAGTAGCTCTCAGCATCAGGGTTCCGTGCCATAGTTCAGGCACCAGGTGTTCCACAGCCCGCCTAGCCAGCTAGAGGTGGGAGTAGAGGTGCTAGAGGTGGAGGTGGAGGTATTAGAGGTGGAGGCCAGCCAGCAGCAGGCCGTCCTAGGGATGTAGTTTAGGGTGGTGGGGTCCAGCCCCGATGTTATGCTCTTCCAGCTAGGCCCGAGGCTGAGGCTTCAGATGTAGTTATTACAGGTACGGTTCTGGTTTGTGATAGAGATGCTTCAATGTTATTTGATCCAGGGTCTACGTACTCGTATGTGTCCTCTTATTTTACACCATATCTGGTCATGCCTAGTGATTCTTTGAGTGATCCTGTTTATGTGTCTATGCCGGTGGGTGATTCTATTGTGGTAGATCGAGTCCATCGTTTATGTATATTTGTGATTGGAGGTCTTGAGACTCGTGTAGATTTGCTTATTTTGGACATGGGCGATTTTGATGTCATATTAGGGATGGACTGGTTATCACCTTACCATGCTATCTTAGACTGTCATGCCAAGACTGTGACCTTAGCCTTACCGGGTTTACCTCATTTAGAATGGAGAGGAACTCCTAGCCATTCTACTCGTAGTGTTATCTCTTATGTGAAGGCCCGGCGTATGGTCGAGAAGGGGTGTTTGGCCTATTTGGCATATGTTTGTGATTCTAGTGCTGAGGTTCCTTCTATTAATTCTGTGCCCGTTGTTTGTGAGTTTCCTGAGGTATTTCCTTCAAACCTGTTGGGTATGCCACCCGACAGAGATATTGACTTTTGCATTGATTTGGATCCGGGCACTCAGCCCATTTCTATCCTGCCATATCGTATGGCCCCGCCTAAGTTGAAAGAGTTGAAGGGGCAGTTGCAAGACTTGCTTGAGAAGGGTTTCATTAGACTCAGTGTTTCACCTTGGGGTGCGCCGGTGTTGTTTGTTAAGAAGAAGGATGGGTCGATGAGAATGTGTATTGATTACCGGCAGTTGAACAAAGTTACAATCAAGAATATTTATCCATTACCAAGGATTGATGATTTGTTTGATCAGCTTCAGGGTGCCAAGGTATTTTCGAAGATTGACTTGAGATCTGGCTACTATCAGTTCAGGATTAGGGCATCCGATGTCCCTAAGACAGCTTTCCGTACTCGGTACGGGCATTATGAGTTCTTGGTGATGTCATTCGGATTGACAAATGCCCCAGCAGCTTTTATGGATTTGATGAACTGAGTGTTCAGGTCTTATTTGGATTCGTTTGTGATAGTCTTCATTGATGATATTTTGATTTATTCCCGCAGCCGGGAGGAGCACGAGCAACATCTTAGAGTGGTTCTTCAGACCTTGAGGGATAGTCAATTATATGCTAAGTTCTCAAAGTATGAGTTCTGGTTGGGTTCAGTTGCATTCTTGGGTCATGTTGTATCAGCAGAGGGTATTCAGGTTGATCCGAAGAAGATTGAGGCAGTCAAGAACTAGCCTAGACCAGCGTCAGCTACAGAGATTCGGAGTTTCTTGAGATTGGCAGGCTACTATCGTCGGTTCGTGGAGGGGTTTTCATCTATCGCAGCCCCGATGACCAGGTTGAACCAAAAGGGTTCCCAGTTCAGATGGTCGGATGAGTGTGAGGCGAGCTCTCAGAAGCTCAAGACAGCTCTAACTACGACACCGGTGTTGGTATTACCCACAGGTTCAAGGCCTTATACAGTTTATTGTGATGCATCTCATATTGGACTTGGTACAGTGTTGATGCAGGATGGCAAGGTCATTGCCTATGCTTCGCGGTAGTTGAAGATTCATCAGAAGAACTATCCGGTTCATGATTTGGAGTTGGCAGCCATTGTTCACGCGTTGAAGATTTGGAGGCATTATCTGTATGGCGTGGCATGTGAGGTGTTCACGGATCACAAGAGTCTTCAGTATTTGTTCAAGCAAAAGGAGTTGAATTTGAGGCAGAGGAGGTGGTTGGAGTTGTTGAAAGATTATGATATCACTATCTTATATCACCCGGGAAAGGCTAATATGGTGGCCGATGCTTTGAGTAGGAAGTCAGCCAGTATGGGCAGTCTTGCTTATATTCCGGTCGGTGAGAGACTGCTTGCTTTGGATGTTCAGGCTTTGGCCAATCAGTTCGTGAGGTTGTATGTTTCTGAGTCCAGCCGTGTGTCAGCTTGCATAGTTGTTCGCTCATCATTACTGGAGCGTATCAAAGATCGACATTATGATGATCCCCATTTGTGTGTCTTCAGAGACACGGTACAGCACGGAGGTGACAAGGAGGTTACCTTAGGTAATGATGGAGTTTTGAGATTACAGGGTCGAATTTGTGTGCCTAATGTAGATGGGCTCCGAGAGTTGATTTTAGAGGAGGCCCATAGTTCCCGGTACTCTATTCATCCGGGCACCGCGAAGATGTATCAGGATTTGCGGTAGCTTTACTGGTGGCTGAGAATGAATAAGGATATCATTTCATATGTGGCTCGGTGTTTGAATTGTCAGCAGGTTAAGTACGAGCATCAGAGGCCTGGTGGTTTATTTCAGAGGATTGAGATTCCCGAGTGGAAGTGGGAGCATATCACTATGGACTCTGTTGTTGGTCTCGCACGAACTCAGAGGAAGTTTGATGCAGTGTGGGTTATTGTTGATAGGCTGACCAATTCAGCGCATTTAATTCCTGTAGCAGTCTCATATTCTTCCGATAGGTTAGCTGAGATCTATATCCGGGAGATTGTTCGTCTTCATGGTGTGCTCGAATCTATCATTTCGGACCGAGGTACACAATTTACCTCACGTTTCTGGAGAGAAGTTCAGCGAGAGTTGGGCACGCGGGTTGCGTTGAGCACGATATTTCATCCTCAGACGGACGGGCAGACCGACCGGACTATTCAGATTTTGGATGATATGCTCCGAGCTTGTGTCATGGCTTTGGAGGCTCGTGGGATCAGTTTTTGCCTTTAGCAGAGTTTGCCTACAACAACAGTTACCAGTCGAGTATGCAGATGGCTTCTTATGAGGCTTTATATGGTAGGCGATGTCAGTCTCTGGTTGGATAGTTTGAGCCATGAGAGGCTCGGTTTTTTGGTACGGATCTGGTTCAGGATGCCTTGGACAAGGTCAGGATCATTCAGGATAGGCTTCGTACAGCGCAGTCCAGGCAAAAGAGTTATGTCGACCGCAAGGTTCATGATTTAGCATTTATGGTTGGTGAGCAAGTATTGCTTCGAGTGTCGCCTATGAAGGGCGTGATGAGATTTGGGAAGAAGGGAAAGCTTAGCCCTAGGTTCATTGGTTCATTTGAGATTCTTGATCGAGTGGGAAAGGTGGCTTATAGACTTGCATTGATGCTAAGCTTATCAGTCGTACATCCAGTGTTTCATGTGTGCATGCTTCGGAAATATCACGACGATCTATCCCACGTGTTAGATTTCAGCACTGTCAAGTTGGACAAGGACTTGTCTTATAAGGAGGAACTAGTAGCTATTCTAGACCGGCAGGTTCGTCAGTTGAGATCGAAGAGTTTTCCTTCTGTTCGTGTTCAGTGGAGAGGTCACCTGGAGTCCGAGTCTGATATGCGGAGTCGTTGTCCCCATCTTTTCCCCGACTCAGGTACTTCCTTCTTCTGTCCGTTTGAGGATGAACGGTTGTTTTATAGTATGAATGTCTGTTCACATTCCGAGGCCTTAAAAACCTCTTTTAGCATCACCTCGATTTGCATGCGCAGTCTAGGCATGTAGCCGGAAAGCCTATATGTGAAAATTTGTGAAAAATGATAAATTTTGACTATAAAATGAATTAATTTAACTTCGTTCAACATTTTCAGTAAACGGACCCGGACCCGTGATTGGGCGGTCTTGGAGGGTCCATAGGAAAATATGGGACTTGGGCGTATGCCCGGAATCGAATTCCGAGGTCCCAAGCCCGAGAAATGAATTTTTGAAAGAAATTATTTTCTGAAATTGTTTATGAAGTTTGGAAATGAATTTTAATTAGAACATGTTGGTATCGAGCCCGTAATTTGGTTCTGGCGCCTGGTACAGGTCTTATATATAATTTAAGATGGTTCTGTGAAGTTTGGTAAGAAACGGAATCCGTTTGACGTGATTCGTACCTTAAATGCAAAATTTGATGTTTAAGAAGTTTTGATAAATTTCATTGATATTGAGGTTTAGTTCGATGTTTCTGATGTTATTTTGGTGATATGAGTACACGAAAAAGTCCGTGGGATGTTTTTGAGGTTGTGTGTATTTGGTTTGGAGCCCCGAGGCTCGGGTGAGTTTTGGATAGGCCACGGGTGCATTTCGGACTTAGAAAAATTGCAGGTTTTTCACTGGTGTGTTTAGGCCTGCAGGCTTCGCATGGCTCGCAAATGCGAGTTCGCAATTGCGAAGGCTGAGTCGCAAATGCGAAATAGCCCAGGCCACTCTTCCTCGCAAATGCGAAGCACCCCTCTTGGGCCAGTTATCGCAATTGCAAACTATTGTACGCATTTCCCTTCTAGCAATTGCGAGGCCCCTTTTGCATTTTCCAACCCAGTAGAGGTCGGGGTTCGCAATTGCAAACCCCTGTTCGCATTTCCCATATCTGCAGCCTGCAACTTTTATACTTAGATAATTTTCAACCCATTTTTCACATCTTTTCAAAACACAAACTCCCCTGGAGTCCGAGTCTGATATGCGGAATCGTTGTCCCCATCTTTTCCCCGACTCAGGTACTTCCTTCTTCTGTCCGTTTGAGAATGAACGGTTGTTTTAGAGTATGAATGTCTGTCCACATTCCGAGGCCTTAAAAACCTCTTTTAGCATCACCTCGATTTGCATGCGCAGTCTAGGCGTGTAGCCGGAAAGCCTATATGTGAAAATCTGTGAAAAATGATAAATTTTGACTATAAAATGAATTAATTTGACTTCGTTCAACATTTTTAGTAAACGGACCCGGACCCGTGATTGGGCGGTCTCGGAGGGTCCATAGGAAAATATGGGACTTGGGCGTATGCCCGGAATCGATTCCGAGGTCCCAAGCCCGAGAAATAAATTTTTGAAAGAAATTATTTTCTGAAATTATTTATGAAGTTTGGAAATGAATTTTAATTAGAACATGTTGGTATCGAGCACGTAATTTGGTTCCGGTGCCTGGTACAGGTCTTATATATAATTTAAGATGGTTCTGTGAAGTTTGGTAAGAAACGGAATCCGTTTGACGTGATTCGTACCTTAAATGCAAAATTTGATGTTTAAGAAGTTTTGATAAATTTCATTGATATTGAGGTTTAGTTCGATGTTTCTGATGTTATTTTGGTGATATGAGTACACGAAAAAGTCCGTGGGATGTTTTTGAGGTTGTGTGTATTTGGTTTGGAGCCCCGAGGCTCGGGTGAGTTTTGGATAGGCCACGGGTGCATTTCGGACTTAGAAAAATTGCAGGTTTTTCACTGGTGTGTTCAGGCCTGCAGGCTTCGCATGGCTCGCAAATGCGAGTTCGCAATTGCGAAGGCTGAGTCACAAATGCGAAATAGCCCAGGCCACTCTTCCTCGCAAATGCGAAGCACCCCTCTTGGGCCAGTTATCGCAATTGCAAACTATTGTACGCATTTCCCTTCTAGCAATTGCGAGGCCCCTTTTGCATTTTCCAACCCAGTAGAGGTCGGGGTTCGCAATTGCAAACTCCTGTTCGCATTTCCCATATCTGCAGCCTGCAACTTTTATACTTAGACAATTTTCAACCCATTTTTCACATCTTTTCAAAACACAAACTCCCCTGGAGTCCGAGTCTGATATGCGGAGTCGTTATCCCCATCTTTTCCCCGACTCAGGTACTTCCTTCTTCTGTCCGTTTGAGGATGAACGGTTGTTTTAGAGTATGAATGTCTGTCCACATTCCGAGGCCTTAAAAACCTCTTTTAGCATCACCTCGATTTGCATGCGCAGTCTAGGCGTGTAGCCGGAAAGCCTATATGTGAAAATCTGTGAAAAATGATAAATTTTGACTATAAAATGAATTAATTCGACTTCGTTCAACATTTTCAGTAAACGGACCCGGACCCGTGATTGGGCGGTCTCGGAGGGTCCATAGGAAAATATGGGACTTGGGCGTATGCCCGGAATCGAATTCCGAGGTCCCAAGCCCGAGAAATAAATTTTTGAAAGAAATTATTTTCTGAAATTATTTATGAAGTTTGGAAATGAATTTTAATTAGAACATGTTGGTATCGAGCCCATAATTTGGTTCCGGCGCGTGGTACAGGTCTTATATATAATTTAAGATGGTTCTGTGAAGTTTGGTAAGAAACGGAATCCGTTTGACGTGATTCGTACCTTAAATGCAAAATTTGATGTTTAAGAAGTTTTGATAAATTTCATTGATATTGAGGTTTAGTTCGATGTTTCTGATGTTATTTTGGTGATATGAGTACACGAAAAAGTCCGTGGGATGTTTTTGAGGTTGTGTGTATTTGGTTTGGAGCCCCGAGGCTCGGGTGAGTTTTGGATAGGCCACGGGTGCATTTCGGACTTAGAAAAATTGCAGGTTTTTCACTGGTGTGTTCAGGCCTGCAGGCTTCGCATGGCTCGCAAATGCGAGTTCGCAATTGCGAAGGCTGAGTCGCAAATGCGAAATAGCCCAGGCCACTCTTCCTCGCAAATGCGAAGCACCCCTCTTGGGCCCGTTATCGCAATTGCAAACTATTGTACGCATTTCCCTTCTAGCAATTGCGAGGCCCCTTTTGCATTTTCCAACCCAGTAGAGGTCGGGGTTCGCAATTGCAAACCCCTGTTCGCATTTCCCATATCTGCAACCTGCAACTTTTATACTTAGACAATTTTCAACCCATTTTTCACATCTTTTCAAAACACAAACTCCTTAGGGCGATTTTCCAAGAACAACTCTTCTTCCAAATCGATTGTAAGTTAATTTTTACTCATTTCCTTCAATTATTAACATATTTTAACATGATTTCAACTCAAAATCAATGATTTTCATGGGGGAAATTGGGTGTTTTGGATAGAACCTAGGTTTTTCAAAAATTAGGGATTTTGACCTCGATTTGAGGTCCGATTTCAAAATAAATTATATATTTAGGTTCGTGGGGGAATGAGTAATCGGGTTTTGGTTCGAACCTTGGTGTTTTGACCATGTGGGCTTGGGGGCGATTTTTGACTTTTTGGGTAAAATTTTGGAAAACTCACTTTCATGCATTGGGGTTGATTCATTTAGCGTTTATTGATGTAATTAAGTAACTTGTGAGCGGATACGAGTGAATTGGCGGTGGAATCAAGGGGTAAAGCTATAATTAAAACGTGAATTGTGTTCGTGGCATCGAGGTAAGTGTTTGGTCTAACCTTAGCTTGAGGGATTAAGAGTTGTGTCTTATTTGCTACATGTTAATTGTGGAGTATGACATATAGGCATGGTGATGAGTATCTTTATGTTGGTCTCAAGCATGCCCGTGAGTTTTGTATTATAATTGTTATCACTCCGTTGTGGTTTATTGCACTTCATATGTTATTAGCACCATTGTTCCCTTGCTGGGATGTTTGTTTGATATTAATGATCCTTTGCCGGGATGTTTGTTTTGATAGTATTGTTCCCTTGCCAGGATATTTGTTTTGATAGTATTGTTCCCTTGCCGAGAAGTTGTTATATTGCTCTTGTTCCCTTCCCGAGATTCCTTGTGATTATTGTTGGCTTGTAAATGGGAGCGGGTGGTACGCCTACCACAAGATATAATGAAATGGGAACGGGTGGTACGCCTACCACAAGATATAATAAAATGGGAGCGGGTGGTATGCCTACCACAAGATATAACGAAATGGGAGCGGGTGGTATGCCTGCCATGAGATAAATGAAATGGGAGCGGGTGGTATGCCTACCACGAGATACATGAAATGGGAGCGGGTGGTACGCCTACCACGAGATACATGAAATTGGAGCGGGTGGTACGCCTACCACGAGATAAATGAAATGGGAGCGGGTGGCACGCCTGCCACGAAATACAGGAAATGGGATCGGGTTGCACGCCTGCAACAAGATGTGAAAAGAAAGTAAAATCTGTCTTTGTTTTTCTTATTCTTATTAGTGGTTGATTTTGATTCCTTTATAATTTTCTTGATATTCTGTTTTACCTGTTATTCCCCGAAGCATGTTTCCCCCTCCTATCTTTATTTGTTTATTTATGTATTTCTTTTCTGTTGTATATATATTTGAACTACACAGGTTTATTTGGTAGTCTGGTCCTAGCCTCGTCACTACTTCGCCAGGGTTAGGCTAGATACTTACCAGCACATGGGGTCGGTTGTGCTGATACTACACTCTGTACTATGTGCAGATCTCGGAGTAGCTTTTGGACCGTTGTGTGGAGGCTACCTTCAGTCCACGCGTCTCCCTCTATCCCTATTTTCCTGTCTCATTTTCCATATATTCTGGAACAGTGTATTATTACTTCTTCAGATCTTGTATGTAGTAAATCTTAGGCCGTCTGTGACATTGTGACACCAGGTTTTGGGTGGTTAAGGCTTAAGTATTTGTAATAGATGCATTTTTCATATATTTTATTGTTGTCTTCCGCTTAAATTTGAATTTTCGTTGTTATCACGTTATCGCCTTATATTTGTTATAAAGAAATAATCGGTTAATGAAGTAATTAGATCAAAGTTTTGGCTTGCCTAGCTCACATTAGTAGGCGCCATCACGACTCCCGAGGGTGGAAAATCCGGATCGTGATAATTTGTTTCCTGTGTAGCATAAGATTCGTTTTTAATAGAAGGATTTAGTTTCTATCCAATATTACAATTATATTCTGCATTGAATTATTTCATGGAATTCATATTAAACTTAAAAGGTCAAAATAGTCCATCAAAATTTTAAGGATATTTTTGTCACTCAACATTTAGCTTCTAAACATTCGTGCTTTTATAATATAATATAGAGATAGATAGATAGATAGATAGATAGATAGATAGATAGATAGATAGATAGATAGATAGATAGATAGATAGATAGATAGATAGATAGATAGATAGATAGATAGATATAGATATAGATATAGATATAGAGACTTTATAATAATATAGATAGATATATGTACCTAGCTCTTTTTATGGTGTTTCTTTCTATATATTATTATTATTATTATTATTATTATTATTATTATTATTATTATTATTATTATTATTATTATTATTATTATTATTATAAAAGCATGAATACAACGTCGGTTTACCAAAATAACCCTAAAATATTAAACACAAGAACTCATAGGGAAAGAACATAACTGTAATAACCTATTTTTGGCCGACAATATCTTCTATGTTAATTTTTTAAAATATTTATAATTTCAAAATTAATAAAGTCAATCGGAGTTATTTTGGTATGAATTGGCGTTGGTTTTGGAATTCGAAAGTTCATAATTGCTTAAGCTTGAAATTGGGTTGCGTTTCGAAGAATTTATGTTGTTTGATGTTATTTTTGGCCTCGAGTAGGTCCTTTATATTATATAAATATAAATATAAATATCATACTATATTATAAGTCGGAAGACCTTGAGTATAAACCTGAATTCCATAAATGCCCATAAAAAATTGAATGATAATTTTACCCCTCATCTAATCACTATTTCTATATTATATTTGTGCCAAATAATGCATTTACCTTCCAATTAATCATTATCAATGATTCAATTATATGGGAAATCAACCGCCGAATTAACTCATTATTTTGTAACTACAGAGAATTTAAGGAGTTACAAAATAAAAATAAAAAGTTCATGTGGACCCGATTCATCAGATCCATTTGAATGGTCATTCTTCATTATATATTTAATGTGCATTAAAGAAAGAAATAGTAGAAGTCTGAAACGTATATGATTGATCTAGATAAATATAGCGTGAAGTTGGTAACAACTGTTACAACTTCTCCCTACTTTTATACATATTCAAAAATATAAAATAAAATACTTTCTACCCATTTGAGGAGCTAGATGAGTCAAGTTCCTCCTCAGAAATGGATTGAGTAGTGTTTCTCACGTGAGAACATGAAAAAGTAACTAATATTATGTGTCTTTATTTTAATCTAAAATCTATTCATGAAATATTAAAGTAGTTGTTTGTTTGTGTTGCATAAATGGATAATGCGTAAGCAACTTAATTGACAAGGGTTCATGTTGAGTTCTTAGAGAATTATTTCAAGCCTTTCTGACACATACATACATTTATAGATGGAATCAAGGTTACTCCAATGGTTTGTTATGTGAAAAGAGATTTCATCTCTTGATGTCACGTAAAAATGTACTATTACTTTATTGTTTTGATTCTCTTCCCGGGAAAGTTCTAGCCTTTAGGCTTTAGGTTTGCGAGACTCACTGCAGAGAAATTTAGAAGGGGTAAGCTAAGCAACAACATTTGTGTTTATATATTGATTCTCACTATACAAATTGGGAAATGCTATAATCGAAAAATTTCATCATTTGCTTTATCTTTGAGTAAAGCAAATGATTAAATTTGCTTCATCATTTGCCTTATCTTTGAGTAGTCATACCATGAAAGTATGGGAGAGGGCGGTGGAAATGAGGATAAGGAGGGTGGTGTCTATATCGGAAAATCAGTTCGGGTTCAAGTCGGGCCGTTCTACTACGGAAGCTATCCACCTTATCAGGAGGTTGGTGGAACTATACAGGGATAGGAAGAGGGATTTGCATATGGTGTTTATTGACCTAGAGAAGACATATGACAAGGTCCCTAGGGACGTCTTTTGGAGGTGTCTGGAGATAAAAGGTGTGTCGGTGACTTACATTAGGGCGATAAAGGATATGTATGATGGAGCTATGACTCGGGTTAGGACTGTGGGAGGTGACTCAAAGCCTTTTCTGGTGGTTATGGGATTACACCAAGGATCTGCGCTCAGCCCATTCTTATTTGCTCTGGCGATGGACGCACTGACACACCATATCCAAGGAGAGGTGCCATGGTGTATGTTGTTCGCTGATGATATAGTTCTAATTGATGAGACGCGAGGCGGCGTTAATGGAAGACTAGAGGTATCGAGGCAGACTCTAGTGTCTAAAGGTTTCAAGTTGAGTAGGACTAAGACAAAATATGTAGAATGTAAGTTCAGCAACATGACGGGGGAAGCGGATGTGGAAGTTAGGCTTGACTCACAAGTCATCCTCAAGAGAGAACATTTTAAGTACTTAGGGTCTATTATCCAGGGAGATAGGGAGATCGATGGGGATGTTAGGGGTGGATGAAATGGAGGTTAGCGTCTGGAGTCCTGTGTGACAAGAATGTGCCACCGAAATTCAAAGGTAAGTTCTATAAAGCGATGGTTAGACCAGCCATGTTGTATGGAGCTGAGTGTTGGCCAGTCAAGAATTCACATATCTAGAAAATGAAAGTAGCAAAAATGAGGATGTTGAAATAGATATGTGGGTACACTAGGCTGGATAAGATTCAGAATGAAGATATTCGGGAGAGGGTGGGCGTGGCTCCCGTGGATGACAAGATGCGGGAAGCGCGGCTTAGATGGTTCGGACACGTGTGGAGGAGAAGCTTAGATGCACCGGTTAGGAGGTGTGAGCGGTTGACTTTGGTAGGTACGAGAAGAGGTAGAGGGCGGCCTAGGAAGTATTGGGGCGAGGTGATCAGGCAGGACTTGGCGCGACTTCAAATTTCCGAGGACATGGCTCTTGATAGTAATATGTGGAGGTCGAGCATTAGGGTAGTAGGCTAGGGGGTAGTCGAGAGTTCTTCCCTCTTTGTATCGGGTAGTCTGTTAGAGTTTTGTTAGGTTTGTTAGCGGTCTTTGTTGTATTCACATTGGTGTTTTGCATAGTTTTGTGTTATTGTCCTTTCACTTATTTGTTATGGTTATTTTCTTTCTGATATTTTTTATTGTTACATGTCTTTTCTCTTATTTCTTTTATGATATTACTGCCTTTCCTGTTGATCCGAGAATTTCCTGGAAATAGCCTCTCTGCCCTTTTCGGGTAGGGGTAAGGTCTGCGTACACTCTACTCTCCCGAAACCCCACTAGTAGAATTTTACTGGGTATGTTGTTGTTGTTTATTGTTGTTTGCTTTATCTTTGAGTAAAGAGTGAGGTAGCGAAAGCACTTTTTAAGTTAGTTTTTTTTAACATGCACTCTAAACCTATACCTATTAGCGTGTATTTTGCAACCTACTAATAATTTTTATTCCACTATACCTATTAATTAATGTGCAAAGTCTAATCCCACTACAGGTATGGTGTTCCTTGTCTTCTATCTTCTCTTTTACACGAATATTACACATTTACATTTTAATAATGACAACATTAGTGAGGTAGCGAAAGCACTTTTTAAGTTAGTTTTTTTTAACATGCACTCTAAACCTATACCTATTAGCGTGTATTTTGCAACCTACTAATAATTTTTATTCCACTATACCTATTAATTAATGTGCAAAGTCTAATCCCACTACAGGTATGGTGTTCCTTGTCTTCTATCTTCTCTTTTACACGAATATTACACATTTACATTTTAATAATGACAACATTAGTTGGTGTAAAGAGGAGAAATGTCAGATACCCCGATTATATATAAGTGTAGAGGCGATATCATACATGGGGTAGAAATAAAGTCAATAATTTTCTTTTGTCTTGTTTATTTACGAATAAAAGAAACAAAAAATGACAAGGTGAAGGTCTGAAAAGAAAATGCCTAGCATGGGCAAGGAGGAAATTGGAAGACGTTGAATATAAGAAGTATACATGTGTATTTGTTAGTGTTTAGCTCGTGTGTCAGCTAATTATATATATGCAATCGCCTTTGAAGTGGAAAATTTTGAAAAAATCTTATGCATGATGATAATCAGCTCAAGACAATTATGAGTATGTGACTAACTTTTTGAACTTTTTTAGTCTATCCTTTTTATGTGTTAAAACATTCATTCGATAATATCTGGAATTAATATTTTGAAAAGATCATTTTGAGTTATGTACTCGAGAAATTTACAAAAAAGATATTTTATTAACGTTATGAACTTTCCTAAAGTCAAAAGTATTTCCATGAGTGATATAAAATTAATACTAAAAAAAAATTAAGATAATATTAGTAGAACTATTTGTCCAATCGCCTAAATAAGAAGTCTCCCATTTGCCGCGGAGATATCATTTACTTCTGAGAAGGGAAGATGTTCTATCTTAATTATATATTCAGTGTTAAGATATAATAGTCGAATTAGTGAATTTTAATATCGAATTATTATGTTAGAAGTTGTAGTTCATGCAACTATAGGAAGAAAGATTCATGTAGATGTGATGACCCAAAGGGTCATCACTTGTTTTTAAAATGAATTTTGCATTCTGAGGCCTTAAAAATCTCTTTTAGCATCGCTTCGATTTGCGTGCGCAGTCCGGGCGCGTAGCTGGAAAGCCAAAATGTGAAAGTCTGTGAAAAATGATAAATTTTGACTATAAAATGAATTAATTTGACTTTAGTCGACGTTTTTGATAAACGGACCCGGATTCGTGATTTGACTGTCCCGTAGGGTCCGTAGGAAAATATGGGACTTGGGCATATATCCGGAATCGAATTCTGAGGTCCCAAGCCCGAGAAATGAATTTTCAAAGAAAATTGTTTTTCTGAAATGGATTAAAGGTTTTGGAAATGAATTTTGATTAGAACGTGTTGGTATCGGGCCCGTATCTTGGTTCCGGCACTCGGTACAGGTCTTATATATGATTTAAAATAATTCTGTGAAGTTTGATTAGAAACGGAATCCGTTTGACGTGATTCACACCTTAAATGCAAATTTGATGTTTAAAGAAGTTTTAAGAAATTTCATCGATCTTGAGGTTTAATTCGATGTTCATGATGTTATTTTGGTGATATGAGTACACAAATCAGTCTGTAGGATGTTTTTGAGGTTGTGTATATATTTGATTTGGAGCCCCGAGTGCTCGGTGAGTTTTGGATAGGCCACGTGGTGCATTTTGAACATAGAAAAAGTTGCAGATTTCAGCTGTGCATAGCAGGCCTGGCTCGCAAATGCGAGTGGATGATCGCAAATGTGAAGGAAGCCAGGCCAGATCAGTCTTGCAAATGCGAGATTTCTTTCGCAAATGCCAAAATCCCTGACCCAGCCTTGAGTCCCAAATGCGATGAAGTTGTCGCAATTCCCAAGTCGCAAATGCGACCAGTTGTTCGCAAATGTGAAGATCCTATTTTCCTTGCGAACCCTGTTTCGCATTTCCTAGCTTAGCAGAGTCGGGGTTCACAATTGCGAACCCCTATTCGCAATTCCCATACCTGCGACCTGCAACTTTTATACTTAGCCGATTTTAAACCCATTTTTCATATCCTCTCAAAACATAAACACATTAGGGTGATTTTTCAAAGGCTTCTTCTTCTCCAAATCAATTGTAAATTATTTTTAACTCATTTCCTTCAATCATTAACATCTTTTAACATGATTTCAACTTAAAATCAATGATTTTCATGGGGGAAATTGGGTGTTTTGGAAAGAACCTAGGTTTTTCAAAAATTGAGGATTTGGACCTCGATTTGAGGTCCAATTTCAAAACAAATTATATATTTGGGTTCGTGGGGGAATGAGTAATCGAGTTTTGGTTCTAACCTCGGGTTTTGGCCATGTGGTCCTGGGGGCGATTTTTGACTTTTTGGGTAAAACTTTGAAAAACTCATTTTTATGCATTCAAATTGATTCATTTGGTGTTTATTGATGTAATTAAGTAACTTGTGACTAGATACGAGCGAATTGGTGGTGGAATCAAGGAGTAAAGCTATAATTGAATTGTGAATTGTATTTGTGGCATCGAGATAAGTGTTTGGTCTAACTTTAGCTTGAGGGATTAGGAGTTGTGTCCTATTTTCTATTTGCTTCTTGTTGAATACGACGATAGGCATGGTGACGAGTATCTATACGTTGGTGTCAAGCATGACCGTGAGTCTTATATTGTGATTTTCATGACTTCATTGTATTATTCATGCCTTGGTGAAGATTTCTATTTGTTGTGTAAAATTGTGGAAAGAATTGTGACCTATGAACATCAAGGAGCGTTGGCTCAAGTTGTATAACGAATTGTGAAGTAAAAGTGAGAAAGAGAAGAGATCATTATGTTGCCCCCTTACTGGGCTATTGTTGAGTTGTGGTTCCCTTGCATTGTGTTCTTAATTGATATTACGGCTGTTTAGGTTGATGATTCTTTGTGTTAGATGTTGTAACAAGCTTAGTTATAGCTGAGGTAGTTAGGTGTTGTAACAAGTTTGGTTATAGCTGAGGTAGTTAAGTGTTGTAACAAGTTTGGTTATAGCTGTGGTAGTTAGATGTTGTAATGAGTTTGGTTATAGCTGAGGTAGTTAGGTGTTGTAACAAGTTTGGTTATAACTGTTTCTCCCTTGTCGGGATATTGTTTGTTGATATTATTGTTCCCTTGCCGGGATTCCTTGTGATTATTGTTGGCTTGTAAATGGGAGCGGGTGGTACGCCTACCACAAGATATAATGAAATGGGAGCGGGTGGTACGCCTACCACAAGATATAATAAAATGGGAGCGGGTGGTACGCCTACTACGAGATAAATGAAATGGGAGCGGGAGGTACGCCTACCACAAGATATAATGAAATGGGAGCGGGTGGTATGCCTACCACAAGATAGAATGAAATGGGAGCAGGTGGCATGCCTGCCACGAGATATAATGAATAGGAGCGGGTGGCATGCCTTCCACGAGATATAATGAAATGTCAGTGGGTGGCACGTCTGCCACGAGATACAGGAAATGGGATCAGGTTGCACGCCTGCAACAAGATATGAAAAGAAAGTGAAATCTGCCTTTGTTTTCCCTATCCTTGTTAGTGGTTGGATTTTGATTCCTTTATAGTTCTCTTGATATTCTATTTTTACTTGTTATTCCCCGAAACATGTTTCCCCCTTCCATCTTTACTTGTTTATTTTCGTATTTCTTTTCCGCTATATATATTTGAAATGCACAAGTTTATTTGGTAGTCTGGTCCTAGCCTCATCATTACTTCGCCGAGGTTAGGCTGGGCACTTACCAGCACACGGGGTTGGTTGTGTTGTTACTACACTCTGCACTCTTTTGTGCAGACCCCAGTGTTGTAGACTTCGGACCGCAGTGAGATTGCTGAATCTTGTTCATCAGGCGACCCGAGGTAGCCCTGTAGGCGTTTGTAGGCCTTGGCATCTCCTTCTATCTACTTTCCTGTTTCTACATGTATTTCCAGAGACACTGTTGTATTTAATTCTTTCAGACCTTTATTTGTATAATTCTTAAACCGTTTGTGACACTGTGACACCGGGTTTTTGGTGCTTTAGGTTTTAAGAGTTGTAATAGATGCAGATTTTAGATATTTAATAGTTATCTTTCGCTTAATTATTTAAAGTACCACTGTTTTCATGTTATCGTCTTATATTTGTTTTAAAGAAAAAATTGAGTAATGAAATAAGTAGTTAAATGATTAGCTTGCCTAGCTCACATTAGTAGGCGCCATCACGACTCCCGAGGGTGGGAAATCTGGGTCGTGACAAGTTGGTATCAAAGCTCAAGGTTACATGGGTCTCACAGTTCACAGAAAAGCTTAGTAGAGTCTGAGGGATCGGTACAGAGACGTCTGTATTTATCCCCAGAGGCTACAGAGTTAGGAAAAACTTCACATTCATTCTTTCTTGTCATGCAATTTTGTTCTCTCGGTACTAAATTGAAACCCCTACTCTTGTCCTTTCGCGAATGGCGAGGTCACATACCGCTTTTACAGCAGAACAGTAGCTTAGACCAGTGATGGAGCAGCTATGTTTGTCGATGCTTTGTGGAGGTTGGATAGGTTCACCAAGCTCTTCACTACTACTTTTAGCGGTGCATCTTCTGAGGATCCCCAAGATTATCTAGACAGCTGTCATGAGGTTCTCAGGAACATGGGGATCGTGGAGATCAATGGGGTCGATTTTGCTACTTTTTGCTTGTCTGGATCTGCCAAGACCTGTTGGAAAGATTATTGATTGGCTATACTAGTTAGGTCATCAGCTTTGACTTGATAACAGTTCACACATCTATTTCAGGAGAAGTTTCTCCCCATCACTCAAAGAGAGGTCTATCGGAGGCAGTTTGAGCATCTCCAGCAGGGTTTTATGACTATTACTCAGTACGAGATTAGATTCATCGACTTGGCTCGTCATGCTCTTATCATACTTTCCCACGTGAGAGAGAGAGAGATGAGGTTTATTGAGGGACTCGTCCAGCCCGCTCAGTTAATTAGATGTGGAGGTGGAGGTATTAGAGGTAGAGGTAGAGATGCTAGAGGTGGAGGTAAAGGTATTAGAGTTGGAGGTGCAAGTACTATTCTAGTTTGTGGTAGAAAAGCTTCGGTTTTATTTTGCACCGTATCTGGTCATGCCTAGTGATTCTTTGAGTGCCCCTGTTTATGTGTTTATACCGGTGGGTAATTCTATTGTGGTGGATCGTGTCCATTGTTCATGTAAGTGGTGATTAGAGGTCTTGAGACTCGTGTAGATTTGCTTCTTCTAGACATGGTTGATTTGATGTCATATAGGGGATGGACTGGTTATCACCTTACCATACTATCTTGGACTGTCATGCCAAGACTGTGACCTTAGCTTTGCCGGGTTTGCCTCATTTAGAGTGGAGAGGGACTCCTAGTGAAGGCTCGGCGTATGGTCGAGAAGGGGTGTTTGGCTTATTTAGCATATGTACGTGATTCTAGTACTGAGATTCCTTCTATTGATTTTGTGCCCGTTGTTCGTGAGTTTCCTAAGGTTTTTCTTTCAAACCTGTCGGGTATGCCACCCGACATGGATATTGATTTTTGCATTGATTTGGCTCGGGGCACTCAACCCATTTCTATTCCGCCGTATCGTATGGCCCCGCCAGAGTTGAAAGAGTTGAAGGAATAGTTGCAAGACTTGCTTGAGAAGGGTTTCCTTAGGCCGAGTGTTTCTCCTTGGGGTGCGCCGGTATTTTTTGTTAAGAAGAAGGACGGATCGATGAGAATGTGTATTGATTACCGGCAGTTGAACAAGGTTACAATCAAGAATAAGTATCCATTGCCGAGGATTGATGATTTGTTTGATCAGCTTCAGGGTGCCAAGGTATTTTCGAAGATTGACTTGAGATCTGGATACCATCAGTAGAGGATTAGGGCATCCGATGTCCCTAAGACAGCTTTCCGCACTCGGTACGGGCATTATAAGTTCTTGGTAATGTCATTCGGGTTGACAAATACCCCAACAGCTTCTATGGATTTGATGAACCGAGTGTTCAGGCCTTATTTGTATTCGTTCGTGATAGTCTTCATTGATGATATTTTGATTTATTCCTACAGACGGGAGGATCACGAGCAGCATCTTAGAGTGGTTCTTCAAACCTTGAGGGATAGTCAAGTATATGCTAAGTTCTCGAAGTGTGAGTTCTGGTTGAGCTCAGTTGCATTTCTGGGTCATGTTGTATCAGCGGAGGGTATTCAGGTTGATCTGAAGAAGATTGAAGCAGTCAAGAACTGGCCCAGACCAGCGTCAGCTACAGAGATTCGGAGTTTCTTGGGATTGGCAGGCTACTATCGTCGGTTCGTGGAGGGGTTTTCATCTATTGCAGCCCCGATGACTAGGTTGACCCAGAAGGGTGCCCAGTTCAGATGGTCGAATGAGTGTGAGGCGAGCTTTCAGAAGCTCAAGACAGCTCTGACTACGGCACCAGTGTTGGTATTTCCCACAGGTTCAGGGCCTTATACAGTCTATTGTGATGCATCTCGTATTGGACTTGGTGCAGTGTTGATGCAGGATGGCAAGGTCATTTCCTATGCTTTGCGGCAGTTGAAGATTCATGAGAAGAACCATCCGGTTCATAATTTGGAGTTGGCAGCCATTGTTCACGCGTTGATGTTTTGGAGGCATTATCTGTATCGTGTGGCATGTGAGGTGTTCACGGATCACAAGAGGCTTCAGTATTTGTTCAAGTAAAAAGGAGTTGAATTTGAGGTAGAAGAGGTGGTTGGAGTTGTTGAAAGATTATGATATCACTATCTTATATCACCCGAGAAAGGCCAATATGGTGGCCGATGCTTTGAGTAGAAGGTCAGCCAGTATGGGCAGTCTTGCTTATATTCCGGTCGGTGAGAGACCGCTTGCTTTGGATATTCAGGCTTTGGCCAATCAGTTCGTGAGGTTGGATGTTTCTGAGCCCAGTCGTGTGTTAGCTTGCACAGTCGCTCTCTCTTCATTATTGGAGCGTATCCGAGATCGGCAGTATAATGATCCCCATTTATGTGTCCTTAGAGATACGGTACAGCATGGAGGTTCCAAGTAGGTTACCCTAGGTGATGATGGAGTTTTGAGATTACAGGGTCGAGTTTGTGTGCCTAATGTGGATGGGCTTCGAGAGCTAATTTTAGAGAAGGCTCATAGTTCCCGATACTCTATTCATCCGGGCAACGCGAAGATGTATCAGGATTTGTGGCAGCATTATTGATGGCAGAGAATGAAGAAGGATATCGTAGCATATGTGGCTCGGTGTTTGAATTGTCAGCAGGTTAAGTACGAGCATCAAAGGCCCGGTGGTTCATTTCAAAAGATTGAGATTCCTAAGTGGAAATGGGAGCGTATCACTATGGAATTTGTTGTTTGTCTCCCACGGACTCAGAGGAAGTCCGATGCAGTGTGGGCTATTGTTCATAGGCTGACCAAGTCAACACATTTCATTTCTGCTGCAGTCTCCTATTCTTCCAAGAGGTTAGCTGAGATCTATATCCGGGAGATTGTTCGCCTTCATGTGTGCCCGAGTCTATCATTTCGGATCGGGGTACGTAGTTTACCTCCCATTTCTGGAGAGCAGTTCAGCAAGAATTGGGCACACGGGTTGAGTTGAGCACAGCGTTTCACCCTAAGACGGACGGGCAGACTGAGCGGACTATTCGGATTTTGGAGGATATGCTCTGAGCTTGTGTCATAGACATTGGAGGCTCGTGGGATCCGTTTTTGCCTTTAGCAGAGTTTGCCTACAATAACAGCTACCAGTCGAGTATTCAGATGGCTCCGTATGAGGCTTATTATGGTAGGCAGTGTCGGTTTCCGGTTGGATGGTTTGAGCCGGGAGAGGCTCGGTTATTGGGTACGGATCTGGTTCAGGATGCCTTGGACAAGGTTAGGATTATTCAGGATAGGGTTCGTACAACTCAGTCCAGCCAAAAGAGTTATGTTGACCGCAAGATTCGTGATTTAGCATTAATGGTTGGTGAGTGGGTATTGCTTCAAGTGTCGCCTATGAAAGGCGCGATGAGATTTGGGAAGAAGGGCAAGCTTAGCCCTAGGTTCATTGGCCCGTTTGAGATCCTCGATCGACTGGGAGAGGTGGCTTATAGACTTGCATTGCCGCCAAGCTTATCAGCTGTGCATTTAGTGTTTCATGTGTCCATGCTTCGGTAATATCACGGCGATCCATCCCACGTGTTAGATTTCAGCACTTGTCTTATGGGGAGGAGCCAGTAGCTATTCTAGACCGACAGGTTTGTCAGATGAGATCGAAGAGTTTTCCTTTTGTTTGTGTTCAGTGGAGAGGTCAGCCTGCCGAGGCATCGACCTGGGAGTCTGAGTCCGATGTGCGAAGCCGATATCCCCATCTTTTCCCCGACTCAGGTACTTCCTTCTTCTGCCCGTTCGAGGATGAACGGTTGTTTTAGAGGTGGAGAATGTGATGACCTAAAAACTTGTTTTTAAAATAAATTCTACGTTTCGAGGCCTTAAAAACCTCTTTTAGCATCGCCTCGATTTGCATTCGCAGTCTGGACGCATAGCCGGAAAGCCTAAAAGTGAAAATCTGTGAAAAATGATATATTTTGACTATAAAATGAATTAATTTGACTTCGGTCGATTTTTTGGGTAAACGGACCGGGACCCGTGATTTGACAGTCCCGAAGGGTCTGTAGGAAAATATGGGACTTGGGCGTATGTCTGGAATCGAATTCCGAGGTCCCAAGCCCGAGAAATGAGTTTTCAAAGAAAATTATTTTCAAAATGGTTTAAAGATTTTGGAAATAAATTTTGATTAGAACGTGTTGGTATCGGGCCCGTATCTTGGTTCCGACACCCGGTACATGTCTTATATATGATTTAAGATAATTCTGTGAAGTTTGGTAAGAAACGGAATCCGTTTGACGTGATTCGAACCTTAAATGCAAATTTGATGTTTAAAGAAGTTTTGAGAAATTTCATCGATCTTGAGGTTTAATTCGATGTTCATGATGTTATTTTGATGATATGAGTACACGAATTAGTCAGTAGAATGTTTTTGAGGTTGTGTGTATATTTGGTTTGGAGCCCCGAGGGCTTGGATGAGTTTTGGATAGGCCACGGGGTGCATTTTGAACTTAGAAAAAGTTGTAGATTTTAGTTGTGCATAGCAGGCCTGCAGGCTTCGCATTGCGAAGTTGCAAATGCGAGTGGCCGATCGCAAATGCGAAGGAAGCCAGGCTAGCTCAGTCTTGCAAATGCGAGATTTCTTTCGCAAATGCAAAAATCCCTGACCCAGCCTTGAGTCACAAATGCGATGAAGTTGTCGCAATTCCCAAGTCGCAAATGCGACCAGCTGTTCGCAAATGCGAAGATCCTATTTTCCTGAAGGGTTCGCAAATGCGAACCTTGTTTCATATTTCCTAGCTTTGCAGAGGTCGGGGTTCGCAATTGTGAACTAGGGCTGTGCACGGATCGGATCGGATCGGATCGGATTTAGCACATTTCGGATTCGAATTTCGGATTTCGGATTCTAGAAAATGCAATCCGAATCCGATCCGAATTATATCAGATTGGATCGGATTTTAAAGTTTGGATTGGATCGGATTTCGGATCGTATTATTATGCCTCAAAGTTGCAAACTAATATGTGTGAGCACGTGATTTTTGTTTTTTGCGCGACAGTCGCTCCAAAAGAATAAAAATTGGTCCTGCTGTACAATTTTTGGATTTCTGTGCGGCACTTTGTTGATTTATTTGTGACTTTGGCCCATTTTTATTTATTTACTTTATTAAAACAAAATTCAAAAAAAATGTGTACGTATCATGCATAATTTGAACCGTAACATGGTTTAAATAGAAAATCATAAATAGGCATCTTCGTCCGTGATTTTATTTTGTTTAATTTTACCTGTTTTGAAATATTTTAGTATGTGTGCAAATAATTGAATTGAGTGTGTATTTAATTTTAATTTGATTTTTTTTTTGCTTAGTTTTGTTTTTAAAATAAATAAGAAAAAAAAAGAAATAAAATAATAAAAGAAAGAAAAGGAAAGACCCCTTCCGGACTTGGGCCAATTTGTTAAAATTGGCCCAACAAGCTCAGCCCAAAACCCAGGCCTGCCCCGTCCAGACCACCTGATACCCAGGGCGTCCAAACGACGCCGTTTTGGTCCAGTATGATCTGGCCCGTTGATCTCAGATTGATCAACGGACAAGATCACTTCCCCACAACCCACTGAGGAACCCGACCCGTTTTCACCCGGACCAACCCAAACCCTTTACCCTCAAAATGACACCATTCCACTTAAGTCCTCAGATCCAGACCGTAGATCTAGATTGATCTAACGGTTGAGATCCGCCCACCCACTAACTATATAAACCCTTTGCCATACCCTGCCCCCCTAGCCAACACCCCTGCCTTCGTCTTCACCAAACCCATCCCCTTCGAACCCTAGCCGCCCCTGTATCCTTCACCATGAAAGCCGGCGGCACGGACGCCGGTGACCTTGCCCTTAACACCATAGAACCCCCTCACCACCCTGAACATGGACCTGTTGACCGTTTAGGTCGAATAATCCTCTAGGTCCTCGAATCTTCATTTGAAGATTCGAGTCAAAACTCGATCTACACCATTTAACCCCAGCTCCGCACCAGACACTCCCCAGACCCCCCTCGTGACCAAACCATACTTGGTTTGGTCCGAATCTGATCAGGGAAGCATGAATCCCAGATCTGAGTTTTGGAACTTTGTAGTTCTTCATCCCTGGCCCATGTCCGTCCGAGCCAAAGAGATTAAGGTCTAATGGACCTTAATCGAAGTGTTTCTCATCTGAGAAACACTTCGATTAAAGTCCGTTCAGCCTTAAGAAAGGTCTGTCCAAATCCGAGTTCAAACTTTTAACTTTTCAAGTTTTAAGGTGAGTCTGTTTTCTTTCCTTTATTTGTGTTAGTCTGTGTGATTTGTTTTAAAAGTCTGTTCATATTTGTTTTAATTTTATCAACTTTTTGTTTGTCCACTTTACCTGAACCTCTGTGTTTGTCTGAATCCCCCCCTCCTATTCTGATAAGGCATGTGTATTGGTTGTATTCCAAATTTGTACTGATTAACTGATTCCTCGAAGTATAATTCTATTTAATCGGTATAATTCGAACCATGTATCGATACTGTTTAAATGTCTGATTTTTGGCTACGATTGTGTATGTTAATGCTAATATAGTCGAGTCGACATGTGTCGTCAATTAGTTTCAACTGTCCGAACAATAACAAATCGACTTACTTCTGCTAAGCATTTGTTGAATCAATTAAGAACCAGCTTTGTTTACTTATAGCTGTTGATTTGGATCAGTAATGTAAAAAGGATTGTTTGGTTTAAATTCTGAATTGGGGGGCATGTGCACTCGTGCACAGCATGTGCATTGGTGCACCTCATGTGCTTTGTGCACGACCTGTGGCCTGCATAAAGGTCTTTGTTAAGCTTTAAATAATTTGACAACATATGCTGTCAGATATATTCTACTGCCCATACCTTGCTTTAGTTTAAAAGTATTAAACCTTTTAAAAGTTAAGTCTGCCAGGGAATGTTGATGGGGCTTAATACTTAAATAACTAATTGGAATCTGAAAATAGGAAGGCACATGGGAGGGTACTGTGATATTCTAAAACAGGCTGTTAAAAGGGGTGGTGTTTAGGCTTATAAAGGGAAGAGGACCTGGAGGATAGATGGACAGAATTAGAAGGGGGGAAAGAAAAATACATACACTGTGAGGAGTTTTGAAAGAGAGAGCTTGAAATACTTACAAAGAGATACAGACATAGAGGGATACCTAGACTGAGAGGATTGAAAAGGATAGAACTGATTTTAGGAAAACACAGATAGAGGGAGGTGAAGAGATAGAAAGTATACAATCAACAATCAGAAACTGTTTCTTCCTATTGTTATTTGGGTTTTCAGTTGTTCAACTTGTTAAATCAATTCTGATTCTTTGAAGTTCCAGTTGTGTCTATTAGTCGAGTGTTTTCATTGGTTTACTACTGGTTTGGTCTGCCTGGAGTTCTGATTCTACTCCACTGGGTGTTGCTGTCATTTGGCTACTTCTTTCTATTGGCCATAATTGCATTTCATGCGCTTGAGCCTGTTATGCTGTGTTGTTTTGTTTGCTGCTGCCCTGTCCTGCTGCTATTGCTAGTCCTGTTTCTTTTTGCTGCTGATTTCCACATCTTCTTCTTCTTCTCCTTTGCATTTTCAGCATTTTCAGGTACACATTTCAAGTTCCATGTTGATGTAATTGAAACAGTTTGAAAGCATGAAATGAAAAAGGTTGAGGAAGTTCAAGTATTTGTTGTAGTATTCATAGTACATTAACAGGCCTGTGAAAATTGATTAGTTTATAATCCAACAGTTCGAAAGTATGTACTGATATTCGACTGAGTTTACCCTTTTGTATTTTAGCTCGGTAGTTGTTTGTTAGTATGGGCATGTATACTTCGACCTTATACAATACTGTTTCTGTTTCATTTAGTCATTTTTTTTAGTTAAGACTAGTCCACATAAGTTTAGTTAAGTTCAACTCAAGAAATGTTCGGATTAAGTGTTGTATTTCGTTAGCTCGTACATGATTCCTTGTCAAATTAAAGCATTTTACTTTGCCAGCTATCCTTTAATCTAGTCCAAATAATTTTAGTTAAGTTCAACTCAAGAAATGTTCGATTTAAGTATTGCATTTCATCAATCTCATGTGTAATCTTTTGTTCGACCAAAGCATTTTCGTAAGGCATGACGTCTTTTTACTTTATAGGTAATTAATCAGAAATTGATAGGAGTCTGGTTTAGGCCGAAGTATATACTTCAATTAGCATACATTTTTCTTTCTTCTATCTCTGGAAATAAAATAATAGAAATGTAGTCACTGTAGGATACCCTTCTAAAATAATGAGACGAGCCTCGCCGAACGAAAAATGCAATTGCGGGGCCCTCAACAACTAATCATAATAGTTAGAATTCAGGCTAGGCCGTTTAGTGAATCTCATGGCCTTCTCAAAAAAAAAAAATAACGCGTTAGACTCTTTAGGCGCGGCTTAATTAAATTATACTCTTAAAATCGGGTGCACATTGATGTGACCCAAATCCAAGTCTCAACGGAGTCAAAATGTGTTAACAACTACGGGTGCATTGACTGTGACGTGGTTTGAGATGCATTTTTACGACGTTGCAATTCTATAAAAATAATGATAATAATAAAAGCGGTTTAAACTTAATAAAAGCACATGAGACACAACATGTATTTAAATCAGATATTTAGCCATTATAACAGTTTAAGCGACCGTGCTAGAACCACGGGATTCGAGGGTGCCTAACACCTTCCCTCGGGTCAACAAAATTCCTTACTTAGAATTTTTGGTTCGCAGACTTCATTTGGAAAAGTTGAAAATTTCCTCGATTTGGGATTCAAGATAAACCGGTGAGTTGGGACACCAAAAGCCAAACCTTTCCCAAGTGGCGACTCTGAATTAAATAAATAATCCCATTTCGAATATTGTCACTTAAATTGGAAAAACTCCCCTCGCGCATTAACCCTCCGGGGCGGGCGCGCAAAAAGGAGGTGTGACAGCTCTGGCGACTCTGCTGGGGAAATTGTTCCCAGAACCACTGGTTCAGGGTTCAAGAATTCGAGCTTAGAATAATTGTTATATTTGGCTTTATTATCTGATCTTTATTACATGTTTTTGCATAACGTGCTAAATGTTGTCTTTTACCGCTTTGATATTATCTGAACTGTATATAAACTGTGCCGAAACCCTTCTCTTCTTACCTCCGGGGAGAAGCTCGCTGGTCGAGACTCCCTATTCTGTTAGTGTCAATACTTGAAATAAGAAAGAGGTCGGACAAGTTACAAAGCCGGACGATCTCGCGGGTCCCCGGTACGTAGCCCCCTCCTCGACTCGAGTTGTCCGCTCGGGTACACGGTCTAGAACAAATACCCAGGTTACGAACCTAGAATAACTTGACTTCATGCCGGATCCCTAGTAGGAACGCTTATTTGCATCATGTTGCATTTGACTTAGGGGACTCAACACAGGGGTTGGGTCCGTCTAGGACAGGCAACCTGAAATGAAAGGACCATCATGCTGCATTCCTATCTATGTGTGCATTTATTTGCTTCAGTTCCGCATGTCGACCGGTTCCTAAAAAGGGAAAAATAGCAGCGTAGGGGAGATAATTACTTATGTTGGAAAAATAAAACCAATGTCCAAGTAGTATCAAAACCTCGCCGGAATTTTTCTAAAAAAAAAAAATTTGTCTTTTTATTGAGAGTTAAAAAAAAAATATAATATAAAAATTTTCTTTTATCACTTTCAAAATAAAAAAAAGAGAAGGTATTTATTTTAGAAAGTAAAAAAAAAACGGAAATTCATAATTCAAAAAAATGTGTTGTTTCTGTTGTAGTACCCCTTTTATAAATTCAGACTAATAGTCCGAATATTGCCTAAAAAAGAAAATATTTTTCTTTAGTCTTTATCTTTTTTTCAAAAATAATAAAAATACTTATTCTTGATTTCTAGGTTTATTTGATTTTCTCTATTCATGATATGCCCGAACTACGCCGGTTTGATTCTCACCGGATGTGAGATACGTAGGCAACCCTCGTCGGGTTCAACCCCATTTTCGCTAAAATAGCCAAAATCAATAAATAAATAAAAAAAAATGTGTCAAATTTTTAAAAGGGTCATAAATAAGTCGGGTGACGTTGTTTTGTCATAAATAGCCGAATGTTCCCGAAAGGGACGTCGGAAGGCTGACTTCGCATAAACAGCCACCTTTGGGTCTTGTTTAGCATTTTTGTCCAGTTGACCCACACAGCCTTAAAATCTTCATCCCCGAAGTGTTTAATGGCCGTGTTCAAAACTTGACCCCCTCTGTAAAATATTTTTGAGTCAGTCATTTTGTTAAAATCACCTTAATAAAAGTGCAGGATGAGCACGATGCAAAATGAACATTTTTCAATAATGACAAAAATTCCTGTCGAGTTACGGCTATGGTGGAATGATCTAGGTGTTAAAGGACAAAATGAGGTTAAGAAATATCTGAAAGGTCTTGTGGGTTTATTGGAAATCCAGCCTCGGGGAGATATCATAAGAGCTTTGGTTACCTACTGGGACCCGGCGCACAATGTTTTCCATTTCTCTGATTTTGAACTCACCCCGACTTTGGAAGAAATGGCCGGATACATCGAGAATACTGAGCTTCCCTTAAGGGAAAAATACTTGGTCGCCCCAAGAGTCGTCACGTTACATCGATTCCTAGATTCATTGAAGATACCTAGAACAGTCCACAACCCGGATCTGGCAGCCGGATTTTGTACTCCATGCTTCATATATGATAGGTACGGTCATGAGGGGGATTCAATAATCCAATCAACAAACTGTGCAGCAAAGGAGTTCGTCAGAAGTGGGACGAGCACAGACGGGTAGCGTTCATGATAATGTTCCTGGGCCTTCTGGTATTTCCAAGGAAAGATGGAAACATTGATTTGAAGGTATCTGGGGTCGTCAGCACTTTACTCACGCAAAGTGACAGTACTCTCGCGCCAATGGTGGTATCTGACATCTTTCGGGCTCTCACAGCTTGTAAAGCTGGAGGAAATTTCTTCGAAGGTTGTAACTTGCTCCTACAGATATGGATGACCGAGCACCTCTGCCATCATTCCGAGATTTTTAGCCATGGTTCCTCGGAAAAGACGTGCATAGAAGAATCTTACACGAGAACCAAAGAGATCAGTTTGCCCAAGGGAGTCCTGGCATGGACCTCGTTCTTTCAAGCTCTTACCGCCAGCCAAATACAATGGACGTTGGGATGGTTGCCTGTTGATGAGATCCTATATATGTCTGCAGCTAAAACTCATTTCTTATTGATGGGGCTTAAGAGCATTCAACCTTACGCACCCTGCCGAGTCTTGAGACAGTTCGGAAGATGTCAGACAGTACCTCATGAGGAAGATCTTAGCGCTCAAGCAGTTGAGATAAGTCCTAACGGACAGTTCCCAGAAGCAAAGATTCGCCAAATCTGGAATGAAGGTCAATATTTGAAATCAGATACTTGCGTGCGGGATCGAGCCAAAGGAGAAACGGCGCCAGGTTACCTTGCATGGTACAGAAGGGAACTTGAGCATGAAAGGCCAGCTAAGAGACCCCACATCCGAAATCTCGCCGAGTCATCACAAAGGCATTGGGATTGGTTAGCAAAGGAAAAAGGCTATTGTGCCGAAATCAGCAGGTTAAGGCAGCAAGTAGAAGGCATGAAATACGAGCACAACGTGCAAATTGCTACCGATTTGGGAGAGCGGAACAGGTTAATTCAAGAAAATGAAATGCTCAAAGCCCAGATCAAACAGATAAGGTTGGATGCAGATAAACAGCCAAGGCGTCGATCAGACGAACACCTGATAAAAAGGCTAAAAAGCGAGATCAGAGAATGGCAAGATGGTTTGGAGAAATCTGAAAACGTCATAGCAGAGCTCAAGGCACAGTGGGATACAAGAGCAGATAAGCATCGTCGACACCTGAATCGATTGGAAGGCGACCACGAGAAAACTATTGCTGAAATAAAGGGGGAGATGGCTACACTTAAGACCAAAGCAGCTAATCAAGCCAAGGATTTCCAAATTGAGAGCAGATATTGGTACGACTCAATAGCCCAGATGAAGTTGGAAGTACGGCGACTAAAGCATCAGCATGTACAAGATGCTCAAATCTTCGAGATATGCAGCGATCAGATAAAACGCCTGTTCGAAGAGAAGAAGCAAACCAGAGATAGGATCAAGGCTATTGCCCATGCCATCACCAGACGATGTCTACGATGTGAGAACATGTCCAGCGTTACCGTCCTCTCGGCAGCAATGAGTTATGTCAAGCAGACTATGCACGAGCTGGAGCAACTTGAGAGGGATCTCACGCCTAGGACCGCGGCGAGGCCGAACGATGCCCCGCGGAAACCAATTTTCAAAACCATAATGCACTCATAAGTCAAAACTGTATCTTAGCACTTTCTGCCTATTTTTCCCATCAGGGTGATTTTTAGTCTATTTTTGAGTCTAGGTTTATTTTCAAAGTTTGCCCTTTCTTTTGCAAATGTAGCTTGTAATAGAACGTTTCAACAATAAAGAGGTTGTTTCTTTTACGCTCATTTGTGTTTTTCGAACTATGTAATGATCTAATTCACGTAGGCATCGTGATACGTAGGCAATCCTCATCGGATCCGGTCGCATTTCTTTTACTGCAAAAATAAAAAATAAAAAAAAAACATAAAAGAAAAACAAAAGAGAAAAAGAAAAAGAAAAGAAAGAAAAAAGAAAACTAATAAAAATGCCGGAATGACGCATGCTCTCGTAGCAAACATATAGTAATCCACTTAACTGTATAGGTGCATCATGCCCAACGTAAGATTAACTATCTGTTATTTGCTACAAATTAACCGTGCGTTTGTCATTGAGTATTTCCAGGGTTTTTTGAAAAGACGGTTGGTTTGGTGAAAGTCTGGCCTCGCATTCATATTTCACGAGGTCAAGGAGAAGTGTTCAACTACCTGTTGTTAGGGCCAGAAGCAGTACTCACACTTACTTCACCAGGTCAAAAGGAAGTGTGGAAATGTCTTCAGAAATTTCACTGCAAACGATCCCTGTTTCCGAGAAAAGCTCGATCTCAGCCGTCCTCACACCTGAATCCGCAACTGCGGAGGAAAATAGAATCCTACGGCTCCGCATGCTGGAAATGCTGGACGATTGGAATAATGGGAAAGAGCCGCCAAGTGTCGTCCCCGGATTCCCTGAATTATTCTCCAGGTCAAGTGGAACGTCTAATGTCCCCATAAATTATCCTGCTACCCCATTTGGGTACCCGGCCACCTCAGCCTTCTCCGCTGGATCGCCTTCTGAGCCTCATCCCCGAATGTCATCCACTGATGCAAGCATGAACATCTTTACTGCATCGCCTTGTCCGGTTACGGCACAGCCTACCACGTACAAGCCAAGCTTTGACTCATCCTCTTTTACATTCCAAGCCCCATCGTTCTCAATGGAACCAACTAGGTTCGCTACCAGTACTAATCCTCTACCGCCTCAGTGCGAGCTTGCACCCGGGCAGGATCAGAACCCCAGAATTGCAGAACAAAATGAGATTGCCAAGAGAATGAGAAGCCTTGAACAAAGTTTGAAGAATATGCAAGGATTGAGCGGACAAAAGAGCGTCTCTTACGCTGACCTGTGCATGTTCCCTCACGTGCACCTGCCAACGGGTTTCAAGACCCCCAAGTTTGAGAAATACGATGGGCACGGTGACCCCATTGCACACCTTAAGAAATACTGCAACCAATTGCGGGGAGCCGGTGGAAAAGAAGAACTGCTAATGGCATATTTTGGGGAAAGTCTAGTAGGGATAGCTTCGGAATGGTATATGGATCAGGAAATGTCCCGATGGCATATATGGATTGATCTCGCCAGAGATTTTGTAAAACAATTCCAGTATAACATCGACATTGCGCCAGACCGAAACTCTCTGTCGAATTTGAAGAAGAAGCCTTCGGAAAGCTTTAGAGAGTATGCTATTAAGTGGCGTGAACAGGCGTCAAGAGTGAAGCCTCCCATGGAGGAAGTGGAAATGGTCACCACCTTTCTCCAGGCTCAAGAGTCTGACTATTTCCAAAACATGATGTCAGCCATGGGTAAGCCATTCGCAGAAGCGATCAAGATTGGAGAGATGGTGGAAAACGGTTTGAAAACAGGTAGGATTCTGAGTCAAGCGGCCATAAGGGCAACCTCCCAGGCTGTCCAAAGCGGATCTGGAGGAACGGCAAGGGGGAAGAAGAAGGAAGAAACGACTATGGCAGCCTCCGAAGCAAGGGAGTATCGTCATCCCAAGCCCCATTTTCCGGAAAGAGCCCCACATCACTACTACCCCCACTCAAATTTGGCATATGTTCATCAACCTTATATGGTCATGAATGCCCAACCTTATAACCACCCACCACAACAAGCCAACCGAGGCCCAGCTCCACCTCCCAGAAATCAGCCTCCTTACCGCAACCACTATAACCCACAACCCCCGCAGAATAACTACCGCCCCCAGGAGCCACCTCGACGGCGGGCTTTCACGCCCATCGGTGAACAATACTCTACTTTGTTCCCTAAGCTAGTCCAGTTGGGTTTCTTGCAATCAATCCCCCAAACGAGGCAAAACCCAACATCGCCTTCTTACAAAGCCGGAGTCAGATGCGCTTATCATTCAGGGGCCGAGGGACATGATACAAATGACTGCTGGTCATTGAAAAGAGTGGTCGAAAATCTGATAGAGCAAGGGAAGATAGTGCTAAGGGACGAGGAGATCCCGAATGTAACTAACAATCCACTACCTGCTCACAATAATAGGCCGCTGATCGGAATGATTTGTGAAGACAAAGAGTTCGACCCTGCTCTGAAAGCCATAATTGCCATTGTCGACACGGGGAAGAGGCCCGAAATGGACCAAAAACCAGAAAAGGGGGAAGGGGTCAAAGCTATAAAGGAAGTGCCTGAAAAGAAGGTGGAGAAAAAGTGGTACCTGTAAAAAATGAAGTTCTCTACATACCACGAGGTCGAGCTGAGAAGACGCAAAACTTCGGGATCAAAAAGACGAAACCTATGTATGTGCCGAAAGGGGCCTATGTGGTCCGGGGGACGATTCAACCACCTCGGCTGAATGAGCCAGTGGTTATCGGACGCGTGCCACAAAAGCCAATGACCAACCCGTCCACAGTGCCGTGGAATTATCAAAAGACTTTAGTAATGTACAAAGGTAAAGAGGTCATGGGAGAACTTCCAGAAAATACTTTCATTGGAAGGTATTCAAATACCCAAGAACTGAACAACGCCACACAAAGGCGCTTCCCGCCAAAGAAGCCCGTGAGTGTTGAAGAAGCGGAAGTGTTCTTCCAACAAATGAAAATGCCGGATTACGAAGTGATAGATCAGCTGCGCAAGTACCCTGAGCAAGTATCCATGCTGTCATTATTGATGAGGTCAACCGAGCATCAAAAGATCCTGCTGAAAACCCTGAATGAAGCATATGTACCAGTTGAAACCTCGGTGGAGCAACTAGAGCGGATGACAGAAAGATTCTTCGCCGTCAACCAAATCTCTTTCAGCAAGAATGATTTGCCCCCAGAAGGAGCAGCACATAACAAGGCTTTGCATCTAACAGTTAAATGCGAAGACTATTATGTCAAGCGGGTAATGTTGGATGGAGGATCAGGTGTTGACATTTGCCCGCTCTCCACGCTACAAAGAATGGAAATTGGGACGGGAAGAATCCGACCTAACAATGTCTGCGTAAGAGCTTTCGACGACATCAAGAGAGATACCATGGGAGAAATAGACCTACTGTTGGTCATAGGACCAGTCGAATTTCGAGTAACCTTCCAGGTTATCGACATGGACACATCCTACAATTTTCTCATTGGCAGACCTTGGATCCATGCAGCAGGAGCCGTTCCTTCCACTCTTCACCAGATGGTGAAGTTCGAGTACGAAGACCGAGAGATCGTGGTCCACGGGGAAGATGAGCATGCCATTTATCGGGATCCATCCATCCCGTACCTTGAACCGAGGGAAGGGAGCGAACATACAGTCTATCAAGCTTTCGAGATTGTACTGGCAGAGCAGCACGAAGAGGGAATACCCTGCCCCCAGCCCTTCTTGTCTAACGCCTCGTTTATGGTGGCCAAAGAGATGATTCGGCACGGATTTAGGCCAGGGAAGGGACTTGGACGAACCCTTCAGGGAATAACAGAACCCATTACTTTGCCAGTCATCAAGAAACCTTTTGGACTAGGTTTCAAACCTACTCCAGCGGACGAAGAATGGGCAAAGAAAAGGAGAAATGAGGGTTAGAAGTTACCTCAACCACTGCCGGATTTATATGCAACTTTCATCAGGCCAAAGTGCGTTGAAGAAGATGATGAGGTCTTCACAGCTGAGGAAATCGAGGAGATATGTGGGGCAATGAGGGAAATGCTCTACGAGATCCACATGGTTCAGCCAGGTAAAGGAACGAGCACTGCTGAGATGCTGTACATGGGGCCGAGCACCCAACTCCAAAACTGGGAGGCTACGCCATTCCCGATTAGACGGAAGTCCGGGTAGACCTGTCCTGCCACCTTTCCTGTGTCACAAGTTATCTCCGGGACATAACTTGAACGTTTTCTTCTTTTCTTTGTTGTTGTTTTGAATCCCTAGTTGTAAACATTGTTGTCTTCCAACTTTCCAAAGAAAATAAAAAAAAAATCGTCATTGCTTCCCCATTCTTTCCTTTGTTCTAATTTTTTGTTATTTTTCCTTTTATCTTTCTTTTCAGTCCTAATAATGCGGCTTTAAATATGACATGCTTGCGGACTCCACGCCCAGATCACAATGAGTTATTTAACTGCGAATTAATGAACCCAGAACCAGAATATGATGCGGAAGAGGCTTTTAGGGAGATAAACTGAGAGTTGGAATATTTCGAGAATAAACCTAAGCCAAATCTGAATGACACTGAACCGGTAAATTTAGGAACCCCGGAAGAAATCCGGGAGACCAAGATAAGCATTCACACGGACAAGAAAATGCGAGAGGCGATAATTCAACTTCTTTTTGAATTCAAAGATGTGTTTGCTTGGTCATATGATGACATGCCGGGACTAGGTGTTGATCTGGTGGTTCATAAATTGCCAATTCATCCTGACTGTCCTCCAGTCCAACAAAAGCAACGAAAGTTCAAAACTGAGGTCAGTGACAAGATTAAGGAGGAGATCACCAAGCAACTGAAAACAGGAGTGATCCGGGTAGTCCAATATACAACATGGTTGGCGAATGTGGTTCCAGTACCAAAAAAGGACGGGAAAACTCGGGTATGTGTAGATTACCGAGATCTGAACAGAGCGAGTCCTAAAGATAACTTCCCGCTGCCCAACATCCACATCCTCGTTGACAATTGTGCCAAACACGAGATACAGTCTTTTGTAGATTGTTATGCTGGGTATCACCAGGTATTGATGGATGAAGAGGACGCCGAGAAAACTGCCTTCACCACGCCTTGGGGCACCTACTGTTACCGGGTCATGCCATTTGGTCTGAAGAATGCTGGGGCTACTTACATGAGGGCCATGACTGCCATTTTACATAACATGATGCACCAGGAAATAGAGGTGTACGTGGAAGACGTGATAGTCAAGTCCAGGACGCAGGATAATCACATCCAAGACTTGAGGAAATTCTTCGAGAGATTAAGGAAGTATGACTTGAAGCTAAACCCGGCCAAATGCGCTTTCGGAGTTCCGTCGGGCAAACTTTTGGGCTTCATCGTAAGCAGGAGAGGAATTGAGCTAGATCCAACTAAGATAAAATCCATCAGAGATCTACCTCCCCGGAGAACAAAGAAAGACGTGATGAGTCTGTTGGGCAGGTTGAATTACATCAGTCGGTTCATTGCCCAGCTGACAAGCACGTGCGAGCCCATATTCAAGTTGTTAAGGAAAGACGCAGCGATCAAATGGACAGTTGAGTGTCAAGAAGCCTTTGATAAAGTCAAAGAATACCTTTCAAATCCCCCGGTCTTGGTCCCTCCAGAACCGGGAAGGCCACTTTTCTTGTATCTAACAGTCTTGGAGAACTCTTTCGGTTGCGTCCTCGGGCAACACGACATAACCGGAAAGAAGGAACAAGCAATTTACTACTTGAGCAAGAAATTCACCGGCTACGAGGCCAAATACACTCTGCTGGAAAGGACATGCTGCGCTCTCACATGGGTTGCTCAAAAGTTGAGACATTATCTCCAAGCCCACACTACATTCCTCATAAGCAGGTTGGATCCTTTGAAGTATATATTCCAAAAACCAATGCCTACTGGGAGACTGGCTAAATGGCAAATCTTGCTTACGGAATTCGACATAGTTTATGTCACTCGCACGGCAATGAAAGCCCAGGCGCTAGCAGATCATTTGGCCGAAAATCCGGTCGATGAGGAATACCAGCCATTGGATACCTACTTTCCAGATGAAGAGGTAAACACCGTAGAAGTGATCTCGGAAGAAGCTCATGTTTGGAAGATGTTCTTTGACGGAGCCGTGAACGCCAAGGGTGTAGGGATTGGGGCAATTTTGATCTCGCCTTCCGGTCAGCATTATCCCGCCACAGCTAGACTGCGTTTCTTTTGCACAAACAATACAGCTGAGTATGAAGCCTGCATTATGGGCATGCATATGGCAATCGATCAGGATGTCGAAAACTTACTGATTATGGGAGATTCTGACCTGATCATCCGGCAAGCTCAAGGCGAGTGGGAAACTCGGGATGTCAAACTTATCCCATACCGACAACATGTGGAGGACCTCAGCAAGCGCTTTACCTCAATAGAGTTCAGGTATATTCCGAGGTGTCACAATGAACTAGCAGATGCACTTGCTACTTTGGCTTCAATGCTACCCTACCCGGGCAACACCCACGTCGATCCTTTGGAAATCCAAATCAAGGAAAGACACGGTTACTGCAGTGTAATCGAGGCAGGATCAAATACGCATCCTTGGTACCATGACATCAAGAGGTTCCTGAAGACGCAAGAATACCCTGAGCACGCTACTGGAGATCAAAAGAGGACCATTAGGCGACATGCAAGTGGTTTCTTTTTGAGCGGTGAATTGTTATATAAGAGGACCCCGGACCTCAATCTCCTAAGATGTGTCGATATCGAGGAAGCAAGAAAGATCATGCACGAAGTACACGCGGGTGTGTGCGGACCTCACATGAACGGGTATGTCTTAGCGAAGAAAATCCTTCGAGCAGGTTATTACTGGATGACCATGGAAAAGGATTGCTTTAGCTTCGTTCGGAAATGTCATCAGTGTCAGGTGCACGGTGATTTGATTCACGCACCTCCCACGGAACTGCATCCCATGTCTGCGCCTTGGCCATTTGTCGCCTGGGCATGGACGTCATTGGACCAATTGAAATAAAAGCCTCGAATGGACACAGGTTTATACTGGTTTCCATAGATTACTTCACAAAATGGGTAGAGGCTGTCACTCTCAAGTCGGTCACTAAGAAAGCTGTGGTGGATTTTGTACACTCAAATCTTATCTGTCGCTTCGGCATTCCTGCGACTATCATTACAAATAACGCAGCCAACTTGAACAGTCACTTGATCGGAGATGTATGCGAGCAATTCAAGATAACGCATAGGAATTCCACGCCTTATCGGCCAAAGGCTAATGGAGCTGTGGAAGCGGCAAACAAAAACATCAAGAAGATTTTGAGGAAGACCATCCAAAGTTCCCGACAGTGGCATGAGCAGTTGCCATTTGCATTGTTGGGGTACCGCACTACGGTACGCACATCGGTGGGAGCAACTCCTTATCTTTTGGTTTATGGGACCGAGGCTGTAATACCGGCAGAGGTAGAAATTCCTTCGCTTCGAATCATTGTCGAAGCAGAAATCGAGGACAGCGAGTGGGTCAAGACTCGGCTAGAGCAATTGACGTTGATTGATGAAAAGCGAATGGCCGCAGTTTGTCACGGACAGTTATACCAACGAAGGATGGCCCGTGCTTACAACAAGAAAGTCCGACCCCGGAATTTCGAAGTAGGTCAGCTGGTACTGAGGCGTATTCTGCCGCATCATGAGGAAGCAAAAGGGAAGTTTGCTCCGAATTGGAAAGGCCCATACATCGTAAGGAAGATATTGCCAAGAGGAGCATTGTATCTAGGTGATATCGAAGGAAATGACCCCGACACAGCAGTAAATGCAGATGCAGTCAAGAGATACTACGTCTAAATCATACTCCAGTGGTCCTGACACGTTTGAAAATGGCGAAGGTTTTATTCCCCACTACTCCCCAAACACTACCCAATTCTCTCTACCAACTTTTGAGCCGCTTACAAAACAAAAAAAAAAGAACAAAAAAAAAAAAAAAACAGCAGCAAAAACAAAACATTGATTGAGGCCTGAACTACGTTTGACTTGATTCCGAAAGGATACGTAGGCAGCCTCTCCCTGAGGTTCAGTCACATCAACAATAAAATCCCATTCACCCTGAAATTGAAAACCGGGGCACGTCGAGCAGTTGAGAAGTTAGTATCCGCTACCTCTCTTTACCAAGCACAAGCCTTCAGATCAATTACCAAATATGGTGGGGAACCAATAAGCGTCACAAATGGAGACCAGCACACTCTGAATTGAGAGAGATAAAATGAGAGAGTCTCGGCGGTGAAAACCTTCGGGCACCACGAGGCGACGGGAGTAGAGAAACCAAAATGAGAGAGCTTGTTTAGTAAAAACTCGCAAAGAGTGCTATCAAGCGATGACAGGAAGAGAAATGAGAGAGGTCAGCCAACGAAAACCCGCAAAGGGCGCTGTTGGCCGAAAAAAGAATGACTCCACCCCAAGAAGGTTTCGGCAAAATGCCACCGATTTGGAATCACAGATCCGTTCGGGTTCAGGAAAATGCAAGTTCTTGGAAGGTCAGACGTCCAGTCCAAAGAGCATGTCATGTCCTTTAAAGCTAGCATTATCTTCCTCAGATAAGTCTTTCTCGTCCTGCAAAGGACACTCTGCTTTCTGATTTGTTTTCTCCTTTCTTTGCTTCCTTCGAATCCCTTTTATGTTTTAATCCCAAGTTCAGGACACACCGGAAAGGGCAGGTGGCAGGTTTGTTTGCATGGAATCCCGTCTCATGAAGGAAAGCGCCTCATCTCGTTGATTGCCCAAGCCTGATGAATCACGACGTTTGATGGTGTTTCAGAGTAAAAAGGAAAGAGAGGAATTTTGAAATCTTCCCCAACAAGTCCGCCTTCGGACAAATCCCCACAGAGTTTCCCCCCTGTACAAATCCCCGTAGAGTTTCTCCTTTTGTACAATCTCCCACAGAGTCTCCCCAATATAAATGAAAAAAAAAAAGAAGAAAAAGAAAAAAAAGGAGAGAAAAAAATCCCCGTCGGAATTTCATCAGCACATCCCCAGCGAGTCCTTTTGTAAATATTCCCCAACAAGCTTACCCCAACAAACCCTGGGAAACTCGTTTTGAAACAAAAACCCAGCATACCCCATTGTACAGAATCCGTACAAAGAATCCACTTTGTAAATGTTCCCCCCACAGAGCTTCCTTTTGTACAAATTCCCACAGAGCACCTCCAATAGAATCTCCGTTGAGAACCTTCAATCAAAACGGGACAAAAAGAAGAGAGGCCTTACGAGGCAAATCATCGCAGAGTCTGGAAATACAAGCCTGAACAGTCTAGAAGGGTTTCGCCATTCGAATCAAATCAATGGAAGAACTTCACAACGGAAATAAAGACGCAAGAAAGCAACTGGAAATGATCAAGGTCACCAAACCGACCGTCATTTCCGGACTAACAATTGTTCTTTGTCTGAAAAGTTGAAACAGGTATAATCCAAGACAACCGTGCAAGAAGCAGGTGTCACCCAAAGAAGAAGGTACACGGGTACAAGAAATACTTTGGCAATGATGAATTCACTCGAAAGGTAAGTTTCAACGAAACTCCCTTTTACCTTCAACTAAAACAAGAAAATTCAAAAAAAGAGATCGTTTAGTATTCTTGAACTTTGTCCCCAGCCAGTCAGCATTAGGGTTTTAAACCCTAAACTGAATTTTTTTTTCCTTTAATCAACATTAAGGATTTAAACCCTAAACTGAACTTTTTTCCTTTCAGCAAGCATTAGGGTTTTAAACCCTAAACTGAGCTTTTCCATGCAATCAGCATTAGGGTTTTAAAACCCTAAACTAAATTTTTTCCTTTAATCAGCATTAGGGTTTTAAACCCTAAACTGAACTTTTTCCTTTCAGTCAGCATTAGGGTTTTAAACCCTAAACTGAATTTTCCCTTTAGTCAGCATTAGGGTTTTAAACCCTAAACTGAACTTTTTCCATTTAGTCAGCGTTAGGGTTTTAAACCCTAAACTGAGCTTTTCCATGCAATTAGCATTAGGGTTTTAAACCCTAAACTGAACTTTTCCTTTCAGCCAGCATTAGGGTTTTAAACCCTAAATTGAGCTTTTCCATGCAATCAGCATTAGGGTTTTAAACCCTAAACTGAATTTTCCTTTTAGTCAGCATTAGGGTTTTAAACCCTAAACTGAACTTTTTCCTTTCAGCCAGCATTAGGGTTTTAAACCCTAAACTGAACTTTTTCCTTTCAGCCAGCATTAGGGTTTTAAACCCTAAACTGAGCTTTTCCATGCAATCAGCATTAGGGTTTTAAACCCTAAACTGAATTTTCCCTTTAGTCAGCATTAGGGTTTTAAACCCTAAACTGAACTTTTTCCTTTCAGCCAGCATTAGGGTTTTAAACCCTAAACTGAGCTTTTCCATGCAATCAGCATTAGGGTTTTAAACCCTAAACTGAATTTTCCTTTCAGCCAGCATTAGGGTTTTAAACCCTAAACTGAGCTTTTCCATGCAATCAGCATTAGGGTTTTAAACCCTAAACTGAATTTTCCTTTTAGTCAGCATTAGGGCTTTAAACCCTAAACTGAGCTTTTCCATGCAATCAGCATTAGGGTTTTAAACCCTAAACTGAATTTTCCTTTTAGTCAGCATTAGGGTTTTAAACCCTAAACTGAACTTTTCCTTTCAGCCAGCATTAGGGTTTTAAACCCTAAATTGAGCTTTTCCATGCAATCAGCATTAGGGTTTTAAACCCTAAACTGAATTTTCCTTTTAGTCAGCATTAGGGTTTTAAACCCTAAACTGAATTTTCCCTGCAGTCAGCATTAGGGTTTTAAACCCTAAACTAAACTTTTCCTTTCAGCCAGCATTAGGGTTTTAAACCCTAAACTGAGCTTTTCCATGCAATCAGCATTAGGGTTTTAAACCCTAAACTGAATTTTCCCTTTAGTCAGCATTAGGGTTTTAAACTCTAAACTGAACTTTTTCCTTTCAGCCAGCATTAGGGTTTTAAACCCCAAACTGAGCTTTTTCATGCAGTCAGCATTAGGGTTTTAAACCCTAAACTGAACTTTTCCTTTCAGCCAGCATTAGGGTTTTAAACCCTAAATTGAGTTTTTCCATGCAATCAGCATTAGGGTTTTAAACCCTAAACTGAATTTTCCTTTTAGTCAGCATTAGGGTTTTAAATCTTAAACTGAACTTTTTCCTTTCAGCCAGCATTAGGGTTTTAAACCCTAAACTGAGCTTCTTCATGCAATCAGCATTAGGGTTTTAAACCCTAAACTGAATTTTTCTTTAGTCAGCATTAGGGTTTTAAACCCTAAACTGAATTTTTCTTTAGTCAGCATTAGGGTTTTAAACCCTAAACTGAATTTTTCCTTTAGTCAGCATTAGGGTTTTATACCCTAAACTGAATTTTTCCTTCGTTCGGCATTAGGGTTTTAAACCCTGAACTGAACCTTTCCCTAGCTAGTCGGTATTAGGGCTTCAACCCTGAACTAAGCATACATATCCTCTTTCATCAATTTTATGAACTTCCTGGCGAATAATTAACGAAATTTTCCTAGTGAGACTAGGTCAGAAAATTTCGTTCGTTTGTTTTCTCCCACAGGTCTGACCTCGAGCCACATGGATCGAAATGACCCACGAGATGAGTCCCAGTTCGGAATCAAAGAAGAAAAAGAAAAAAAAATGTCCCGAGATATCGGAGTAAATGGAAGGCGGATTGACTCCAACATTTGACTAAGGTCCTGAACCCTGCCAATCGCGCCTCACTCAGTATCCCGGAAATTAAACAAGTCGCCGCAACTCGCAAGCATCAAGATTCAGATCGGAGTCTGCAAGCAGAATCAGCTAAGACCCAAGATCAAGTCGTAAAAGAATCATAGATAGGAATCTTGTAACTAGCAGTTGACATGCATATAAGTAGTTAGTTCAGTTTCTAATTTTCGTTTGGTTGTAATAAGGCGGTCAGTGACGCAGCAGTAACAACAGCAACAGCAGTAGCAGCAAGCATTGCAATCCCATGGTAGTCCCAGCTACCAAAACTTCTCGAACTACATTGACCTGATTCCTGTTTAGCCCAGGATATGTAGGAAATCTTTGAAGCAAGATTCGGTCAGATCTTTCAAAAAAAAAACATGCTTCATACGGAGTGGTCCATAGGCAAAAATCGCTCATACACGCTCACTTTATCTTTGCACGAAAACTCTTCGTGTTTCCGAACAAAGAGGGGCAGCTGTGAGCACGTGATTTTTGTTTTTTGCGCGACAGTCGCTCCAAAAGAATAAAAATTGGTCCTGCTGTACAATTTTTGGATTTCTGTGCGGCACTTTGTTGATTTATTTGTGACTTTGGCCCATTTTTATTTATTTACTTTATTAAAACAAAATTCAAAAAAAATGTGTACGTATCATGCATAATTTGAACCGTAACATGGTTTAAATAGAAAATCATAAATAGGCATCTTCGTCCGTGATTTTATTTTGTTTAATTTTACCTGTTTTGAAATATTTTAGTATGTGTGCAAATAATTGAATTGAGTGTGTATTTAATTTTAATTTGATTTTTTTTTGCTTAGTTTTGTTTTTAAAATAAATAAGAAAAAAAAAGAAATAAAATAATAAAAGAAAGAAAAGGAAAGACCCCTTCCGGACTTGGGCCAATTTGTTAAAATTGGCCCAACAAGCTCAGCCCAAAACCCAGGCCTGCCCGGTCCAGACCACCTGATACCCAGGGCGTCCAAACGACGCCGTTTTGGTCCAGTGTGATCTGGGCCGTTGATCTCAGATTGATCAACGTCCAAGATCACTTCCCCACAACCCACTGAGGAACCCGACCCGTTTTCACCCGGACCAACCCAAACCCTTTACCCTCAAAATGACACCGTTCCACTTAAGTCCTCAGATCCAGACCGTAGATCTAGATTGATCTAACGGTTGAGATCCGCCCACCCACTAACTATATAAACCCTTTGCCATACCCTGCCCCCCCTAGCCAACACCCCTGCCTTCGTCTTCACCAAACCCATCCCCTTCGAACCCTAGCCGCCCCTGTATCCTTCACCATGAAAGTCGGCGGCACGGACGCCGGTGACCTTGCCCTTAACACCATAGAACCCCCTCACCACCCTGAATATGGACCTGTTGACCATTTAGGTCAAATCATCCTCTAGGTCCTCGAATCTTCATTTGAAGATTCGAGTCAAAACTCGATCTACACCATTTAACCCCAGCTCCGCACCAGACACTCCCCAGACCCCCCTCGTGACCAAACCATACTTGGTTTGGTCCGAATCTGATCAGGGAAGCATGAATCCCAGATCTGAGTTTTGGAACTTTGTAGTTCTTCATCCCTGGCCCATGTCCGTCCGAGCCAAAGAGATTAAGGTCTAATGAACCTTAATCGAAGTGTTTCTCATCTGAGAAACACTTCGATTAAAGTCCGTTCAGCCTTAAGAAAGGTCTGTCCAAATCCGAGTTCAAACTTTTAACTTTTCAAGTTTTAAGGTGAGTCTGTTTTCTTTCCTTTATTTGTTTTAGTCCGTGTGATTTGTTTTAAAAGTCTGTTCATATTTGTTTTAATTTTATCAACTTTTTGTTTGTCCACTTTACCTGAACCTCTGTGTTTGTCTGAATCCCCCCCTCCTATTCTGATAAGGCATGTGTATTGGTTGTATTCCAAATTTGTACTGATTAACTGATTCCTCGAAGTATAATTCTGTTTAATCGGTATAAGTCGAACCATGTATCGATACTGTTTAAATGTCTGATTTTTGGCTACGATTGTGTATGTTAATGCTAATATAGTCGAGTCGACATGTGTCGTCAATTAGTTTCAACTGTCCGAACAATAACAAATCGACTTACTTCTGCTAAGCATTTGTTGAATCAATTAAGAACCAGCTTTGTTTACTTATAGCTGTTGATTTGGATCAGTAATGTAAAAAGGATTATTTGGTTTAAATTCTGAATTGGGGGGCATGTGCACTCGTGCACAGCATGTGCATTGGTGCACCTCATGTGCTTTGTGCACGACCTATGGCCTGCATAAAGGTCTTTGTTAAGCTTTAAATAATTTGACAACATATGCTGTCAGATATATTCTACTGCCCATACCTTGCTTTAGTTTAAAAGTATTAAACCTTTTAAAAGTTAAGTCTGCCAGGGAATGTTGATGGGGGTTAATACTTAAATAACTAATTGGAATCTGAAAATAGGAAGGCACATGGGAGGGTACTGTGATATTCTAAAACAGGCTGTTAAAAGGGGTGGTGTTTAGGCTTATAAAGGGAAGAGGACCTGGAGGATAGATGGACAGAATTAGAAGGGGGGAAAGAAAAATACATACACTGTGAGGAGTTTTGAAAGAGAGAGCTTGAAATACTTACAAAGAGATACAAACATAGAGGGATACCTAGACTGAGAGGATTGAAAAGGATAGAACTGATTTTAGGAAAACACAGATAGAGGGAGGTGAAGAGATAGAAAGTATACAATCAACAATCAGAAACTGTTTCTTCCTATTGTTATTTGGGTTTTCAGTTGTTCAACTTGTTAAATCAATTCTGATTCTTTGAAGTTCTAGTTGTGTCTATTAGTCGAGTGTTTTCATTGGTTTGCTACTGGTTTGGTCTGCCTGGAGTTCTGATTCTACTCCACTGGGTGTTGTTGTCATTTGGCTACTTCTTTCTATTGGCCATAATTGCATTTCATGCGCTTGAGCCTGTTCTGCTGTGTTGTTTTGTTTGTTGTTGCCCTGTCCTGCTGCTATTGCTAGTCCTGTTTCTTTTTGCTGCTGATTTCCACATCTTCTTCTTCTTCTCCTTTGCATTTTCAGCATTTCCAGGTACACATTTCAAGTCCCATGTTGATGTAATTGAAACAGTTTGAAAGCATGAAATGAAAAAGGTTGAGGAAGTTCAAGTATTTGTTGTAGTATTCATAGTACATTAACAGGCCTGTGAAAATTGATTAGTTTATAATCCAACAGTTCGAAAGTATGTACTGATATTCGACTGAGTTTACCCTTTTGTATTTTAGCTCGGTAGTTGTTTGTTAGTATGGGCATGTATACTTCGACCTTATACAATACTGTTTCTGTTTCATTTAGTCTTTTTTTTTAGTTAAGACTAGTCCACATAAGTTTAGTTAAGTTCAACTCAAGAAATGTTCGGATTAAGTGTTGTATTTCGTTAGCTCGTACATGATTCCTTGTCAAATTAAAGCATTTTACTTTGCCAGCTATCCTTTAATCTAGTCCAAATAATTTTAGTTAAGTTCAACTCAAGAAATGTTCGATTTAAGTATTGCATTTCATCAATCTCATATGTAATCTTTTGTTCGACCAAAGCATTTTCGTAAGGCATGACGTCTTTTTACTTTATAGGTAATTAATCAGAAATTGATAGGAGTCTGGTTTAGGCTGAAGTATATACTTCAATTAGCATACATTTTTCTTTCTTCTATCTCTGGAAATAAAATAATAGAAATGTAGTCACTGTAGGATACCCTTCTAAAATAATGAGACGAGCCTCACCGAACGAAAAATGCAATTGCGGGGCCCTCAACAACTAATCATAATAGTTAGAATTCAGGCTAGGCCGTTTAGTGAATCTCATGGCCTTCTCAAAAAAAAAAAATAACGCGTTAGACTCTTTAGGCGCGGCTTAATTAAATTATACTCTTAAAATCGGGTGCACATTGATGTGACCCAAATCCAAGTCTCAACGGAGTCAAAATGTGTTAACAACTACGGGTGCATTGACTGTGACGTGGTTTGAGATGCATTTTTACGACGTTGCAATTCTATAAAAATAATGATAATAATAAAAGCGGTTTAAACTTAATAAAAGCACATGAGACACAACATGTATTTAAATCAGATATTTAGCCATTATAACAGTTTAAGCGACCGTGCTAGAACCACGGGATTCGAGGGTGCCTAACACCTTCCCTCGGGTCAACAAAATTCCTTACTTAGAATTTTTGGTTCGCAGACTTCATTTGGAAAAGTCGAAAATTTCCTCGATTTGGGATTCAAGGTAAACCGGTGACTTGGGACACCAAAAGCCAAACCTTTCCCAAGTGGCGACTCTGAATTAAATAAATAATCCCATTTCGAATATTGTCACTTAAATTGGAAAAACTCCCCTCGCGCATTAACCCTCCGGGGCGGGCGCGCAAAAAGGAGGTGTGACAATATGTATATTTTTTCTGTAAAAGAGGTAATACATTAAGAAAAATTCATGTTTATGCAATTATGAGAGTACTATGGTGCCAATATAGTTAAATCTAGCAATTGTAAAGGTAATAACTTGGAGGAAGATGTAAAGGAAGTAAACTATCCGAAATTAAAGTGTAGTATTTATACATAGCCTAATAATTTCGGATTTCGGATCGGATCGGATTAAAATATACCAATCCGAATCCGATCCGAAATCCGAAATTTTAGTAAATACAATCCGAAATCCGATCCAATCCAAAATCCAAAATCCGAAATTGAATGGATCGGTTCGGATTTCGGATATCCGATCTGAATGAACTGCCCTATTGTGAACCCCTGTTCGCAATTCCCATACCTGCGACCTGCAACTTTTATACTTAGTCGATTTAAACCCATTTTTCATATCCTCTCAAAACATAAACACAATAGGGCGATTTTTCAAAGGCTTCTTCTTCTCCAAATCAGTTGTAAGTCATTTTTAACTCATTTCCTTCAATCATTAATATCTTTTAACATGATTTCAACTAAAAATCAATGATTTTCATGGGGGAAATTGAGTGTTTTGGGTAGAACCTAGGTTTTTTAAAAATTAGAGATTTGGACCTCGATTTGAGGTCCCATTTCAAACAAATTATATATTTGGGTTCGTGGGGGAATGGGTAATCGAGTTTTGGTTCGAACCTCGGGTTTTGACCATGTGGGCCCGATGGCGATTTTTGACTTTTTGGGTAAAACTTTGGAAAACTCATTTTTATGCATTCAAATTGATTCATTGGGCGTTTATTGATGTAATTAAGTAACTTGTGACTAGATACGAGCGAATTGGTGGTGGAATCAATTTTTCTGTTAGGTGTTGTAACAAGCTTAGTTATAGCTGAGGTAGTTAGGTGTTGTAACAAGTTTGGTTATAGCTGAGGTAGTTAGGTGTTGTAATGAGTTTGGTTATAGCAGAGGTAGTTAGATGTTGTAACGAGTTTGGTTATAGCTGAGGTAGTTAGGTGTTGTAACAAGTTTGGTTGTAGCTGAGGTAGTTAGATGTTGTAACAAGTTTGGTTATAGCTGTTTCTCCCTTATCGGGATATTGTTTGTTGATATTATTGTTCCCTTACAGGTATTCCTTGTGATTATTGTTGGCTTGTAAATGGGAGCGGGTGGTACGCTGTCACGACCCGGATTTCACACCCTCGAGAGTCGTGATGGCGCCTACTGGTGAAAGCTAGGCAAGCCAAGTTATCCTAATTACTTAACCTTTTCCAGTTTTAAACCATTATCAGTGATGAGTAGATATCATGCAAATAGCAAAAATAATTAAGCGGAAGACAAAATCTGACAATTTATCTTAATACAAAACTGCAGAAGTCTAAATACAACCCTACCCAAAATTTGATGTCACAGCTTCACAGACGGTCTAAGAATACTACATACAAAGTCTGAAAGATAAAATAAACATTATTTCTTAAATGAATAAAGGATACAGGATAAAGGAAAGGATATGAGGTGACGCCAAGGCTCGCAGACGTCTGCAGGACTACCTCGTGTCGCTTGTGTGGGCTGAAGACAGCACCCTCACTGCGGTCCAAGCACTCGGTATCAGTATCTGCACACAGTATAGAGTGTAGTATCAGCACAACAGACCCCATGTGTTGGTAAGTGCCTAGCCTAACCTCGGCGAAGTAGTGACGAGGCTAGGACCATACTACCAAATAAACTTATAGCGTACAAAATAATAGGAAGCAAATGATAATAATGTCAACAATGATCAACCAGTGATATAAATAGTAGGCAACAAGAACACCATAAATGTTTCTCAACAAATAATAGATACAAGTGCAATCAATTTATCAAGTCCTTCAAATGTAAATCTTTCGCCTATAAATCCTTCAAGTAATAATCTCTAAGATAATATGTTTTTCAATGAATATATTTCGAATATATTTCCTTTAAATAAAATATCTTTCAAATAAGCATCTTTCGAATATAATTCTTTCGAGTAAATGTCACCTTGTGACGCCTCATTCACTTAACATAAAGTAGAGTACAGCTTCCAACCCAATTAGGAAATCAACAAGAAAAGATGAAGTTATTTTTAGAAATCATTTGATAAAAAAGATATCCTTTTCAATTAAATTACAATATCGAATGAATCCTTTACTTTTAATACGAGAAATCAATAAATCAAAACATAGTAGAAATTCCTTTTTAAGTAAAGTACAACCTCAAACGGTTTAAGAAAAATTTAGTTGGGAAATCAATTGAGTTAAAAATATAACAATTGTTGAAATTTGGAGTATTGAAAATATATATAAAAAAAAAAAAAGAAGGTAAAAACAGAATATCAAGAGAATTATAAAGGAATCAAAATCCAACCACTAACAAGTATAAGGAAAACAAAGGCAGATTTCACTTTCTTTTCACATCTTGTTGCAGGCGTGCAACCCGATCCCATTTCCTGTATCTCGTGGCAGGCGTGCCACCCGCTCCCATTTCATGTATCTCGTGGTAGGCGTACAACCCGCTCCCGTTTCATATATCTCATGGTAGGCGTACTACCCGCTCCCATTTCATTATATATTGTAGTAGGCGTACCACCCGCCCCCATTTCATTATATATTGTGGTAGGCGTACCACCCGCTCCCATTTCATTATATATTATGGTAGGCGTACCTCCCGCTCCCATTTCATTATATCTTGTGGTAGGCGTACCACCCGCTCCCATTTCATTATATCTTGTGGTAGGCGTACCACCCGCTCCCATTTTATTCTTGTGGTAGGCATACCACCCGCTCCCAGTTACAAGCCAACAATAATCACAAGGAATCCCAGCAAGGGAACAATTGCAATATAACAACTTCCTGGCAAGGGAACAATGATATTTCAACAACATCCCGGCAAGGAAACAATACTGTCAAAACAAACATCCCGGCAAGGGAACAATAATATCAAACAAACATCCCGGCAGGGGAATAATAATATCAAACAAACATCCCTGATTCAAAATAAGACACAACTCCTAATCCCTCAAGCTAAGGTTAGACCAAACACTTACCTCGCTTTGCAACCAATTCAAAATTCCAACGAGCCTTTGCCTCGCGAATTCGTGCCCGAAATTCTCAAATTTAGTCATAAACAATTCGATTCAGTTAATAAAAATTATAGGAATTAATTCCATATGAAATTCTACATTTTCCATTAAAATCTAAAATTGCACTAAAATTTCGCCCGTGGGCCCACGTCTCGGAACCCGACAAAAATTATGGAATAGGAAACCTCATCCAATCATGAGTCCAACCATACCAATTTTACTAAAATCTGACATCAACTCGATCCTCAAATCTTCAAATTAAACCAAGAGGGTTTTCAAGATTTTTCCAACTAAAATCACCAATTAAATGCCAAAACTAGTAATAGATTCGGGTAATCTAACCAAAATTAAGTTAAGAACACTTATTTGTTTTATCTGAAAATCTCCCGAAAATCTCCTCTCCCCGAGCTCCAATTTGATAAAAATGAAAAAAAATGGGACGAGTCCCATTTTCCCAACTTAAGAATCTGTCCAGAAAATGTCGGGGGCACTATTCACGCGCTCGGTACTGTTCACTACACTATTCATGGGGGTATTGTTCACGGGTACTGTTCATGGGTACTGTTCATGGGGTAATATTCACGGGGTACTGTTCACGGGGTACTGTTCACGGGGTACTATTCATGGGTACTGTTTCTGCAATTTTCTTAAGTCCGAAATCACTCCGAAACACTCCCGAGCCCTCGGGGCTCCTAACCAAACATATACACTAACTCAACAACATCCTACGAACTTAACAGTGCGATCAAATCGCCAAAATAACGTCATATACCACGAATTAAGCTTTAAAATCCAAGAATTCTTTCAAATTTCATAAAACATCAAATTTTCCATTTTGAGTCCGAAACACGTCCAACGACGTCCGTTTTCAACCAAACTTTACAGAAAGTGCTTAAACCATATATAAGACATGTACCGGGCGCCGGAGCCAAAATACGGGCCCGATACCATCACTTTCTAATCAAATTTCATTTCCATTTTCCTTAAATATTTTAAGAAAACAATTTGACTCAAAAATTCATTTCTCGAGCCTGGGACCTCAGAATTCGATTCCGGGCATATGCCCAAGTCCCAGATTTTCCTACGGACCTCTCGGGACCATCAAATCAAGGGTCTGGGTCCGTTTACCCAAAATATTGACCAAAGTCAAATTTATTCATTTTAATATCAAAACTTAGCAAATTTTCACAGAATTTCATATTTGAGCTTCCGGCTACGCGTCCGGAGTGCGTACGCATTGTAAATGAGGTTTTCAAGGCATCGGAAGCTCAGAATGGATAATAAAACAGGTGATGACCCTTTGGGTCGTCACATTCTCCACCTCTAATACAAACGTTCGTCCTCGAACGTACTAAGAATTATTCTCAGGTTACCAAAATTGATGCTTTTACTTCTACACAAATATTTGCGATTGATCCCACATTACTGCATTCGACATAATTCCGACAACGCCATTTCAATTGAGATTATTTCCTTTATCCATATTTGTAAACTTGAAGACCAAATTTCTTACACTCCAATCATTTCCAAAAATGTCCGATTTGCACGTCAACACACGATATTAGTCTCGACTGGCTATAGCAACTCGTGCCTATGCACCCATCAAATACTGGGTATTACATTCTCCCCGACTTCGGGTCATTCTTCCTTAAATGAAAAGTAGAGTCTGCCCTCCAACACATAATGTAACTTATCTCTTTCTTTGCACATTTCAATATCTCAAATTTTTCCAACTCCCAAATTTTGTAGAAATTTTGGCAGAGTCTCCCCTGTAATTGGGCCTATCCACCTGTCAAAGTAACACCAAAACAACTCCTAACAACATGTCCACAACCCAACAATGCACCACAAAGTATATATCAATAACACTAATCTCCGCATTACAAGCACGACATTATCACAATGATATTTTGACATAAAACGCATAATATGTATGACCATAACCACATTTCTGGTCTTAATGGTTGTTCATAATAGATTACAACATCGCCAATTAACCTCATGTTAACAAAATTTCGTTTCAAACCTCCATTTTACTAACAACAAGGCATGAATATCTTATAATTACTTACCCGAATTAATGAGTCACAATTTAACGCCACCTGGGCTCTCACCTTGTGGGCTAAAACTCAATAGTTGCAATACAATTTTGGAAAATTATGCAAAAAGATATTCATACAAGAATTTTCAAATAAGCCTAATAGGGATGACTCCCTACAAGTGCTATAGCACGAATTTTAATTTCACAAACGGAGAATTTAAACACATAAATTTTTCACCACCAGGACCTCGTCCTTATATAACATCCACCGCAGCTTGTAGCCCGGTATAAATATTTCATATCATATAAAAATGTGAGGATCTCATCCTCAACTCTGAATCACAAGTATTTTGCATATTGTGCCAACTAAAATTTTCCATTTCCTTTCTTCCTTCTTTCAAATAATTTCGGTTAAACAAAATCACAACATACAATGATCCCTCTTATCGGTAGAGCATATAATTTACAATGGAAATCAATTATTTAGAAATTACATCAAACTCATCGAATTGATTAACAAAAGTCACTTTTAGCCTCACAACTATTTTTAGTGACCAACACATAATGATAGACATAGATATCTCCATATAATCTCCCAACAGAAGTATTCACATATATAGATATAAGAATTACGAAGCTCACTCATAAATGGAGCACAATAGGAGAACTTTCTTCAATACTCAAAACCGAATCAAGTTAAGGAAATTTTGACTTTATAATAATTCGAGACCGTACTTATAACGATACCGTCTGGTGTAGCAACCTCAGCCATACTATAAAAAATATATCAACGAACTGGGTCTCTACCTCTAGGAGTCTCACCTCTACCTCTAACATCCTGACCCCTACCTGATTCATTAGGTGATCTCTTGATATGTCTGCATCTTCCGTCGGAACCACAACTGGTCTAGTAAATACATTATTTTTCCACTACCTCTACTTGTCATCTCAAACACAACAAAATCAACCCCATCGCTTTCGACTATTCTCATGTTCTGCAATACTTCATAGCAGCGATCAAGATAATCTCGCGGGTCCTCAAAAGATGTACCTCTAAAAGTGGTAGAGAAGAGCTTGGTGAAACCTATCCAACCTCCGCAAAGCCTCCGAAGACGTAATTGATCTATCACCAGTCTGTGATGTTGTTCGGCTGAAGAAGCGGCACGTGACTTCGCTATTCGTGAAAGGACAAGAGTAGAGGTTTCAATTTAGCAATGAGAGAACAAAATCGCACGATAGAGAAGAATGGAAGTGAAACTCTTCTCTCATTGGAAGGTGCATATGAAAATATATGCAAAGTCCTATGATATCAAAGTATGGCGTGTTATGAAAAAGGAAAACTATCCACTGCCAGCAACAGGGCTGTCACGACCCGGATTTCACACCCTCGAGAGCCGTGATGGCGCCTACTGGTGAAAGCTAGGCAAGCCAAATTATCCTAATTACTTAACCTTTTCCAGTTTTAAACCATTATCAGTGATGAGTAGATATCATGCAAATAGCAAAAATAATTAAGCGGAAGACAAAATCTGACAATTTATCTTAATATAAAACTGCGGAAGTCTAAATACAACCCTACTCAGAATTTGGTGTCACAGCTTCACAAATAGTCTAAGAATACTACATACAAAGTCTGAAAGATAAAATAAACATTGTTTCTGAAATGAATAATGGAAACAGGATAAAGGAAAGGATAGGAGGTGACGCCAAGGCCCGCGGACGTCTGCGGGACTACCTCGTGTCACCTGTGTGGGCTGAAGACAGCACCCTCACTGCGGTCCAAGCACTCCGGTATCAATATCTGCACACAGTGCAGAGTGTAGTATCAGCACAACCGACCCCATGTGCTGGTAAGTGCCTAGCCTAACCTCGGCGAAATAGTGACGAGGCTAGGACCATACTACCAAATAAACCTGTGCAATATAGCGTACAAAATAATAGGAAGCAAATGATAATAATGTCAACAATGATCAACCAGTGATATAAATAGTAGGCAACAAGAACACCATAAATGTTTCTCAACAAATAATAGATACAAGTGCAATCAATTTATCAAGTCCTTCAAATGTAAATCTTTCGCCTATAAATCCTTCAAGTAATAATCTCTAAGATAATATGTTTTTCAATGAATATATTTCGAATATATTTCCTTTAAATAAAATATCTTTCAAATAAGCATCTTTCGAATATAATTCTTTCGAGTAAATGTCACCTTGTGACGCCTCATTCACTTAACATAAAGTAGAGTACAACTTCCAACCCAATTAGGAAATCAACAAGAAAAGATGAAGTTATTTTTAGAAATCATTTGATAAAGAAGATACCCTTTTCAATTAAAGTACAATATCGAATGAATCCTTTACTTTTAGTACGAGAAATCAATAAATCAAAACATAGTAGAAATTCCTTTTTAAGTAAAGTACAACCTCAAACGGTTTAAGGAAAATTTAGTTGGGAAATCAATTGAGTTAAAAATGTAACAATTATTGAAATTTGGAGTATTGAAAATATATATAAAAAAAGAAGGTAAAAACAGAATATCAAGAGAATTTTAAAGGAATCAAAATCCAACCACTAACAAGAATAAGGAAAACAAAGGCAGATTTCACTTTCTTTTCACATCTTGTTGCAGGCGTGCAACCCGATCCCATTTCCTGTATCTCGTGGCAGGCGTGCCACCCGCTCCCATTTCATGTATCTCGTGGTAGGCGTACCACCGCTCCCATTTCATTATATCTTGTGGTAGGCGTACCATCCGCTCCCATTTCATTATATATTATGGTTGGCGTACCACCCGCTCCCATTTCATTATATCTTGTGGTAGGCGTACCACCCACTCCCATTTCATTATATCTTGTGGTAGGTGTACCACCCGCTCCCATTTCATTATATATTATGGTAGGCATACCACCCGCTCCCATTTCATTATATCTTGTGGTAGCCGTACCACCCGCTCCCATTTCATTCTTGTGATAGGCGTACCACCCGCTCCCAGTTACAAGCCAACAATAATCACAAGGAATCCCGATAAGGGAACAATAGCAATATAACAACTTCTTGGCAAGGGAACAATGATATTTCAACAACATCCCGGCAAGGGAACAATACTGTCAAAACGATACTGTCAAAACAATCATCCCGGCAAGGGAACAATAATATCAAACAAACATCCCGGCAGGGGAACAATAATATCTAACAAACATCCCGGATTCAAAATAAGACACAACTCCTAATCCCTCAAGCTAAGGTTAGACCAAACACTTACCTCGCTTTGCAACCAATTCAAAATTCCAACAAGCCTTTGCCTCGCGAATTCATGCCCGAAATTCTCAAATCTAGTCATAAACAATTCGATTTAGTCAATAAAAATTATAGGAATTAATTCCATATGAAATTCTACATTTTCCATTAAAAATCCGAAATTGCACTAAAATTTCGCCCGTGGGCCCACGTCTCGGAACCCGACAAAAATTATGGAATAGGAAACCTCATCCAACCACGAGTCCAACCATACCAATTTTACCAAAATCCGGCATCAACTCGATCCTCAAATCTTCAAATTAAACCAAGAAGGTTTTCAAGATTTTTCCAACTAAAATCACCAATTAAATGCCAAAACTAGTAATAGATTCGGGTAATCTAACCAAAATTAAGTTAAGAACACCTACCCCGTTGTTTTATCTGAAAATCTCCCGAAAATCGCCTCTCCCCTTGCTCCAATTTGATAAAAATGGATAATGGGACGAGTCCCATTTTCCCAACTTAAGAATCTGTCCAAAAAATGTCGGGGCACTGTTCACGCGCTCGGGTACTGTTCACACGGTACTGTTCACTACACTATTTACGGGGTACTGTTCACGGGTACTATTCATGGCTACTGTTCACGGGGTATTATTCATGGCTACTGTTCACGGGGTACTATTCATGGCTATTGTTCACGGGGTACTATTCATGGGTACTGTTCCTGCAATTTTCTGCAATTTTCCTAAGTCCGAAATCACTCCGAGACACCTCCGAAACACTCCCGAGCCCTCGGGGCTCCTAACCAAACACATACACTAACTCAACAACATCTTACGAACTTAACCGTGCGATCAAATCGCCAAAATAACGTCATATACCACGAATTAAGCTTTAAAATCCAAGAATTCTTTCAAATTTTATAAAACATCAAATTTTCCATTTTGAGTCAGAAACACGTCAAACGACGTCCGTTTTCAACCAAACTTTACAGAAAGTGCTTAAACCATATATAAGACATGTACCGGGCGCCGGAGCCAAAATACGAGCCCGATACCATCACTTTCTAATCAAATTTCATTTCCATTTTCCTTAAATATTTTCAGAAAATAATTTTACTCAAAAATTCATTTCTCGGGCCTGGGACCTCGGAATTCGATATACGCCCAAGTCCCATATTTTCCTACGGACCTTTCGAGGCCATCAAATCACGAGTCCGAGTCCGTTTACCCAAAATGTTGACCGAAGTCAAATTTATTCATTTTAATATCAAAACTTAGCAAATTTTCATAAAATTTCATATTTGAGCTTCCGGCTACGCGCCCAGAGTGCGCACACAAATTGAGGCAACTGTAAATGAGGTTTTCAAGGCCTCGGAAGCTCGGAATGGATAAGAAAACAGGTGATGACCCTTTGGGTCGTCACATACGCCTACTACAAGATATAATGAAATGGGAGCGGGTGGTACGCCTACCACAAGATATAATAAAATGGGAGTGGGTGGTACGCCTACCATGAGATAAATGAAATGGGAGCGGGTGATACGCCTACCACAAGATATAATAAAATGAGAGCGGGTAGTACGCCTACCACAAGATATAATAAAATGGGAGCAGGTGGTATGCCTACACGAGATAAATGAAATGGAAGCGGGTGGTACGCCTACCACGAGATAAATGAAACGGGAGCGGGTGGCACGCCTGCCATGAGATATAATGAAATGGGAGCGGGTGTCACGCCTGCCACGGGATATAATGAAATGGTAACGAGATATAATGAAATGGGAGCGGGTGGCACGCCTGCCATGAGATACAAAAAATGGGATCAGGTTGCACGCCTGCAACAAGAAGTGAAAAGAAAGTGAAATCTGCCTTTGTTTTCCCTATTCTTGTTAGTGGTTGGATTTTGATTCCTTTATAGTTCTCTTGATATTCTGTTTTTACTTGTTATTCCTCGAAGCATGTTTCCCCCTCCCATCTTTACTTGTTTATTTCCGTATTTTTTTCTGCTATATATATTGGAAATGAACAGGTTTATTTGGTAGTCTGGTCCTAGCCTCGGCACTACTCCGTCGAGGTTAGGCTGGGCATTTACCAGCATATGGGGTCGGTTGTACTGATACTATACTCTACACTCTTTTGTGCAGACCCCAGTGTTGTAGACTTCGGACCGCAGTGAGATTGCTGAATCTTGTTCATCAGGCGACCTGAGGTAGCCCTGCAGGCGTTCGTAGGACTTGGCGTCTCCTTCTATCTACTTTCCCTTTTCTACATGTATTTTCAGAGACAATGCTATACTTAATTCTTTCAGACCTTTATTTGTAGAATTCTTAGACCATCTGTGACACCAGGTTTTGAGTGCTTTAGATTGTAAGAGTTGTAATAGATGCAGATTTCAGATATTTAATTCTTATCTTCCACTTTATTATTTAAAGTTCCGCTGTTTTCATGTAATCATTTTATATTTGTTTTAAAGAAATAATTGAGTAATGAAATAAGTACTTAAATGATTGGCTTGCCTAGCTCACATTAGTAGGCGCCATCACGACTCCCGAGGGTGAGAAATCTGGGTCGTGACAGTAGAAGATATGTACATTAATCTAAACAAAAGGCAAATATTTCTGACATCAATATTCCTCAGATATATTAGAAATAAGCAACATTATACTAAACTTGTGTGCTTTAATTCAATTTTGTAGCTCCTATTGTCTTGAAAGAAATATAAATGCAGTGAAGTAATTATTACTTTTGGATAGCAAATTTGATAATATCACTAGTAAATTTACCCACGCAAAATGGAACATCAAGAAAAATTTAAAAATTATCAAGTTAATAACAAATGTAGATATTATCCTTTTTTATGAGAAAGAAAATCGCTAATAAATAAAATACATTTGGTTTAATTCATAAGTTTTGTTTATTTGTAGCAAATAATCTATGTGATGTACAATTAATTATATGTTACCAATGAAGATTATTTAAGTTTTATCTAATTAAGAAAATCCAAGACTAATAAATAAAAAAATTAAAATAAAAGTTGCATAGATTCTTAAAACTACTAACTACACAAATAAAATAAATTAAATTATTGTTATTTGTATATTGAGAAGTTGAAAATTTCTATGAAAAAAAAGACATATATAATATTAAATGATGTACCCTCATCTTTTTTGGATTGTATAAAATCCATGAATTCCTTATATAAAGGATGATCCATATTACCTGACCTTACACCATGTCTGAAATCAGAAAAATGGTGAAAAATAAGTCCCAGCCTGAAAGACTTGCCACTGTCCAAGATTTAAGTACTGAGATAAGTTATCTCAAGAAAGAAATCTCGGAATTAAAAGTTAAATTTTTGTTATTTGTATATTGAGAAGTTGAAAATTTCTATAAAAAAAAAGACATATATTTTGACAAAAGATCATTAGGAAGACCTCCTACTCTTACCTTGCAACATAAATGTTAAAACCTTTATTTCATTAATTTATTGCATTATTTTGGTAGTTAAAGCATGCTTTTATGGGATACATTTAATTTAGTAACTGCAACATTAATTAGAGATAATGACACACTTTAAAAAATAAAATTCACCAAGCATTCACAAGAACATTCAATTTTTTTAATAAAAAAAACTTTCAATAACACTTAATAAGATAAGAAACAAAACTAATTGTGTGTAAATTCTAATATTAGAATAATGAGTATTGTTTGGCAGTTGATTATGAACTTCAATAAGTTTTCAATCATTTATAGTATAACCCGAAAATTAAAAATACTTTATTCATAAAGTTATTAACTTGTTGTCTAGTGATTTTTAAACTACTGAAAGCCTACTCGTTCACAATGTTAAAAATTTGATCGGTAAAACCTATTATAACATGTGATTTTCTTAATTAATTAGATTATATTATATGTTAACTTAAAGTTATTTACAAATTGTCTATGCCAATTGTCAATGCCTAGTGAATTAATCATTTGAATTTTTTGGCACAACCTTCATAATATAAGTAAAGCTTCACAATGATGGTGGTAGAATTATCTTTGTTCCTTAAGAAAGGTCACAACTCACCATACCCCACATTTTCTTTGTGGGGCCATTCTTCTTTTATTCTCATCCTTATTTGCTTTGGTTTCTTCCTTTTTCTTTTGAACACCAAAAATAAATAAATTTTTGAGTATTATGAAAACATGGAAAGAAACTAAGAATTTTGAAAAAGAACATTAGAGTAAACAAGTTATAAATTTACGAAACCTATTTGAAGAAAATTTAAGGAGTTATTAGTGTAAGAAGAAAAACAAAGGCAACGAAAAACAATTCAAAAGAGTTCATTGAAGAAAAAATAGAGACAAAAAGAATTAAGAACATATATAAAAATATGTTTTAAAAATGATGAATCTATATATAACAGGAAAAGAAAAGCACATTAGAATCTCACTTCGACATAGGATAAAATCACGACTCAAAGTTATTATAATTGTAAAGTATAAATATATACTACAAAAAACAGATATCAAAATCTCTATGTCTTGTTTGAAAAAAAAAATCACTACTTCAACTTATACAACATACACCTAAAGATGAAAAGATCAAAGACCCATTAATGAGAATTGTGAAATAGGCTTTACTTCGATTTTCGCCTTATCATTTGACACTTCCTCTTAAACAGTCTTCTTTAGATTCGCACCTGTATGGAATAGAGGAGTGTGAATTCACAGTCTTCCGTTTGTTCTTTAGAAAATGCTACATCTTCTGCACAAAATAAAATAAAATAGAGGAGTGTGAATTTACTTATATATATAGTTGAATTTTGTCAGTGAAGAGCTTGAATTACCTGGTCATGAGTGTTGATGAGTAAAAGAGGGAAAGAGAGAGATGGAGAAAACTAAGAAAATGGTGTAAGAGGAGAAGTTGGAAGGCCATTGACCAGGGACGTGGCACATCTCTTCAATTAGAATGATAATTTATCTAATTCCTCCTTCTTTTGCATTAAATTTTTTTAAAACATATATCTTCTCCTGCTGAAATGTCACACCGTTTACAAAACTATTATGTATTTGAGTAATTCACAACTATTTAGTAGTCGAAAAGTCGCTATCAAAAAGTTCTCCCTGCGTGGAAAACCAACTCCAAATCTATGCGAAAGATCAATTTTCCGTGTAAGAGGATTCCCTTTTCATGTGGTAATAAACGATGGAATGTTGCACAAATCGAAGGGGAATGACCAAAGGGATACAATAAAAGGAACTGACAATTTGTTGTAACTAAACAACGAATATTTGAAGTATACCGAGTATCTTTGTGTATTTGCCTTAAATAAAAAAAATAAAGTGTTGAATTTAAACTATACCTTAGTATAATTTTTCTTTTCCACTCTATAGAACCATTATAAGTAGAATATAAAGTTAGTAACAATCATATTTGTTCATAACATAGAAGTCCTTATATAGGTATATATGGAGGAACATATAATAAATTGTCATAAACTTACAAATTAAATATTTAAAGGTTATGAATATGAAAAGCATGGGAGTTATTGAGATTATTAAAAATGTAGGTCATGAAGATAAAGGGGTGTGAGTTATGAAGATAGAATTTTTAATATAAAGTAAATGAAAAAAATGATAAAAATTCCAAAAAAAAGAGAAAAAAAAAATATTTCTTGGCTTAAGAGAGCTGTCAATATAAATATATATAGGTTTGGGACTACACGTGCGTTTGTCCAGAGACTAGCAGATATAAGATGTTAGGGTTTTCAAGCCTAAAATAATTAGAACTAGCAATAAAATCAGTAAAATATTTGTTAGCCCCTCTCGCTCTCAGTCGGTCGTGGTGCATTGCCCTCCTCAACTCTCATTCTCTTTCCTGTCTCAAAATCTCAGCTTCCTTTCTCCACCACAAGACCACCTTAATTCTTGTCTCTGTCGGATCAGAATTTCAAGAACCATGTAATGTAACCCTCCAATTTTCTTGCCCTATCATACCTCCTTTCGTTAATGGATTTCAAGTCCCATCAAACCCTTAAACCTTGTCTCTCCTCTCTATGGCTCTTCTTTCTTTCCCTCGTTTTCTTTCACTCTCATTCTCTTCGAACCCCACAGCTCCTGCTTCCCTCTGTTGTACATCTTCTATAATGTCCGTGAAGAAAATGAAAGCGGCTGGTTCTGGTGCTATGAACAAAGATGCAGCAGCTATACTATGGTACAAACACGATCTTCGTATCGACGATCACCCCGGCATTGTTGCAGCTTCTATGCATCGCACACTTGTACCTTTATACATCTTCGATCCCTGGATTCTTTCTCGTATATTCCTTAACCATCTCTCTCTCTCTCTCTCTCTCTCTCTCTTGTATTTCGAATAATGGGTCTTCTTGGAAAAGTGTTTTACCGATTCCTTTAATTTAATGTGATGGGCTACAGAGTGCAAAAAGTTAATGTTATTTATCTTTTATATTTGGTGATAATAGAAGAAAATAGTTAAGTAGTGATTTAAAAGTTAATTTGATGAAGATATTACATCAAAGTTTAAAATCTGAATGATAAATAAATTTGTGTTCTTGAAAGTTGTTTAGAGAGTGCCAAAAAATACTAGTAACAGAGCTAGTATGAATCTTCAGTTTGTGACTACGTTTATTTGCAGCTAGGTATCAATTTTCTGTTTGATTAATTTGATGATTGTTGAACTAAACATAACAAGTGAGAATTGCCGACGGCTTAATTCAAGTGGCAAAGGTTGAGGGATTTGTGACTTAGTTCACAGGTTCGAGACCTAGAAATATTTGCTTGTTTAATTGAAGATAGCCAAAGCAGAACAGTGGCAGATTTTTTGAACTTCCAGTAAGTCACAAAAAAGTTCTTTCGCCTCTGCCTGTATCAGAGGAACGAACTTCAAATGGCAATTTTTTACACTTTAGGAACATGTTAAAGAGCCGGGTGAGCTACTCATGTATTCTGCTCAAGTTTAAGCACAAAAATTTAAGTGTAAAATTATGTGGACTGTCTAATTATCGGAAGTGATCCTTTTAGTTGGATTTGAATGTGTGTGTGTGTGTGTATATATATATTAAATGCTACACTCTCATATTAAATGCTTATGTGATTTAAAATAATAATATTACTTTTAAGGGTGCAACATTAACAATGTTACAAAAAATTAAATTTGTTCTCATGAGAACTATGTCGAATAAATGAGTTAGCTTGGTTTTTTGACTCTTGTTGTCATTTTCACAGGATTTCCGGATGACATGCTCGAATTACTTCTTTTTGCTTTGAAGGATCTGAAGAGTTCACTCAGGGAGCAGGGATCTAATCTGATGATCAGGTTCGGGACTGCAGAGAGTATCATAGAAGGGCTTGTCAAAGAGGTTGTTACATACTATATTTGCTTATTCTGATATTTAACTGGCCAGGAATGAGGAAACTTCAAGCAGTCATCCACTTATATTCTTACATTCATCACCGAGGATTGGAACAGGTCAAGGCTACCAACATATTTACAGAGGAGGAGGTAGAGTTTGACTTATGGAAAATGGTAGAAGGTGTAAAAGAGACCTTGGATACAATATCTTTTGCTGAGGGGACTCCCAAACTTGCAATATGGAACAGTCCATTTTATGATATGAAGGTATTGCTCTGTCTTATTTCAGCCTCCAGATGCTCTGTAGGGGACGCAAAAATTCTGAATTCCTGATTTTTCAACTTCTATCTATGTCCAGAGCTTGAAGGAATTGCCCAGATCATACGATGAATTCAAGAGGATGAAATTGCCCACTATGTCACCTCTTTCTCCCCAAGTGTTACCAAAAGGAGATATGAGCTTGTCTTGGGGTATGCTCTGATAACTTTTTTTCCCGAACCCTCACCGTGCAACACTCTTTGGATATCTATCATTTTTTTTCCTATGCTCACACCAGGGGATATAACAATAGTATAGTGGAATAGGTACTTTGCCCACATTAGAAGATTTGAAGAAATTTATGGATGACAATGCTGGCACGTTAGGAAACAGATGGGCTTCGATTGAGAAGGATTCAGCTACAAGTGAATTGCGAAAAGACCAGGCAGCAACTCTGAGTACTGTGGTTCAAGGTTTGAGAGAGGAAAAGTTTAAGGGGATTGGGAACAGTCAAAGTGATTCAAGTCTCAAGAAAATTCAGAGGAAGAGACCCGTAAAATCTGCTTTTGTCACACAATGCGGAAATATAGTGGGAGGTGGTACAAGTCTAGTGTTGAATGCTTTGGCTGCATATTTGAGATATCTGGAGGGTACTTCTCGAGATGAATGGCAGGAGTATGAGCCGTCTCTTTATTTTTCTTTGTGCCATGATTGTCACTTAATCCCCCCATATCCTATGATATCTTTTGGTTGGTTGATCAAAGCTTCTAAGATATTTGTAGGCTAGATATATTTATAAATGAGTCTTACTCTCTGAAAAATGTTGTATTATTTATATTTATTCATCTATGCCAATGAACATTGGAAAACTGTTTGAACTGATTTTTGTGTTTATTTAATGGTAAATATAATTTTAAACAAGCTCCAAAGGCTTTGGTTCAGTGGTAAGACATAGCGCATGATGTGTGGGTTAGGCGCACGTCATGAGTTTGATAATTGCTATGGACTAGCATGTATTTAAGTGGAGAAGGATAGAGAGGCAGACCTATTATTCATCGAATTTTTAACCGTGTGCCAATTGGTCCTCGGGGATTTCTCAGTGGCTAGGGGTCAATGAAGTGGGTTGAGAATTAAGATGTCTCAACTTCAAATCCCATCGGAGGTAAAAACACTTGGTGATTTCTTCCTACCTGATCAAGCCTTGGCAGTCAGAGTTACCAACACGTGTTGGTGCGAGGTAGCAGGGACTCGTGGATTAGTCGAGGTGTGCATAAGCTGGTCCGGACATTACAGTTATAGAAAAAAGATAATATTGTAAGCAAATTTGGATTGTATTACAAAGCTCTAAATCAGTCACTGCAGGATGGATTAAAAAGGAATGCAGATCATTTACTTTAGCTAGTATAGCAGAGTCTACGAGTCTCCTATTCCTGTTGATGGATATCAGTTCCCATGTTGAGATCAGATATGCAGAAATATCAGCTCAGAGTATTTTGTATGGAGGACAATTATATCTTGGAACCAGTCTTCTCTTAGAGAGTATAGTTCAAATAACCGTTGATGTAGGGAGTAATGATTTTGAGTAATACGATTTCAGTAGGTTTATGTTTCCTATTCTCCATTCTTGAGGTCCATATGCATCTTTTCATACTGAGATGGTCTTCAAGATTTCAACTCTGAAGCTGTTGTAAATGCATTTTATATTGTTCTTATACCATTCAGAAAAAATTCTGAAGCTTGACTGCTTAGCTTACTGTGTTACTAAACTGGGAGCCTTTGTGAAGACATTGTACATCGGATCCTTCTGTAGCAAGTAGTATAAGTGGAAAAGGAAGACGAAGAGGACTGTCAGTTGAGCATTTTGATAAAATGAAACAGAAAATATGAGCGTTGACCCCCTCTTTTAAAAGTTTTAAGGCCTTGTAGTTTTACTGCTTTGCTTATCACGTATCTGCAGCCTCTATTGCATCTATTTGATCTGCACTATTTTGCCTTATTTTAATTAAAACGGATGTTACGGAAACATGTGACTTTGTGCAGAAACTCACCACTTCAAGGAAAGAATGTTCTCATGATTAACTGATGCCAATTGGCTTTATTTTGCAGGGTACATGAAAAACTGCGTGCAGCTGAAACTCGGGAAGGAGCCTCATTTGGTGCTCTTTTTGGGTCTGCTCTTCTTCTTGGAATAATTTCCAGAAGAAGAGTGTATTATGAAGCGATTGAGTACGATAAAGAGCGAAATGCTGGAATTATATCGCATTTTGGATGCTCGGCAAAAATGGTTGCTGCAGCAGCGGATACTGTGTGTTCAATGGAGGTATTTTGGGTCTCAGAAATTGTTTTGGATCATAATATGAATGTTCTTGGATCAAATTCATTTGCTATCTACAGAGAAAAGTATTTCTCACAAATATCTTTTAATAAGAACCTGATTGCTGTCATAGTGGTATACGCTGTTGGCTTTGAAAAGTAAGGCAGCTAGTTTGGGAGGTTCCTCTGTTAGGATATGGAGATGGAATGGCTATCTGATCCATGTGAGTGCGATTTTTGAAATTGTAGGATACTAAGCTTATTTTCTGTCTATTACGTGATGAGGTGTACCTGTCTACTGATGTTTATTGCGCCTTTGCAGTATACACAGAGTGGTGATGAAGGTCCTGCTCTTCTGCTCGTGCATGGTTTTGGTGCTTTTTGGAGCCATTATCGTGACAATATACATAACATTGCGGAAGGTGGAAGTCGAGTCTGGGCATTGACACTCCTGGGGTTTGGTGAATCAGAAAAACCAAATATTGTCTACACTGAAGTTGTATGGGCTAAATTGCTGAGAGATTTCATAATTGAAGTAGTGGGAGAACCTGTCCATCTTGTTGGCAACTCAATTGGAGGCATGTACTAATACTTAAGCTCCTACAAAATCATCATCCCAAAAAAAGTGCAGGAAAATAATATTGAGCGGACAAATATAGAAATACACCAGTTTTCACTAATATTTGCATTTCTTGCCGTGATTTTGCTATTTTTGTTCATAAATGGTCTTGTTGATTGTGCTCCTCTGATTAACCAGGATATCTTGTTGCCATTGTTGCTCGTCTTTGGCCTGCTTTGGCCAAGTCTGTGATCCTTTTGAACAGTGCTGGCAATGTTATTCCTGGCTATTCTGGTGCACGCCATTCTGATGTAAGAAACGTGAAACCGTCTTTTACCAACTTAAATATGCAATATAGGATGTATCCATTTTTCGTGTTAATATGTTATTAGAGATGATATCTTTACTGTACAAGCAATTCCCAGTCCAATCATTGTAGACTTTCTTCTGAATGTTCCACCATAGCATTTAGACTAAAGTTCATGGGAAATTGTGCTTGCCGTATATTTTAGGTTAGGCAAACTTCAGGAGCAGCATGGTTAGCTGCCCGGTTCCTTTCACTGTTCTTGCGTTTGAATCTGAGGAAAATAGTGAGAAGTTGCTATCCAATTGTAAGTGTGCTTTAGTTTTTGACAACATGTGTCGTTGTTGCCTTTATACACTGGTTAGCCTCAGCTTTTGTTTTCTGCAGAGAAGTGATCGTGCAGATGAGTGGCTTATCCAGGAGATGTTGCGAGCAGTATCCTTGCCATTACATGTCTATGATCTTTAAGTTGTGACAGCTCAAGTATATATTTGGTCCTTGTCAGTGGTTCAAAGCCTTCCTGTCAATCTTTTAAAGTGCTACAACTATTACAGTGTGAATAAATTACCATATCACAAATTTAATGATGCAGCACTGCCTTGACAAAATCTTCAGTCTTATGACCCTGGTGTAGTGGTGGTCTTAGAAAGCATTTTCAGCTTTGATCTTTCTGTCCCTCTTAATTATCTTTTGCAAGGATTTGAGAAGAGAGTTCTTGTATTACAGGTAATACATTAATACATTCCTTCTTCATCATCTTCATCATTTCACTAGTTATATTGCTTATTGTGCTGCTTTCTGTTAGGGAATGAAAGATCCAATTTCTGATTCAAAATCAAGGTTAGATATGCTGAGAGAACACTGTGAAGGAATCATAATCAGAGAGTTAGATGCTGGTATTTCATGGCAGCTTTGATTTTCTATTTCCTTGTTAGTACCTGCAATAAATCTGTTTATATTTTCTCATGTTGCACCATTTGATATTTCAGGCCATTGCCCACATGATGAGAAACCAGAGGAAGTCAACTCTATCATTCAAGAATGGGTAAATACACTTGAGAGTGAAGTACTTACAACTAGCTCAAGAAGGTAGAAATTATTGTAAAAAGTAGTATTGTTCTCACTCCATTTGGTAATCTGACTGTAATTAATTCTATACATCTACAAGTGCATGTATAATTTGTTATAGTTTTGATGTGCAGAATTGGTCTGTATTGCTGAATAAGAAGTTTGTGGTTTTCTGTCATTCCTATGAATTATTACTACAGTAATATACTATAGTAAATATCAAATTTAATTTGCTGTATATGTTGTTAACAAAAGTTGGGATTGCTGAAAGGGGTGGGGGGACAGTATTGTAGCATGGTTACTACACTCCTGTGCAGGTTATACCAATGATACCTCACTGGATTCATAGCATGTACAACTACACTCCTTACTATGCATCAGTTCTAAAGATAAGCAAGGTCATGATATTTTGGAATGTCAACATCCTACCTTAATATTTAGAGTCAAAACACTCCCCCGTATCTTATACAATGTAACAAACCGCATAAACACTGCAAATATTATCTTGAACTCTACAAATAAAAACCTCTTGTTCTGACCAACGCGTAGGAAAGACGAGGATGGCAAAATCCTATTCTACGCTGACAGCACAAAGAATGAATGAAAGAAGGAAAACACTTTCCTAAATGCCTCTAAAGCCTCTCGCCGACAGTGAATGAAAGAAGGAAAACACTTTTCTAAATGCCTCTATAGCCTCTCGCTTATAGATAGGGAGCTTTACATATCCATAAGCAAGAGCATTCGAGTTAATGCTACTTGTTGCATATCTCCAGATTTGGTGCATTTGTATTTGTTTTTTACCTTGTTATTTGAAAAAGCATACTTATTATTTTCCTTTTGTTGTATGCCTTATTATTGATATCCGCTATTTCTTGCATGTTTCTCTGTTATTGTATATACTTTTGAATTGCACAAGTTATATAAAGTGAGTATTTTTTGACTAAAACCTCGACATTACTTCGTTGAGCTTAGTCTTGATACTTACTGAGTACATGTGGTTCGTGGTATGCGGAGTTCGAGAGCGAGTATTAAAGACATCCGTATTTCAGTTATTAGCTTTCATTTGTTTATGGTAGCCTAGGATCTTGTATTTCCGTTAATGTATATTCCAACAAATGATGTATTTTCTCATATCAGTGTTGTGTTTCTATATTTAGTTGCTCATGACTTGTGACACCAGTTCTCTGATAGTTATTGAAATTCCGCATTTTTGCTTCTTATTAATATAGTTAATTTTTGATGTGGGTTATACTTGTGATGGTTCGTTTGTCTAGAAGGTTAGGTTAGGTGCCATCACAACCTGTTGGGACTTGGGTAGTGATAAAATAGTATCAAAGCAAGGTTCCCGGGTCTCAGGACTCGTGGACAATATCTTAATAGATTCTACATGAGTTTAGAATGTCTATCATGATAAAGACTCAACCTTTATACCAAAACTGACACATATTCCGACACAAATCCATGTGTCCACAACCTTGCGTGCACACTGTTGGTGGGATTTCAATGTTCAGTGACTTTAGAGGAACAAATCCATATCCACATGCAGCCAGAATGTAAGTCCATATGCTCGAATAAATATCTCAATACAAGAACGTGAATCCACACGCCCAATGAAACATGGATTCACAAGCCAAAACACTCTTAGATGGATGATGGGAACTAGATCTATATGCTAGCATGGTGCACATAAGGAAATAGTGTATGACTACGCAGTTCTACCATATAACACAAGTACATGAAATTCATAATGTTAAACTAGCATGTTAATGTAACGATCCGGCCGGTCATTTTTATTTTAGTCTGTTTCCCTATTTGATTTTCCTCGTATGAGTATTTGATGTTTGCTAATTTGCGGGGATGGTTGGGTTGATTTCGAGAAAGTTTTGAAGTGAATTGAGACACTTAGTCTCATTTTGGAAGTTTAAGTTGTAAGAGTTGAACAACGTTTGATTTTGTTGTAGACGACCTCAAATTTGTTTTGATGGTTCCAATAGGTTTGCATGGAAATTTTGGACTTAGGCTTATGTCCTGATTTGGATTTGGAGGTCCTAGGATGTTTTGGCTCTAATTGTCGGAAGTTAGAGATTTTAAGGTTTAAAATATTTACAAGTTTGATCGGGAGTTGACTTTGATGATATCGGGTCCAGATTGTGGTTCTGAGACTTTGAATAGGTTTGTTTTGTCAATTGGGATTTCTTTGCAAAGTTTGGTTAAAATCCGGATTGATTAGGCTTGAATCAGACGCTTGGTTTGGAGTTGGAAGTTTATGAATTAAGAGATTAATCTTGAACGAGATTCTTAGTTTAGATGTTAATTACGTTGTTTTGAGCCTTTAGATAGATGTGGGGAAGATATTAGGATTTGTAGATACAATTGGACGAGGTCCTGGGGGGCTCGAGTGTGTTTCAAATAAGTTTCAGATAAATTTGATGTTGCTTGGCAGTTTTGGTGCTGGTGTGTCGCACCTGCGAGGTTTATGCGCAGGTGCGAGTCCACAGAAGCAGACAAGTGATCGCAGATGCGAGTATGGATGGAGGATGGAGAATCTGCAAATGCGAAGAGTTGGCGCATCTGCAAGGCCGCGTATGCGGAGTTTAGTTTGCAGAAGCGAAGGCAGGTAGACTTGGGGACTTGCACACAAGCGGAGGTAAATCGCACCAACATGATCGCAGAAGTGAAGTTGAGCTCCGCATGTGCCATAGTGCGGGAGTTTAAGTGGACTCGCAGATGTGATATTTCTACCACAGAAGCAAGGTCGCAGAAGCGACAGAATTGTCTGCAAATGCGGAAATCGCTAGGCAGTGTTATAATTCGAGGATTTAACTTTCTTTTCATTATTTTGTGTTTTGGAGCTCGGTTAGAGTCGATTTTTGGGGAGAACTTCATCACCACTTTGAGGGTAAGTGATTTCTAATTGATTTTGATATTGTATCTTATTTTTCCATGGATGATTACATATAGATTGTGGGTTTTGAAAGAGAAAATTTGGGATTTTTGTCTACAATTTTAGAGAGTAAAAATTAGGAATTTGGGAGTCGATTTGGACTCGATTTTGGAATCTAATCATATATTTGGACTCGTGGGGTTATGGGTAGTCGGGATCTATCCCTTGACTGGGGTTTTGATCGTGTGAGCCCTTGTTGACTTTTGGGGATTTTATTAAAGATCTAAGTTTTATTGTTTGAGCTTGTTTCCTATGACTTTGTTTGACGTTCTTGAGTTGTTTTTTTACTAGTTTTGAGCCGATCGAGGGTGGTTTCTAAAGGAAATCCAATTTGGGAGGGTTGATTTTGCCCATTTGAGATAAATAACTTGCCTAATCTTGTGTGAGGGAATAAACCTTAGGCGTTGACCTTATTTGTCTAATTGTAATGTATGTGATGCGATGTGTATGTGAGGTGATGAGTGTATATGCAGGTGCTATGTATGAAAAATGATCGGATTAGACTCTAGACTTCTACTACGCCTTAATTTGATTGTGTGCTCTATATGATACAATGTAATTCTTTGTATGACTATATGAGCTTATCCTTTTATGCTAGAGATCATGTTTTAAGATTATTACTTCCTAATTATCCAAGATGGAAATTTGTGGAATTATTGCTAAATTGATTTAGTCGTAGTCATGTCTTATATCTTAAGCAACATCCGCACTCTATTATTATCATGTCCTCATGCACTTTATTGATGAATTATGAGAATATGTATCTTGAAGATAAAATATTATCTTGAATTGTTATGTTTATAGCACATGTGGACATGTTGGAGCAAATATTGTTATTGTAACAATGTGTGGGAATAAGTGTTGTATTCATATCGATGATATATAGAGTATAAGGGTGGTATCCATATCGATGATATGTGGAGTATAAGGGTGGCATTCTTTTTGTTGTTTATATGTAGAGTATAAGGGTGGAATTCTTGTTGATGATATGTAGAGTACAAGGGTGGCATTCTTATTGTGATGATATATGGAGTATAAGGGTGGCATTATTGTTGTTTCGCTAAGTAATTTATGATTTAGTAGTGCTAAGGTTGGCTAATTATATCATTTTTTGTGCAACCGAGGACTATTAATATGATGAATACCAATTTGATATAGTAAAAATTGTATGAGACATATTATAAGTGATTTGGGGTCTAAGGAAAGGCCTAAGTCTAAGGCAAGTTGGAAAATTATATGATAGACTAAAATTCAAAATGAGTACGCACAAGACCCCACTTTGGACGAGCATATATACATTTATATAAAGTTTTATGTGATGCACAACCTGTCAAATGAAAGATCTTTGAGTCTAGTTTCCAACGCTTCAACCCGTTCGTCATTATGATACTCCTACAAGAAGTTATGACCAAATTACCAAAGGCTAGCAAAATGCGAACCTATGGCAAATTCTGCGATCGCAGAATCATTCTACGAACCGCAGAAGTGTTCTGCGACCGCAAAATGGTCGCAGAATGGCCCAGTGTAGCCCAGTTCTGGGCACCAGTTGAGCGATGCATTTCGCGACCCCATACTTATTCTGCGATGAGTTCTGAGATCACATGCCTGATTTCGGAGGCTTCATTTTTCTATTTTCATAACCCGACCCTATTTTGATAAATAAGGTTTGGCTTATTTTGGGGTGATTTTCTAAGCATTTTATAGAAAGGTGAGAGCATTTTAGAGAGAAAAGGAGGAGGCCTAACATTCCAATCAGTCAATCTCACATCAATCTTCAAGAATCAAAGAAACCAATCACAAGATCTTCATCTAAGAGATTGGGATTGCTAAAATTTCCGGAATGTTGCAGTAACTTAATGAAATCTTAAACAAGGTATGTTGGATAAACTTTCTATCCTAGAATCCAATTCCATAAATGTTTCCATAAGTTCAAGTATGGTTGGCTCAAAATTCCTAATTTCTATATTCCGGGTTATTACCTATGAATTTGACTATTCCGAAATGAGCTATATGACCAAAGATATATATTCAAAGTATGGATTGCATATTAAAATGTTATGTCTTGAGCCGTGTTTCAAATGAAAGCTAGTATGCGTAAGAAAAATTCGATATGTTTAAGACTCATAATTGCTCCTATGTATACCTAAAGTCTTGATTGAAAATGTCTTGGATGATAATCTATAAAGATGCTCGAAAATAAAATAAGTGAATTGGGGATATAGGGTAGGGCTAACGTGCCAAGAATTTAGGTTATGATCGTGTCTAGTAGTAACAATGAGATGAGAGAAGGTGATGAAGAATACGAAATGAGCCTCGACTCAACTATTTAAAAAAATGATTTCGAAGATAGAACTGCCAAAAAGTTTTTGTACTCAATTCATGCCCATAAGTGGCTATTTACAACTAATGCTTTGTTTTATAAATATATCCGATGTGATTCGAGATCCTATATACTCATGTGTTTAAATTGTACATTGTCATTTTTGGGAAGGAGTATTGCAAGACTAAATTGTGTATCATTTGTCTATGACTTTGATGTGAGTTTCTATTGATTGTTGGTATGACCCATTCCTTGGGAAGAAATCTTTTGTGTTTAAAATTTCATCATAAATGAATTTGAGGTATGTTGGCTAAACCCCCTTCTTCTTAGAATCGAATCTCCCGGTGTCATGTAATTGGTGTAAGTCTCAAATTGATCATCATAGAATGGGCTAGACTGAATGTGTTTGTGTTGAAGAACACCCGCTCAATATTTATTCTAATGCTTTATCATGTCATTTTGCCCTTTGAAGATGTATTCAATATGTGGAATGTGTGTTAAGAACTGTCAAGACTTCATGTCAAGATGAATTAAGGTGGTTATGCCAAAGTGTATGAAAAACCTCTATGTGCTTAGGATTCCCAAATTTCTTATATGTGTACTAATGCCCTAAATGATAGGTCTTAGTGTTGTTGATGATGATATTAATGTTGAATGTAAAAAGGGAAATTAGAATTGTAAAATTCAGCCAAGTGCCAAGAATGACTTTATAAATGAGGCCACTCGTGCCTATGTATTAAAAATATGGGAAAGAAACATGAAGTGAGATGATTGATTGTAAGGCTGATGTCTCAAAAGTGATGGCCTAGCCGATTGGGCTGTGATCGGATGCCATGTCGTACACATGGTGGTAATTCTATTGGAAATTGTAATTGGAATTGTAGCTGCGGTTGATGTCTATTATGATATGGCCTAGATGATCGGGTCATGATCAGACGCCATACCATACACATGATGGTAAATGTGCTGGAAATAGTAACTGGAATTGTAGATATGGTTGATGTCTTTTATGAGATGGACTAGCCGATCGGGCCGTGATCGGATGCCATGTTGTACACATGGTGGTAGTTGTGCTGGAAATGATAATTGGAATTGTGGATATAGTTGATGTCTCAAACGAGATGACCTAGCCGATCGGGTCGAGATCGAACTCTGTGTAAGAACACGGTGGTATTATAGATTATGGCACATTGGCACTAAAGATCACCCAACCCAATAACGTGGAAATTGACTTGAAAATCTATGTGATCCTTAACTTGATGTTTTAGTGTTATTTGAAGCTCATATTACATTCTTGACTATTACACTTGTATTACTATTCATTCTATTGAGATAATGTTTAGCTTATATACTAGTGCTATTCGACGGCACTAACGTCCCTTTTACCGGGGGAGATGTATCTTTAATTGATACAGGTGGTTCCATAGTAGGTGGCATCAATCAATGATAGCAGTATACTCTTTTCAGCTGACTTGGTGAGCCCCACTTCATCTCGGGGTCCTATATCTTTTGTTTCTCATGTACTTTTTATTTTGAGGTATAGCCGAAGCCTTGTTGCCGACATTTCATATTACTCTTCAGTTGTACTTAGAGACTCCATAGGCAGGTTGTGAGTGGTAGTTGACGTGGGGAGTCAAAACTAGAAATGTTGGTATTGACAAACACATTTTTCATCATATCTATAAACTTGTAATATTTTGGAAATTATGAATGAAGTTGCTAATGGAACTAAAATGGAAGTCGTTAATGAAATATTTTCAGAGTATGTCTAATGGAGTACATCTCCTTTTTATTCAAAGATGAATTTGGGTAGAATGAAATCTAACAGGCTTGCTCAGTCGAGTTTACTCGATTGAGCGCCGGTCGCGCTCCTCGGTTTTGGGGCGTGACAAACTTGGTATTAGGGCCTAAGGTTTTAAAGTGTCCTAGGATGTCTCGGAGCCGTGCCTAGTAGATTCCTTCTTATTGGTGTATTGTCGACCACATCTATAAGGGAGAGGCTACTTGGGCATTTAGGAATTTCTCACTTCTTTGATACTCTTTATCATGCGATAGAGCTCAATATATGAAGTTAATATCCTCGTCATGTCTCATTTTCCATATGAGTAACCCACGGGTTTGAGTCAACGAGGAAGGATTGAAATAACCTATTGATAGGGGCAATGTTTATGTTCCAGTAATGTCACCATGACACCAGATCATGTGGTGAGAGCACCTAAGAAACGAAAGAGGGTTGTTGGTACCGATAAGCCGGAATGTTTGATTTGTAAGAAGTACCACTTGGGATATGTTGTGTCACCTTTGAAATATGTTATGGTTTTGGAAAGAGAGGGCACGAGAAGAACAAATTCTCTATGTTGGGTACACCTATCCCGGTCTGCCCAATATGCGGGAAAGCACATTTTGCATCGAGTGTGAGTATACTCAATAACAAGTTAGGGGTGGAAGGCTTAGGAAAATACAAAGGCCTATACAAAAACCCAATATAGAGATTATTACTCCTGCCATGAAGGAGAAAGATTAAGGTGAATGTTAATGATGTATGGAAAAGGGTAAATATCTAGTTAGTGAGACGAGTCAGTATAACGAATCTCATCCCCGTTACGTGAAGTATAGGAGATGTTATTTGGGGTTATGTCACTATGGTACCGATACATGTTATGGATGTAAAGTCGAGGGGCATCAATAAGTTATTGCCCAGTCAATCAAAAATCGCCAAGTAAGTCACTCCTTGATACCTTATCGTGAACACCACATTATTTTTCTTGTTATATATGTACATACATATTGAAGGGCCTACATAAATATGGTCTTAACCAAAATGTTGAATCACAAAACATTGCATGCACTTACTTTCTGAACGAGATGCATTATTCGTGAAGACACTCTATCACTAATTATCTTATTTTCAACCTCTTGTAGAATTGAGCTGTACAATTATTTTCTTGAATTGAGTTATAACTCTAGGATTAAAACTTCCCACTGCTTCCCTAAATTCTCAACAACGGACTATACCTGACGAATTTCTTACAGAACGTTTTGATTCGAATGGCTAATATCTGCTCACTTGTGCCTATGCATGTACCACCATAATATTTACCTATGTGATATCAAATCTAATGTAAAGCATCCTAGTGTTGAGATCCTTCTTGAGCCACTCTTTTTCTCTTTGGTGTATGAAGCTCCTATGATTCAAACAATCACTTTGATCCTTTGTTTATATTATCATGAATCCTTTTCACCGTCTAATAATATGAGAGGATATTGATTTATAAGACAAGTTCGTCGAGTCTCTAGTCCTCTCATATAGGACCAACTATTTGCAAGGGGTTGAGTTGTTAGAATGATAATAGTCTCACAAGTGTACAACTTCTTGTTCAACCTCATGGGTTTGTGGCATAGATTTCTTGCGTCAATACTGTTAAGAGTGTAATCCAACTTCATGTATTTTGAAACCCATATCATATTCAGGGTGCTAGAATATTCTCATTTCGAGTTAAACTGATTTTCCCTGCATTCCATAAGACAACTGGTGTCACGTACTTAGCTATTTCTCCTTGAGGCCTACTATTGCCGAACAAGGCACATATGGAATGAAACAATTGTTGTTGTCCTTTTCATGACTCATAGTCTTCCAAGAATAACTAACGCTTATATTTTTATCCTTCCGATTATGCCTCCCATATGTCACACGTATAAAATGACTCACTTCTTTGACATCTTAAGATCGTGTACATAGTTCCCACATTATCAATGCCTACGAGGAAACTCTATGACTCGGTTGTTGAATGAATAATGTCATCACAATGATTAATCATGTCTCTGAGGATATATAACCTCACAAAATACTCTGCTCAGTACATTGATGAATTTTTGAACAATTCCAGCCAAATCTTGAACTTCATTGTTCCCCCTTGTATTAAATTTACAGGGGTTGAAAGTTCAAACATGCCAAAGAAGAAGCATCACCCCGTGATTCAAATATATTCAATAGGAAAACTTTATGGTCAATTTATGATGGGACATCTTAGAGTAATTGTTAGAGGTCACCAAAGATTTAGTTTGGGTGTTCGGTGTAGGGATTTAGAGTTGAATAAAGTGAATGGGTTATTCTCAATATTTTCTCCCTGCAGATGTTATGTGAATTGACAATTAGGATGAAATAAGTGTAGTGGCATTAGGCCTTACGAAATTTTGAAGGGAATATGCCAAACTATGAGTATGATGTTTTCCCTATTATTGTCCTTCGTGTACCCGGTGTTTTATGTGTCTATGTCGAAGGAGGTAATTAGAAATCTTTTGTGAATCATTCCGGTGGAAATTATTGAAGGAGAAGTTAATGGATAGTTAGCTTACGAGAGGTATCTATTGGTCATTTTTATTAGATAAGTCTGGGAGTTGAGATTATTTTCGGAATGTGTTATGGCAAAGTATATAAGTCGAGAAGGTCACCTTGAAGGCCGAAAGTGTTGTGGAAAGAAAATGTTCTAACTTGTTTGTATAGAAAATGATTGTGGATCGAAAGGTAATTTCTGTATGTTATGATTCAAATATGTACAATTCTTATCGAGATGCCAGTTTTGTTTATTGCAGATAATCTTGAAAATTGTATTATTGATTTGTGGTAATGCATTATTGAGTTGTGAATGTGTTATTAGGATGGTTTTGGTGATTCTCTTCCAAATGGATAGGCCCAATTACAAAGGAGAATCTGCCGAAATTTCAGAAAAAATTGGGAGTTAGTCAAAATTTGCAGATTTGAGGTATGTGAGAAAAGAAATAAGTTATGCAAAGTGGTTGGGGCATACTCTACTCATCATTCGAGGACGAATAATCCTAAGCGGGGGAGAATGTAAGGCCCTGAAAAAAAAATTCGCTAAGTAATTTATGATTTTGTAGTGCCAAGGTTGGCTAATTATATTATTTTGCGTGCAACGAGGACTATTAATATAATGAATACCAATTGGATATGGTAA